>NC_090325.1:73402961-73705991 GCF_035084215.1 Heptranchias perlo
AGAAGGATGCTGGGAGTTATAGACAGAGTGAGAAGGATGCTGGGAGTTATAGACAGGGTGAGAAGGATGCTGGGGGTTATCGACAGGGTGAGAAGGATGCTGGGAGTTACAGACTGGGTGAGAAGGATGCTGGGAGTTATAGACAGGGTGAGAAGGATGCTGGGGGTTATAGACAGGGTGAGAAGGATGCTGGGAGTTATAGACAGGGTGAGAAGGATGCTGGGAGTTATAGACAGAGTGAGAAGGATGCTGGGAGTTATAGACAGGGTGAGAAGGATGCTGGGAGTTATAGACAGGGTGAGAAGGATGCTGGGAGTTACAGATAGGGTGAGAAGGATGCTGGGAGTTATAAACATGGTGAGAAGGATGCTGGGGGTTATAGACAGGGTGAGAAGGATGCTGGGGGTTATCGACAGGGTGAGAAGGATGCTGGGAGTTATCGACAGGGTGAGAAGGATGCTGGGAGTTATAGACAGGGTGAGAAGGATGCTGGGAGTTATAGACAGGGTGAGAAGGATGCTGGGAGTTATAGACAGGGTGAGAAGGATGCTGGGAGTTATAGACAGGGTGAGAAGGATGCTGGGAGTTATAGACAGGGTGAGAAGGATGCTGGGTGTTGTGGTCAGCACCTGGGAGTAAAAACTGGTTACCCAAAGAATGGTTGCCTGCTGCAGCAGAGTAATTTTACTGTTAACAATATTTGTTTCGCTTTCAAATCAATTAAGCTGACCATTTAATTAGCCCTACTCACCATATCATTAAAGTCTAATTATTATTAAAATCAGTATGTCCTGTCAGCTGTCAACATTCCTTATGGGAATTTCAATGTTATTTTTGTCCACACCCCTGTTACTTTTGTAATTTACATGGAATGAGAAAAAAGATTTTGGCAACTTACAAAGTCAAGTATTAGCTCAGTCGGTGAGATTCATTAGACTTTAGCTGGTGTGTCGAAACAGGAGCCATTTCATATGGGGGAAACTCCACTTCAATAACTGGAACCTGTCACTAACTTTCTTGTGCAACATTAGCTGCACCTGCTTTCAGGTAATCCAAAACTCTTGCTCCACAAATACCAGGCACATTCTGTCATCTTGCCCAAGTGCCCATTCTTCCTTTGAGTGTTCAGGAAACTATTCTGCAGCAGGGGGCATCACAAAAATGCCTGTGCTGTCCTCACCTGCAGTCCACACACTGCACTTTCTGGCAGGGGTCACTGGATAGCTCAGGAATAGGAACATGGGGAATGTTGCTTGTCTGCAGCCCAAAGAGAAAGAGGTGGGAGGGAAAAATAAACAAATATGAAATTTGTTTCCAGTAGATATAAATGTAGCCCAACATTTAATACCAATTGTGAGGTATGATTTGGAGGTGCTATTGTAGACTCAACCACTTGGCTCAGGATTGACCAAATTTGTTTTAATTATTACTCTTGAAAAGCCAGCCATCAGATGAGATTTTAATACAATTCATATGATTTCTGGATCGGTCTGTTGCTTGTTAATAATTGATTATTTGCTTCAAATTCTGCAATATTGTTTTCCAATTTTCACCCCTTTTCTCCCCCTCCTCTCCTGAAAGTCAGAACTCTTGCTCCACAAATACCAGGCACCCTTTGTCATCTTGCCCAAGTGCCCATTCTTCCTGTGAGTGTTCAGGAAACTATTCTACAGCAGGGGCATCACAAAAATGCCTGTGCTGTCCTCACCTGCTGTCCACACACTGCACTTTCTGGCAGGGGTCACTGGATAGCTCAGGAATAGGAACATAGGAATTACTAGTTCCTCTTCTACCGCCCTTGTAGAAAGTTACAATGTTAATGGAGTTGTCGACTTACCATAGCAATCAATTTCTATCAATTAGTTCACAACAGACCCAGACATGAGGCAAGGAAAAACCCCAGTGGTGGAGAGTTTTGGGAACCATAGGCCCAAAGTCACCTGATCCTCCCAAGCATGCTGCACTTACCACATGTCATGTCTCAAATTACTCATATACTGTATCCCAAAATATTATTTTCTGAAAGAAATCTATGTAATTTGCCTGGAATCCCTGCGTTTTCTCCCCCCCCCCCCCACTTTATTAGCCTGGAGGCACTGAGGTCCACCCCACAGCCTCAGCACTAACCAAATGGATCTGAATCCATAAAAGTATTTAGAAGTTCATACTCAGATTCGCATTGTTTCATGTTGCAATCAGTTTTTGTCGTGTAAGTTCAGCTGCAGTTTTTATGTGCTTTATGTCTGATGTTGCATTCTCATGGAACAGGGCAGCTGAAATCCAAATTCATCTGAACTAGTTCAGTTTGGATCAATCCAAATAAATTCAATTTGCATCGATTCACAACTGCTCTCTGATTATCATCTGATTCAGTCCGAACAGTACAAGTTACTTTCTTAAGGGACACAGCTGATAAATCCTTTATGCTTGGATTTTAGGAATTTGACAAAGCAAATACACGGACAGTACATCAACTGTTCTGGGAAATCGATGAGATGCTGTTTGAGGGAAAGGTGAGCTGTCGAACTGAAAGCACTCAAACTGAGTGTAGAGAATGGACGAAACGTTCGCCCCAGCTCAGGTGAGTACTTTACAAAATAGAACATGTCACCTATCTACAGATAACAGTTAAAGACATCATTAACTGAAACAATAAGACGAAAGTAGCCATATGTGCAGCGAGGATGCCAAAAAAAATGAGGGAGAGGATTTTAACCCTAGTTGCCCAGCAAAAACCAGGCAGGTGGACAGTTAACAGGTGACTTACCCACCAATTTTCTGCCTGTTTCACACTGATCCTGATTTTAACCTGCTCTTCTGAGCAGTTGGCAAAGACACCCACCTGAAGTCGGTGAGGTCCTTTAAATATGCACATCGGGGACCAATGATGTCATTAGGCCCTGACTGAAATTTTAACTCTGCCTGAGTGGGGAATACACTGCAGCTTTCCTGCCAGGCTGAAGTTGCTCAGAAGAGGATCAGGACATGAAGAAGCTTTGAAAGGTAAGTTGTTTACTTTTCTTTGTGAGGTTAGGAGGAGCAGGAGTGCTTATATGGGGCCCACAAAGAAAGTTTAAGCCTCCCCTGGTCTGGATTCACCCCTCCCTCGAGACCTCCCAGAACTCCCTTCCTTCCAAACGCCCACGGCCGCCAAATTTTCCACAGGTCAGCTGTTGACTCCTGTCCATTCCAGGCAGGAAGTGAACAAGCAGCACGTAAAATCGCTGTGGCCTCATGCTGCTGCGCGACGAGCGAGAATTAACACGAGGTGGGTCTTAACTCCCACCAGAAACCCGCTGGGAGTTAAAATTCAACTCATGTAAGAGGGGGAAAAAAAGGTAATCTGAAACAAAAACAGAAAATGCTGGAAACACAGCACGTCAATCAGCATCTGTGGAGAGAACAGACACGTTAAGGTTTGAGGAATAACCCTTTATCAGAACAGAAAAATAAACAATTATTTAAATAGAAGCTGAACAAAGTGAAGGAAGGGGGGAGAAAACAATAGGGTATTGAATGATTTGTAACCTGTTTAAAAGAAAAACAAGAGATGGTTAGATGTCAAGAAGATGTTTACATCAGAGAACGAGAAGAAGCATAAAAGAAATAAGGGAAACATGGAATATGTGAATGGCTGAGACAGTGAGAGGTAAATCAGGTCTCAAGCTGAAACAGGAAAAGCTGGTGAAACAGGGCAAAAGAAGGAAAAAAAACAAAACCAGAAAATGCTGGAGATCCTCAGCAGCAACCGAATGCTGAGGAAAGGTTTTATTCCTGAATCGTCACCTGTCTCGTGTTTTATCGACGAACGCTGCCTGACCTGATGCGTACATCCAGTGTTTTTTCTTTTTCCAGCAGTATTCCTGCAGTATTTAGCTTTTATCTCAAGAAAAAAACAGGCTGACGCCAAGGTTGCAGACTCCTCCTCTAGCACTGTGTTCTGACAAAGGGTCCCCAGGACCCCACCTTGTTTTGCCAGCTTCTCCTATAATGATTGCTCTTCCTAGGTCTCTGTGTCTGTTGTTGCTTCCTTGGGTCTCTCTTTTGTTTTTGCATTAAGATGCTCAGCCAGCAACTTATTTAGAAAGAACCTAAAGTAAGTACTGGGCAGAGGCCTGAACGGTAAGCAATAAGCAGGGCATAGGACTAAAGAGTAAATGGTAAGCAAGACAGTGGCCTGAGAGGTAACCATAAGAAGGTTAGATGCCTGAGCAAAGAGCAGTGAGCAGAGCAGGGGTCTGAAGGAAAACAGTAAATGGGATAGAGGCTTGTAATATGAGTGGTAAGTATGGTCCAAGGTTAGGAAGTCATGAATGGACAAGTCAGAACCTGGAGAAAGGTCACAAGTCTGGACTACGATCAGTAAGTGGGATGGTGAACTGGAAGTTGAGCTGACAAAAACAGATGGTCTGAGAAAGCAGGGCAAAGACCAAGGGAAGTCTAGATTAAACTGCATTTATTTCAATGCAAGAAGTCTGATGGGCAAGGCAGATGAACTCAGGGCATGGATGGGTACATGGGACTGGGATGTTATAGCTATTACTGAAACATGGCTAAGGGAGGGGCAGGACTGGCAGCTCAATGTTCCAGGGTACAGATGCTATAGGAAAGATAGAGCAGGAGGTAAGAGAGGAGGGGGAGTTGCGTTCTTGATTAGGGAGAACATCACGGCAGTAGTGAGAGGGGATATATCCGAGGGTTCGCCCACTGAGTCTATATGGGTAGAACTGAAAAATAAGAAGGGAGAGATCACTTTGATAGGATTGTACTACAGACCCCCAAATAGTCAATGGGAAATTGAGGAGCAAATATGTAAGGAGATTACAGACAGCTGCAAGAAAAATAGGGTGGTAATAGTAGGGGACTTTAACTTTCCCAACATTGACTGGGACAGCCATAGCATTAGGGGCTTGGATGGAGAGAAATTTGTTGAGTGTATTCAGGAGGAATTTCTCATTCAGTATGTGGATGGCCCGACTAGAGAGGGGGCAAAACTTGACCTCCTCTTGGGAAATAAGGAAGGGCAGGTGACAGAAGTGTTAGTGAGGGATCACTTTGGGACCAGTGATCATAATTCCATTAGTTTTAAGATAGCTATGGAGAAGGATAGGTCTGGCCCAAAAGTTAAAATTCTAAATTGGGGAAAGGCCAATTTTGATGGTATTAGACAGGAACTTTCAGAAGTTGATTGGGAGAGTCTGTTGGCAGGCAAAGGGACGTCTGGTAAGTGGGAGGCTTTCAAAAGTGTGTTAACCAGGGTTCAGGGTAAGCACATTCCTTATAAAGCGAAAGGCAAGGCTGGTAGAAGTAGGGAACCTTGGATGACTCGGGAGATTGAGGCCCGAGTCAAAAAGAAGAAGGAGGCATATGACATGCATAGGCAGCTGGGATCAAGTGGATCCCTTGAAGAGTATAGAGATTGCCGGAGTCGAGTTAAGAGAGAAATCAGGAGGGCAAAAAGGGGACATGAGATTGCTTTGGCAGATAAGGCAAAGGAGAATCCAAAGAGCTTCTACAAATACATAAAGGGCAAAAGAGTAACTAGGGAGAGAGTAGGGCCTCTTAAGGATCAACAAGGTCATCTATTTGCGGAACCACAAGAGATGGGTGAGATCCGGAATGAATATTTCACATCGGTATTTACGGTTGAGAAAGGCATGGATGTTAGGGAACTTGGGGAAATAAATAGTGATGTCTTGAGGAGTGTACATATTACAGAGAGGGAGGTGCTGGAAGTCTTAACGCGCATCAAGGTAGATAAATCTCCGGGACCTGATGAAATGTATCCCAGGACGTTATGGGAGGTTAGGGAGGAAATTGCGGGTCCCCTAGCAGAGATATTTGAATCATCCACCGCTACAGGTGAGGTGCCTGAAGATTGGAAGGTAGCAAATGTTGTGCCTTTGTTTAAGAAGGACGGCAGGGAAAAGCCTGGGAACTACAGACCGGTGAGCCTGACATCTGTAGTGGGTAAGTTGTTAGAGGGTATTCTGAGAGACAGGATCTACGGGCATTTGGAGAGGCAGGGACTAATTAGGAACAGTCAGCATGGTTTTGTGAGAGGAAAATCATGTCTCACGAATTTGATTGAGTTTTTTGAAGGGGTAACCAAGAAGATAGATGAGGGCTGTGCGGTAGACGTGGTCTACATGGACTTCAGCAAAGCCTTTGACAAGGTACCGCATGGTAGGTTGTTACATAAGGTTAAATCTCATGGGATCCAAGGTGAGGTAGCCAATTGGATACAAAATTGGCTTGACGACAGAAGACAGAGGGTGGTTGTAGAGGGTTGTTTTTCAAACTGGATGCCTGTGTCCAGCGGTGTGCCTCAGGGATCGGTGCTGGGTCCGCTGTTATTTGTTATTTATATTAATGATTTGGATGAGAATTTAGGAGGCATGGTTAGTAAGTTTGCAGATGACACCAAGATTGGCGGCATTGTGGACAGTGAAGAAGGTTATCTAGGATTGCAACGGGATCTTGATAAATTGGGCCAGTGGGCCGATGAATGGCAGATGGAGTTTAATTTAGATAAATGTGAGGTGATGCATTTTGGTAGATCAAATCGGGCCAGGACCTACTCCGTTAATGGTAGGGCGTTGGGGAGAGTTATAGAACAAAGAGCTCTAGGAGTACAGGTTCATAACTCCTTGAAAGTGGAGTCACAGGTGGATAGGGTGGTGAAGAAGGCATTCGGCATGCTTGGTTTCATTGGTCAGAACATTGAATGCAGGAGTTGGGATGTCTTGTTGAAGTTGTACAGGGCATTGGTGAGGCCACACTTGGAATACTGTGTACAGTTCTGGTCACCCTATTATAGAAAGGATATTATTAAACTAGAGAGAGTGCAGAAAAGATTTACTAGGATGCTACCGGGACTTGATGGTTTGACTTATAGGGAGAGGTTAGACAGCCTGGGACTTTTTTCCCTGGAGAGTAGGAGGTTAAGGGGTGATCTTATAGAAGTCTATAAAATAATGAGGGGCATAGATAAGGTAGATTGTCAAAATCTTTTCCCAAATGTAGGGGAGTCTATAACGAGGGGGCATAGATTTAAGGTGAGAGGGGAGAGATACAAAACGGTCCAGAGGGGCAATTTTTTCACTCAAAGGGTGGTGAGTGTCTGGAACGAGCTGCCAGAGGCAGTAGTAGAGGCGGGTACAATTTTGTCTTTTAAAAAGCATTTGGACAGTTACATGGGTAAGATGGGTATCGAGGGATATGGGCCAAGTGTAGGAAATTGGGACTAGCTTAGTGATATAAACTGGGCGACATGGACATGTTGGGCCGAAGGGCCTGTTTCCATGTTGTAACTTCTATGATTCTATGATTCTATGAAAAACCTTACATGGGAATGCAAAGCGTTTGAGCAACAGTCAAGTTATATTTTTTTATTTGTCTGTTTCCGTATTTTGCTTTGTGCACATTCACATGCAAAAAAACAAAAAAATATTATAATAGAAAGAAAAAGTCTAATCTTGACTTCGAAATGCTGTTTGATGAAAAATAATGTAACTAACTGTATGGTTTGGATTCTGCCATCTCTTTTTGTACATGGTGCAGGATTTTGGGAACCCAGCTCTTGCTGCCGAAAGATGAAGGTTTTCAACATTTCCAGAGCAGAGGAAACAGCTCCATGATAACTAGGGCATTACCTAGTTTCTGTGATAGCACCAGCGATATGAAAGAGTAAGCTCTTATATCATTAATTAAACAGACCTTCAGCGAACATTATGAAAGAATTTTATGATCAGTGTTCGCTGATCTTTTGAATCATTTTTGTATCATGAAGGTTCTGGTCAGTTTTGCTTATTAAATGAATTGATGTTATCAAATTGTACTATTTTGAATTATGCTCTGTAATTCTTAATGATTTCAGAAAATAGAATAAATTACTATGGGTGGATGGATGATTAATATATTATGGTATTCCTCTATCCATTATTTTTGTGCAGGCATTAAGCTGCTTATTTTAAATACGTTAATACTCCTGATACACAGCAGACAAAGCAATCTAAACAAAAAGCAAAAAGAATGCTGCAGATGCTGGAAATCTGAAACAAAAACAGTTAATGCTCGAACACTCAGCAGGTCAGTCAGCACCTGTGGAGAGAACAGATGAGTTAATGGGCATAATTTTGACATGGTGGCGGGATCTCAGCTTGGGGGGGGGGGGTGGTGAATTGTGAAGCGGGAAAGGTTTTGCGTGCGTTGGCTCGAGCGATCGCGACTCAATTGAAGGCCCTTAATGTAACTTCCGGGTTTCGCATCTCCAAGCTGCTCAGTGGTCATACTGCGCACCTGAATGACGTACTGGAACTGGAGTATTTAAGGGGCCATTGCAACCAGGGATTTTGAGGGAGAAAGGAGGAATTTACAGATATGGAGTACCAAAGGACTAAGGCAGCACCCCGGTTTAATGACTCTTCGCTTGAGTTGCTACTGGCTGGTGTGAGGAGCAGGAGGGACATACTATACCTGGCTGATTGGAGGAAGTGCTCTGCCTCTGCCACCAAGAAGACCTAGCTCAAGGTGGCAGAGGAGCTGAGCAGCAGGAGCATGGTGGCAAGGACGTGGGTACAATGCAGGAAGCGCTTCAATGACCTAACCCCAGGTCAGTTACTGATTCACCTACATCCTGTGGTGTACATGACCACCACCCCCCACCCCCCCCCCCCCGCCTACTCCATCACATCACTCCTCACACCCACTTAAGTCTCATTATCAACTTACCTTCACTTTCTGTGCACTTCCTCACCTCCTCATTTGTGAACCCACCACTCCCACTCACCCCAATCCTGATGCAATGTCATGAATCTGTCTGTTACTCACCCTCTTTTTCATTGTCGGCCTCACCCAGAGCAATGCATCCATCGGGTGACCCCGTCACCGTCACTTACTCACACATTTGTTTTTTCTCCCCTTGTAGGAGAAGAGAGTGCAAAATGCACAGGAGATGAGTAGGACTGGAGGGGGGCCAACACAAATAGTACCCCTGACAGAGGCAGTGGAGGAGGCCTTGGAGATCAGCCACACGGTTGAATGCCTGGCCGTCAGAGATGGCAAGACTGGCAACCCACAAATGGCTGATGACAGAACTTTAACATTCTTTGCACACATCATGAATTGATGTTATCAATGATTGACCTGTTGCACACCTCAGTACGCTCATTGCAAACTAATTTCTGCGATAATTCTTATTATTGCTTTATGTTCTCCTCCAGAGCCTTCAAGGATTGATGAGGAGGCAAGCATCATGAAAGAGAGTGATACCTCAGAGGAGTTCTGTTCCTCTGAGGGCACACTGTTACATCATATCCAGCCATGCACCAGAGCAGATACTGGCATTTCGGTGGGTCCTGTTAGGCAGTTAGTTGGGTTGTCACCTGGCGTTCCCCACTCACAAGTGAGCATGAGCAGACACTGGTGGCAGGTGCAGCTATGGAGAGTCCGGGTCGGGGGGGCACACTCCTCTCCAAGCTCAGCTCAGCTAGACACAGATGATGAACCCCGGGGGTCATCGTTGAGATTGAGAATGATCGAGGTACAGATGCACCTTTGCGAGGTACTGGAAAACGTGCCACACTCACTCTCCGGAGAGGATGGAGGAGTCCACCTCCAGCATTAGTCGAATGGTGGCACAGGTAAGTGATGGAGAGAATGACAGCCTCCATGGTGCTTAAAGCATGGCTCACAAATTAGTCCATTCCGGCCATGACGACGGCGGACTCAAGATGCCAATTTTTCTGCTGCCTTAAATCGTCTGACAGATACTTTAGCCATGGCCTTAGAACGGGTCACAGATGTGCTGCAAGCTGTTGTCCAGCAGAGTAGTAGGAGTGATGAGCCCTGGCCCAGGAGAGGAATGATGGTGGAAGTGGGGGCACCACTCAAACGGCCCCACGTCTCACCCTTTGGCTCCCCCTCAACCAGTACCCGCAATGCTGCCTCCTCTCCCAATGGCCAAGTCAGCCCCTGCACAGGTGCAGGTGGAGCGGTCTTTGCCGGGGCCCTCAGGGGCTCCAAAACCCAGAGGGCGTAGGCCGAGAGCATCTCAGCAGTCAGGGCATGAACATGAGCAACCTGCCACTACCTCTGCTGAAGCCACAGGGGATGCTCCATGTAGAATCGATAGGAAGAGGAAGGTTTTGTAATCACTAAGGGTATGCATAAGGGTGTCTGATGAAATGTGTTTTTCCTTTATATTTGTTTTTTCTTACACACACCCTTATAATTCTCACCACCACTGCCACGTCTGTCGATTCTTGAGTCCCTTTTGTGAAAGCGCCCTTTCATTTGCTTCATCATGAATGCCACCCATTGGGCACGTTTACAATGAGTGTACGCGTGGTTGAAGGACAGTTTTGTGCAAACAGAGTGAGGTGGGTGGTGTTGGTGATGTGCTCGTTCCAGGCGGAGTGAGTACTTCACTATCTTCATTTTATATATCTCCTTATGAGAACCTATTAGATATGAGTGAATCCCTGAAATCACAAGCAGTTGCTGCTTTGCCGATGGGTTGCCCATCGTCCTCCTCCTCCTCCTCCTCCTCCTCCTCATTGTCTTCTTCAATGTTGCTGGCAGATGCGAATACTTCATGAGTGCATGGAACCTCATCCACCTGCAACCCTCTCTGTTGAGTGATGTTGTGCAGGACGCAACACACGACTATTATTCCACACACCCTCGCCGGTGAGTGCTGAAGAGTTCACCCAGATCGATCCAGGCACCTGAAGCGCTTCTTCAGCATTCCTATGGCTTGTTCAATGTCAGACCTGGTGGTGATGTGACTGTTGTTGTACCGCTGCTGTGCCTCGTTGGCGGGGTGTCATGAACCATGTCTGCAGGGGCTATCTCTTGTCTCCAAGCAGCCAGCCCTTAAGCCTGTCTTGTGTGTGGAAGAGGGCCGGGATGCTGGACTTGGGAAAAATGAAAGAATCATGACAGCTGCCAGGGAATTTGGCACACACCTGCAGAAACCTCTTCTGGTGGTCGCAAACCAGCTGTGCATTGATGGAGTGATATCCCTTTCGGTTGACGAACAATCCTGGATCATGTGCAGGTTCTTTGATTGCTACGTGTGTGAAATCAATGGTGCCCAGCGCTCATGGGAAGCCAGCCAGAGAGTGGAAACCCACTGCCCTCTCAGTCTGGCTGATGTCGTCGCGGGGAAAGGTGACGTAATCGGATGCCCTGGCAAACAAGCCATTTGTGACCTGTCGTATACACTTACATGCAGACGACTGAGAGATCCTGGTGATGTCATGATGTCACCGGTGGCCCCCTGGAAGGATCTGGAGGCGAAGAAATTGAGGGCAGTGGTCACTTTGAGTGTGATGGGCAATACGTGACCGCTAGACCCAGCTGGGAGCAGCTCTGCATGAAGGAGCATGCAGATGTCTGCTACCACCTGGCGACTCAATCTGAGCCCTGTGTAGGCACTGCTTCTCAGAGAGGTCCAGGAAGCTCAGCCTCTGTCTGTAGACCCTCTCGTGGGTAGCGCCTCCTGAGACCTCGGCCCCTCCGTTGGTCCTCTCTCTGTTCTTCTGCAGGCCCTTGTGGCGCATTTCTGTTTTGTGCACCTGCAACTCCCAGAACTGCACGCTGTGCCTGTCATGGATGGTGATGTGCCTCCTCCTCAGATGTACTGTAGAGTAAATCCATTGCGGCCCCCATCCTGATGTTGTCAGTTTGAGGGGGTCCAAAATGTGGGTAAATATGTGTGAACACAAGAATTCTGAGTGTGAACAAAGAAATCTTGGTCTAAGCACAAAGAACTTCCAGCCAAAGGTTTATCTGAGAGAACTGATTGCCCTGCTGCAAAAACTCACCTTTTCTTCACGAGTCAATCACTGGTTTAAAGGTCCAAATGAGGGCTGGTTGCAACTTGCCTCTGTTTCCATGGTGTGTTTCAGTGGCCGCAGGAGACATGTTCAGGAGAAGTTAAAATGGTTTGTGTAACTCATTACACAAAAAGTTAATAGGATTAAGTACATTAAACACCTAAATCGTCCCGCCTGCTCTATGTGCCGGCAGGACTTCCGGGTGTCAAAAGCGTGCACGCATCCAAACGCGAGAAGTAGGCGCGATGGAGCCGGGATGCGGTCCCGGTCTGAAAATGGAGTATTTTTACTGTCCACCCGCTCCCAACCCACCTGTTCTTGGGGGTTAAAGTTTACCCCAATGTTACAGGTATGGACCTTTTGCCAGAACTGGAGGAAATTTCAGCTGAACAGCATTTAAACATAAAGATGTATGTGCATGCGTCCATGTCGTGTATATATATGTACACACACATGTGTGTATGTGTGTGAGTGTGTGTGTGTGAGTGTGTACATGTGCGTGCTTTTCCTTTCCGTTTCCCTTTGTTTTGTTCCTTTTTTAAATGCTGTTCATCTGTGATTTCTTCCAATTCTGATAAAGGGTCTAAACCTGAAAGTTAACTTGTCTGTTCTCTCCCCAGATACTGACTGACCTGCTGAGGGTTTCCAGCATTTTCTGTTTTTGAGACAGAACAGTGTTGTTTGTCCACTGATAACGCCAACATGACTTCCAGCCTAGTTTTAAACCCATTCCTTACATTTTGATTTTCTTTATTTACATGTAAGAAATAAGTGCATCAAATACCATAAAGTTGCTCTGTTAATTGCAGTGCTTAGAACTCTAAAAATATAGGTTTGAATAAATTCCTCTTGTAGAATGTATAAGCCTTAAAAACATTTTAACCTTCTTCTCTCAGGCTGAGCGTCTCAGGCCTACGTCTGCTCCCTGCCCAATCTCCCTTCCACAGTGCATTAGGATCAACCTCCACTATGAGTTCCCTCGACTCAGACTCCTCCGTTTTCTCATTCCTGGAGGAGGAGATCTATGATATGGATGGAAAAATTGAAGAGTATTTTGCATATGACAGCAAAGAATGGTAAGTGCAGTTTCAATATTTGCAGGAAATAAATAACTTTTCATGTCCCATGTAGTAATTTGCCTAGTAACCAGGAATTATATTTGAGTGTAATCAAAATAATACAACCCAATAATGGTTTATCTAAATCTAATTTTAACTGCTTTCAGGAATGGTTTTAGGTTAATGTAAGTTGTGTTAGTGTTGATCATTCCTCAGTAGAAATAATAGGATAGAGGGCTCCACCAAAGGTTCAGGAAGTTTATCCAATGAATACCTGAGCTATGCAGACCTAGAAAGTCTCAGATTTGCTTCCCAGTCTGTTCTGATCTAGCAGACCTTAGCCGAGGCAGCAGTATTCGAGCCAGAATTGGCTGTGTTAAAGAAGGAGAAATCATCCAGTGAAAAGTGTGCACGCGTGGATCTCAGGTGAGGATAGGATGGGGTTTGGCTATGATGCCACCTCTGGTTGAATAGGCTACTGACACTCACTGCCAAGGCTTACCATAATAATGGCTACTTGGGTGAGGTACGAGACCCAACGAACCCAATGCTCAGTTTGGGTTCCGTCAGGACCACTCGGCTCCAGACCTCATTACAGCCTTGGTCCAAACATGGACAAAAGAGCTGAATTCCAGAGGTGAGGTGAGAGTAACTGCACTTGACATCAAGGCAGCATTTGACCGAGTATGGCACCAAGGAGCCCTTGTAAAATTGAAATCAGTGGGAATCAGGGGGAAACTCTCCAGTGGCTGGAGTCATACCTAGCACAAAGGAAGATGGTAGTGGTTGTTGGAGGCAAATCATCTCAGCCCCAGGACGTTGCTGCAGGAGTTCCTCAGGGCAGTGTCATAGGCCCAACCATCTTCAGCTGCTTCATCAATGACCTTCCCTCCATCATAAGGTCAGAAATGGGGATGTTCGCTGATGATTGCACAGTGTTCAGTTCCATTCGCAACCCCTCAGATAATGAAGCAGTCCGTGCCTGCATGCAGCAAGACCTGGACAACATCCAGGCTTGGGCTCATAAGTGGCAAGTAACATTCACGCCAGACACGTGCCAGGCAATGACCATCTCCAACAAGAGAGAGTCTAACCACCTCCCCTTGACATTCAACACCATTACCATCACTGAATCCCCCACCACCAACATCCTGGGGGTCACCATTGACCAGAAACTTAACTGGACCAGCCATATAAATACTGTGGCTACAAGAGCAGGTCAGAGGCTGGGTATCCTGTGGTGAGTGACTCACTTCCTGACTTCCTAAAGCCTTTCCAGCATCTGCAAGGCACAAGTCAGGAGTGTGACGGAATACTCTCCACTTGCCTGGATGAGTGCAGCTCCAACAACACTCAAGAAGCTCGACACCATCCAAGACAAAGCAGCCCGCTTGATTGGCACCCCATCCACCACCCTAAACATTCACTCACTTCACCACCGACGTACCGTGGCTGCAGTGTGTACCATCTACAGGATGCACTGCAGCAACTTGCCAAGGCTTCTTCGACAACACCTCCCAAACCCGCGACCTCTACCACATAGATGGACAAGGGCAGCAGGCACATGGGAACAACACCACCTGCACATTCACCTCCAAGTCACACACCATCCCGACTTGGAAATATATCGCCGTTCCTTCATTGTCGCTGGGTCAAAATCCTGGAACTCCCTTCCTAACAGCACTGTGGGAGAACCTTCACCACACGAACTGCAGCGGTTCAAGAAGGCAGTTCATCACCACCTTCTCAAGGGGAATTAGGGATGGGCAATAAATGCTGGCCTTGCCAGCGACGCCCACATCCCATAAACGAATAATAAAAAGAGAGAAGAAAATTGGCACTCATGAAACCAAACCCAAAAGGGATCAGAACAGCCATGATCTCATTAAATGGCGGAGCATGCTCGAGGGGCCAAATGGCCTACTCCTGCTCCTATCTCATATGGTCTTATGAAATCGTGTCTTGGGGTGCGGGGGTGGTGGGGAGAGGGAACGCGAGAAAATTGATAGAGATTTATTTAGATAAAAAGTAGTAATGAAGTTGACCAATGATTGAGTGTTGTTCCATACCATGAATAAAGGCTTCACAAGTTGTTTAAATTCATAACTGCCAGAACTACTTGATTCCAGCAAAAGTATCAGGAGGATTGGATCATGAAATACTTTCGAGTGATGCACTAAAATAATTTCAAATAGGTTTCTTGGAGAACAATAACTTCCAATCACACGGTATCACTCACATTGCACCATGCCTGCTTTAATGTATGAAACAATTATGACAATGTGTTGAAAATCGACAACTGCAATAATAAAACAAAAAAAAAGGAATGGACAATGTTTATATAGACTTGGATCAATCCAGGCTGTTCCCTTCAGTGGCTTTGTTCTTCTATTGGTAATTGCAGTGCTCCATTTAATAAGGGTTTTACTGGTGGTGCAGTGGGTTCATGTATTAATATGCTGTAACATGGAATTCTAATTCCCTGCTTGTAAAGTTGCTATTGCCGTCCAGGCTGTATGGAGGAAAGGGAGTCTTATGGAGCTGTATGGAGGGAAAGGAAATCAGAAAATCTTTCTTTCACAGCTCCTAATTACCCAAACACCAAGAACTTTTGCAGATTTCTGGGATGCAAGGGTGAGGGTGAATAAGTTAAACACGGAGACAAAGGGCCCGATATCAGGAGGGAGGCGAGTTGGCAGCAGGGGGTCGACTGGGCGCGTGGGTAACGCGCCCAGTGAAATCGATAGGTTTGGCACACGATCGTAAGTAAATTGAAGCCACTTACCTTGGCTTCTGGGTTTCGCGCTGGAAAGCTGCGCAGCGGGCAAACTGCGCACCCGCATCATAGGCTGTCAGCTGGAGGAGCCCTATTTAAAGGGGCAGTCCTTCACTGACTGATGCTGCAGAAAATAGGCAAAATTACAGCACGGAGCATCCCAGGGGGAAGGCTGCTGCCAGGTTTAATGATGCCTCATTCCAGGTCTTACTGGATGGGGTGAGGAGGTGGAGGAGGAGGAGGAGGAAGATCTTCCACCCGGTGGACGGGAGGAAGTGGCCTGCCTCTGCCACCAGGAAGGCCTGGCTCGAGGTGGCAGAGGAGGTCACCAGCACCACCAACATATCACGCACCTGCATACAGTGCAGGAGGCGCTCCAATGACCTCAGTAGGTCAGCCGAAGTGTGTACTCTTACTCATTCCCCTACACTCCGTCTGCCACATCACTGCCCCCACCCCACATCTCCTTCTGCACTGCCAACACTACTCTATCACATCACTCCTCACACCCACTGAACCCTCATCCTCCCCTTACCTGCACTTCCTCACCTCGCCAGTACTCATCCCACCACTACCACTCAACCCAATCCACATACAATCTCATGGCTCTGTCTCATACTCACCTTCTCAAGCATCTCTTTCACAGTCAGCCTCACTCAACCTGCTACTACCTGTGCTGCAGCCACAGGGCATGCATCACGTATGTGCAGTAGGAAGCGTAAGGCAAACGTATCGTGAGCATGAAGGGGATGCATAAGGGTGTTTGAGGGTTTGTCATGGTTTTTACTTATATTTGATTTCTGATCAACTCACATTACATATTATATTGTCACCACTACTGCAACGTCTTGGCCATTCTTGACTGGCTTGTGCAATAATGCCATTTCATGAGGTTCTCCATGAACACCCTTGATGCCATCCATTGGGTCACCTTACAGTGGGTGTATATCTAGTTGCACAACTACTTTGTGCAGGTGCCTGTTGCGCAGCACTGTGTTGTGTAGCTCCATATGGCGGAGATGGACAGCGTGCCTGGCAAGGCTGGTGATGTTGCTCGTCTTCCAATGGAATGATGAATGCAGCAAGGGACCCCTCCCCCATCCTGACGGTGTGAGTGTGAGGGGGTCCATAAAGTAGGTAAATGAGTTTGGACAGCAGAGTTTAGGGTATGATTTAATAATTTTGAGTGTGGAGACAACGGTGTGGCAGGCAAAACTTTGTCTGAGGTGACAGAGTGCCCTGCTGCAATGAATGAGGGTTTACCCCGCACCTGTTAAATGGACCTTTGCAGCTGCCACTGGCTGCTGGTTGCAACACGTCTGTTTAAACAGGGAATGTTTCCCCCAGCATGGGAAACACGCTCTGGGTAGTCCAAAATCCGAATCCTCCTAAAATCTCCAACTAATGAGGTCTGTAAACGACCTCAAGTGCCCAGATAATGATCTTGAGTGGGATCCCGCCGGCTTTGATTGCTGGTGGGAGTCCCGCATGCTGGGGCTGCTCATGCACTGATTCACGTCATTGGGGAACCCGGAAGTGGGCGGGTTGGAGCCGGGCTCCGGACCCGCTCTGGCAATCCCCAATTTTAGGAGCCCCCCCGCCACGAATGCACCTGCTCGGCCATCCAAAAATTGACCCCAAAAACTCCAATTTTAACATGGGGCGGGAATCAGGAGGATGGGGGCCAAAGCGAGCATTAAACCCTTCTGACGTCGGCAGCATGAGACCTGGGCGATTTTAACTCCTGGGCCTCATCTGCAAATGCCCACCTGAAATGAGTGGGATGCGGCATCTAGCCGGCGGTCAGGAGTGGAATGTCAACCGGCATGAGACCACTGGCAGGGATCAAAAGAATGGTCCTCAGCACTCAGGTAAGTTGTGGAGAGGGGTTTTCAGGAGGGCCCTATGATCGGGAGGGAGGGGAGCCCAGGCAGGGAGGCCTGAACTTTCCTTTTAGGGTCTGGAGGAGTACTCCTGGTCTCCCTGGCCTCACAAAACAAGTAAAAAAAGGTTTAAAAATAGATAAAGAGGAGGTACTTAAAAGATTGGCAGCACTCAAAATAGAAAAGTCACCTGATCCAGATGGGATGCATCCTAGGTTACTGAAGTAAGTAATGGTAGAAATTGCAGAGGCTCTGGACACAATCTTCCAATCCTCTTTAGATATGGGGATGGTGCCGGAGGACTGGAGGATTGCAAATGTTACACCGCTGTTCAAAAAGGGGAGAGGGATAAACCTGACAATTACAGGCCAGTCAGCCTAACGTCGGTGGTGGGGAAACTTTTACCGTCAATAATCCGGGACAAAGTAAATTGGCACTTAGAAAAGTATGGGCTAATAAATGAAAATCAGCATGGATTTGTTAAAGGAAAATTGTGTTTGAGTAACCTGTTTGAGTTCTTTGATGAAGTAACAGAGAGGGTTGATGAGGGTAGTGTAGTTGAGGTTGTGTATATGGACTTTCAAAGGCATTTGATAAAGTACCACATAATAGACTTGTTAGCAAAATTAAAGTCCATGGGATTAAAGGGACAGTGGTGGTGTGGTTACAAAATTGGCTAAGGGACAGAAAGCAGAGAGTAGTGGTGAACGGTTGTTTTTCAGACTGGAGGGAAGTATACTGTGACGTTCCCCCGGGGTCAGTATTAGGACCACTGCTCTTTTTGATATATATTAATGACCTGGACTTGGGTATAGAGGGTATAATTTTAAAGTTTGCAGATAACACAAAACTCTGAAATGTAGTAAACAATGTGAAGGATTTTAACAGACTTCAGGAGGACATAGACAGACTGGTGGAATGGGCAGACACAGGACAAGTTGAGAAGGCTGCTAAAAAGCATTTGGGATCCTGGGCTTTATTAATAGAGGCATAGAGTACAAAAGGAAGGAATTTATGCTGAACCTTTATAAAAGGGCGATGGGAAAAGAGCAGGAGATGTGGAACACTCTGCCCCCTCTAGTGCCCTGTGTGAGAACTGACTCAAACAATAAAATTAAAGCGGGTGGATTGAAATCACAGGCAGCACTGCAACTTGATAGGGGAAGATAGGGTTGCCTTCCCTCTGGTTTTGGACTGGACAGTCCAGTTTTTGAGTGGGCCATTTAGAAATTTCCAGAAGTTAAACTGGGCACTAACAGAATGTTTTTCAAAATGTAAGTCTATTTATCCCTCTTACTTATAATGCAGGGGCATTAGTTATTAGGGTCAAATGAATTTTCATTGGCAGCACAGAAGACATCAGCACTCGAGCCATAATTATTTTCCCATCCCACCGTAATTCTTCCAATCCTAAGACAAAAGCTTTATTGCTTAAAATAAAATGATGTTAATATTAAAGACGCAGAAGGATCATTTACCACCTAAATTATACAATAAGCTCAGTAATCATGGAATGATACAGCACAGAAGGAGGCCATTGGGTCCATCATGCTTGTGCCGGCTCTTTGAATGAGCCATCCATTTAGTCCCATTCCCCTGTCCTTTCTCCTTCAACTATTTATCCAATTCGCTTTTGAAAGTTATTATTGAATCTGCTTCCGCCACCCTTTCAGGCAGTGCATTGCAGGTCATAACAACTCGCTGCATAAAAGTTTTATTCTTCATGTTGCCTCTGGTTCTTTTGCCAAAAACCTTAAATCTGTGACCTCTGGTTACCGACCCTTTTTTAAAATTCATTCATGGAATATGGGCGTCGCTGGCGAGGCCGGCATTTATTGCCCATCCCTAATTGCCCTTGAGAAGGTGGTGGTGAGCCGCCTTCTTGAACCGCTGCAGTCCGTGTGGTGAAAGTTCTCCCACAGTGCTGTTAGGTAGGGAGTTCCAGGATTTTGACACAGCAACGATGAAGGAACGGTGATATATTTCCAATTCGGGATGGTGTGTGACTTGCAGGGGAACGTGCAGGTGGTGTTGTTCCCATGTGCCTGCTGCCCTTGTCCTTCTAGGTGGTAGAGGCTGCGGGTTTGGGAGGTGCTGTCGAAGAAGCCTTGGCAAGTTGCTGTAGTGCATCCTGTGGATGGTACACGCTGCAGCTACAGTGTGCCAGTGGTGAAGGGAGTGAATATTTAGGTGGTGGATGGGGTGCCAATCAAGTGGGCTGCTTTGTCCTGGATGGTGTCGAGCTTCTTGAGTGTTGTTGGAGCTGCACTCATCCAGGCAAGTGGAGAATATTCCATCACACTCCTGACTTGTGCCTTGTAGATGGTGGAAAGGCTTTGGGGAGTCAGGAGGTGAGTCACTCGCCACAGAATACCCAGCCTCTGACCTGCTCTCGTAGCCACAGTATTTATGTGGCTGGTCCAGTTAAGTTTCTGGTCAATGGTGACCCCCAGGATGTTGGTGGTGGGGGATTCGGCGATGATAATGCTGTTGAATGTCAAGGGGAGGCGGTTAGACTCTCTCTTGTTGGAGATGGTCATCGCCTGGCACTTGTCTGGCGTGAATGTTACTTGTCACTTATCAGCCCAAGCCTGGATGTTGTCCAGGTCTTGCTGCATGCGGGCACGGACAACTTCAGTATCTGAGGGGCTGCGAATGGAACTGAACACTGTGCAATCAGCAGCGAACATCCCCATTTCTGACCTTATGATGGAGGGAAGGTCATTGATGAAGCAGCTGAAGATGGTTGGGCCTAGGACACTATCCTGAGGAATTCCTGCAGCAATGTCCTGGGGCTGAGATGATTGGCCACCAACAACCACTACCATCTTCCTTTGTGCTAGGTATGACTCCAGCCACTGGAGAGTTTTCCCCCTGATTCCCATTGACTTCAATTTTACTAGGGCTCCTTGGTGCCACACTCGGTCAAATGCTGCCTTGATGTCAAGGGCAGTCACTCTCACCTCACCTCTGGAATTCAGCTATTTTGTCCATGTTTGGATCAAGGCGGTAATGAGGTCTGGAGCCAAGTGGTCCTGGCGGAACCCAAACTGAGCGTCAGTGAGCAGGTTATTGGTGAGGAAGTGCCGCTTGATAGCACTGTCGATGACACCTTCCATCACTTTGCTGATGATTGAGAATAGACTGATGGGGCGGTAATTGGCCGGATTGGATTTGTCCTGCTTTTTGTGGACAGGACATACCTGGGCAATTTTCCACACTGTCTGGTAGATGCCAGTGTTGTAGCTGTACTGGAACAGTTTGGCCATAGGCGCGGCTAGTTCTGGAGCACAAGTCTTCAGTGGTACAGCTGGGATGTGGTCAGGGCCCATAGCCTTTGCTGCATCCAGTGCACTCAGCCGTTTCTTTACATCACGTGGGATGAATCGAATTGGCTGAAGACTGGCTTTTGTGATGGTGGGGATATCGGGAGGAGGCCGAGATGGATCATCCACTCGGCACTTCTGGCTGAAGATGGTTGCAAACGCTTCAGCCTTATCTTTTGCACTCATGTGCTGGACTCCGCCATCATTGAGGATGGGGATGTTCACAAAGCCTTATTTACTCTATCAAAACTCTTCATGATTTTGAACACCTGTATCATATCTCCACTTAACCTTCTCCGCTCTAAGGTGAACAACTCCAGTTTCTCCAATCTCTTCACGTAAATCTTCTCTGTGCTCTCTCTAAGGCCTTGACACACTTCCTCAAGTGTGGTGTCCAGAATTGGACACAATACTCCAGCTGGGGCTTTACCAATGTTTTATAAAGGTTTAGCATAACTGCATTGCTTTTGCCTCTATTTATAAACCTAAGGATTCTGGTTGCCTTTTGAACAGCCTTCTGAACTTGTCCTGTCATCTTCAAACACTTATGTACATATACCCCCAGCTCTTTCTTTTCCTGCACCCTCTTTAAAATTGTACCATTTCGTTTATATTGCCTCTCCTCATTCTTCCTACCAAAATGAATTATTTCTCTGTGTTAAATTTCATCTGCCCATTAAACCCGTCTGTCTATGTCCTCTTGAAGTCTGTTACAAGTCTCCTCACCGTTTTCATACATTTCCAAATTTCATGTCAACTGCAAACTTTGAAGTTAGGTGCTGTACATCCAAGTCAAGGCCATTTATATATATCAAAAAGAGCAGTGGTCCCAACACAAACCCCTGACCACTGTATACTTCCCTCCAGTCTGAAAAACAACCGTTCACCACTACTCTCTGCTTTCTGACCATGTTAATTTCATATCCATGCAGCAACTGTTCCTTTAATCCCATGGGCTTTAATTTTGCTGACAAGTCTATTATATGGTGCTTTATCAAATGCCTTTTAAAAGTCCATATACACAACATCAACCGCACCACCCTCATCAACCCTCTCCGTTACTTCATCAAAGAACTTCTGCCAGTTGAAACAGTTTCTCCTTATTTACCGTATCAAAATCCATCATGATTTTGAACACCTCTATTAAATCTTCCCTTAACCTTCTCTGCTCTAAGGAGAACAACCCCAGTCTCTCCACGTGACTGAAGTTCCGCATCCCTGGTACCATTCTAGTAAATCTTCTCTGCACCCTCGCTAAGGCCTTGACATCCCTCCTAAAATGTGATGCCCAGAATTGGACACAATACTCCAGCTGGGGCCTAACCAGTGATTTATAAAGGTTCAGCATAACTTCCTCGCTTTTGTACCCTATGCCTCTTTTAATAAAGCCCAGGATCCCGTACACGTGAGTGCAAAAAACAAGGCTGAAGCGTTTGCAACCATCTTCAGCCAGAAGTGCCGAGTGGATGATCCATCTCGGCCTCCTCCTGATATCCCCACCATCACAGAAGCCAGTCTTCGGCCAATTCGATTCACTCCACGTGATATCAAGAAACGGCTGAGTGCACTGGATACAGCAAAGGCTATGGGCCCCGACAACATCCCAGCTGTAGTGCTGAAGACTTGTGCTCCAGAACTAGCTGCGCCTCTAGCCAAGCTGTTCCAGTACAGCAACAACACTGACATCTACCCGACAATGTGGAAAATTGCCCAGGTATGTCCTGTCCACAAAAAGCAGGACAAATCCAATCCGGCCAATTACCGCCCCATCAGTCTACTCTCAATCATCAGCAAAGTGATGGAAGGTGTCATCGACAGTGCTATCAAGCGGCACTTACTCACCAATAACCTGCTCACCGATGCTCAGTTTGGGTTCTGCCAGGACCACTCGGCTCCAGACCTCATTACAGCCTTGGTCCATACATGGACAAAAGAGCTGAATTCCAGAGGTGAGGTGAGAGTGACTGCCCTTGACATCAAGGCAGCATTTGACCGAGTGTGGCACCAAGGAGCCCTAGTAAAATTGAAGTCAATGGGAATCAGGGGGAAAACTCTCCAGTGGCTGGAGTCATACCTAGCACAAAGGAAGATGGTAGTGGTTTGTTGGAGGCCAATCATCTCAGCCCCAGGACATTGCTGCAGGAGTTCCTCAGGATAGTGTCCTAGGCCCAACCATCTTCAGCTGCTTCATCAATGACCTTCCCTCCATCATAAGGTCAGAAATGGGGATGTTCGCTGATGACTGCACAGTGTTCAGTTCCATTCGCAACCCCTCAAATAATGAAGCAGTCCGAGCCCGCATGCAGTAAGACCTGGACAACATCCAGGCTTGGACTCATAAGTGGCAAGTAACATTCGCGCCAGATAAGTGCCAGGCAATGACCATCTCCAACAAGAGAGAGTCTAACCACCTCCCCCTGACATTCAACGGCATTACCATCACCGAATCCCCCACCATCAACATCCTGGGGGTCACCATTGACCAGAAACTTAACGGGACCAGCCATATAAATACTGTGGCTATGAGAGCAGGTCAGAGGCTGGGTATTCTGTGGCGAGTGACTCACCTCCTGACTCCCCAAAGCCTTTCCACCATCTACAAGGCACAAGTCAGGAGTGTGATGGAATACTCTCCACTTGCTTGGATGAGTGCAGCTCCAACAACACTCAAGAAGCTCGACACCATCCAAGATAAAGCAGCCCGCTTGATTGGTACCCCATCCACCACACTAAACATTCACTCCCTTCACCACCGGCGCACAGTGGCTGCAGTGTGTACCATCCACAGGATGCACGACAGCAACTCGCCAAGGCTTCTTCGACAGCACCTCCCAAACCCGCGATCTCTACCACCTAGAAGGACAAGAGCAGCAGGCACATGGGAACAACACCACCTGCACGTTCCCCTCCAAGTCACACACCAACCCGACTTGGAAATATATCGCCGTTCCTTCATTGTCGCTGGGTCAAAATCCTGGAACTCCTTTCCTAACAGCACTGTGGGAGAACCGTCACCACACGGACTGCAGCGGTTCAAGAAGGCAGCTCACCACCACCTTCTCGAGGGCAATTAGGGATGGGCAATAAATGCTGGCCTCGCCAGCGACGCCCACATCCCGTGAACGAATAAAAAAAAAACATTTTTTTAACAGCCTTCTCAACTTGTCCTGCCACCTTCAAAGGCTTGTGTACATACACCCCCCAGGTCTTTCTGTTCCTGTACACCCTTTAAAATTGTAGCATTTAGTTTATGTTGCCGCTCCTCCTCTCTGTTTACTACATTCCCGAGTTGTGTGTCATCTGTAAACTTTGAAATTATGCCCTGTATACCCAAGTCTAGGTCATTAATATATATCAAAAAGAGCAGTGGTCCTAATACCGATCCCTGGGGGACGCCACTGTATAATTCCCTCTAGTCTGAAAAACAACCGTTCACCAATACTCTCTGCTTTATATCTCTTAGCCAATTTTGTATCCATGCTGCCACCGTCCCCTTAATCCCTTGGACTTCAATTTTGCTAACAAGTCTATTATGTGGTACTTTATCAAACGCCTTTTGAAAGTCCATACACACAGCATCAACCGTACTACCTTCATCAACCCTCTCCGTTACTTCACCAAAGGACTCGATGAAGTTAGTCAAACATGATTTGCCTTTAACAAATCCATGCTGGCTATCATTTATTTACCCATATTTTTCCAAGTGACAATTAATTTTGTCTTCGATTATTGTCTCTAAAAGTTTCCCCACCACCAATGTTAGGCTGACTGGCTTGCTGTTGCCAGGTTTATCTCTCTCTCCCTTTTTGAACAGGGTAAAATTTACAATCTACCAATCCTCTGGCACCACTCCCATATTCAAGGAGGATTGGAAGATTGTGGCCAGAGCCTCCACTATCTCCACCATTACTTCCCTCAGCAACCTAGGACGCATCCCATCTGGACCAGGTGACTTATCTTCTTTGAGCACTGCCAACCTTTTAAGTACCTCCTATTTATTTTTATCCTATCCAATTTCTCTACTACCTCCTCCTTTACTGTGACGTTGTCAGCATCCTCTTCTTTAGTGAAGATAGATGCAAAGTACTCATTTAGTACCTCAGCCATGTCCACTGCCTCCACTAGAAGATCACCTTTTTGGTCCCTAATCGGCCCCACCCTTGCTTTGACTATTTTACTATTTATATGTTTATAATAGACGTATGGGTTCCCTTTTATGTTACCCACTAATTTATTCTCATACATGGCATTGTAGTATTAAATATATGTATATGAAAGGAGGTACCCTTAAGTTCATGTCTATGTTACTGTGCTTCAATTGCAGTATCAGTGATGATGAGAGTTCAGATCAAAAGAAAGTTCAACTTGCTCGAAGGAGAAATAAAAGGGGCATCCCTCCCATTTCTCCCAACGCCTGCATTAAAGATGCTGTATCAGCGGAGATATTTGATGACATCTGGCGGGATGTAATTGAAATGTTGGAAGAGCTGATCAGGAAACACTGGGAAAACACCCTTTCAGGTACAGGAGATCAAAGACTCAATAGCCTTTGGTGTGACATTAAGGCAGCTCAAACTATTCTGAATTAACTTTTGTTAGGTTACAGCACATAGTAATTTCTTTAAAACCTAAATGCAATCAGGAATACAGTTGAACTTGTGTTTGCCTGTACTTACTGTACTGGCACTTGATCTATAGCAGCCATACCTTGTGGCCCTAGCCAAAGGTAAACAATTCAATGGAATTTTTTCTCTATACAGCACTCACCTTTTGATTCAATATTACAAGCACTTGATCCAGCCACTCCCAAATTACAGCCACTTAATTCCACCTACATAAAACAATTCGATGACCATAACTGCAAATGCAAAGGAGGATTCCTAACTTCCTTTTTTCCAGAGTCTGCAGTGTGAGTTGGGGGCGGGGGGAGGTGGGATGATGAGTGAGTCCAGGCTGTGGTAGTGCAGTCCTGCTGAAGGCTTCATTAGCTTTAGTTTGGTGCCTGACCACTCTCGGGTCCTTAGCTCTCCTTTTGCCCGAGGGGTGGGTTGCTGAAGCTGCTTTTCTTTGAATCTTCCATACTTAAGAAAAGACATACTTGCTCTCGAGGCAGTACAAAGAAGGTTCACTCGGTTAATCCCGGGGATGAGGGGGCGGACATATGAGGAGAGGTTGAGTAGATTGGGACTCTACTCATTGGAGTTCAGAAGAATGAGAGGCGATCTTATTGAAACATATAAGATTGTGAAGGGGCTTGATCGGGTGGATGCGGTAAGGATGTTCCCAAGGATGGGTGAAACTAGAACTAGGGGGCATAATCTTAGAATAAGGGGCTGCTCTTTCAAAACTGAGATGAGGAGAAACTTCTTCACTCAGAGGGTAGTAGGTCTGTGGAATTTGCTGCCCCAGGAAGCTGTGGAAGCTACATCATTAAATAAATTTAAAACAGAAATAGACAGTTTCCTAGAAGTAAAGGGAATTAGGGGTTACGGGGAGCGGGCAGGAAATTGGACATGAATTTAGATTTGAGGTTAGGATCAGATCAGCCATGATCTTATTGAATGGCGGAGCAGGCTCGAGGGGCCGATTGGCCTACTCCTGCTCCTATTTCTTATGTTCTTATGTTCTTTCTGTCTTTCAAATGGTAGTCAGAAGTTGCTGATTTATGGACCCGGGCCTAGGCTTATATTTCAGCTCCGGCTCACAGGTTGTTGATACGTGGATGGTGGTGGATGGAAGGAAAGGGAAGGGAAGGGAAGATGACTTTTGGATCCAGTTTTCCCTGCTGAATGCTGAGTTCCTCATTCTTTTGGGTAATTGTAAGGTAGCCACCTTTGAACTAGAGCCAATTTGGTTGGTCCCTTAGATGATCGCAATAGAGAGGTTCCACTGTAATTAAAAATATCAGATTTAGCCACATTAGAGAGTCAAAATTCATAAAGTGAAGTCACTGTCTTCTATCAGGTTAATAAACATAAGTTAAAAGATTCCTTTTCAAGTTAACAAAGGACCTGTGTAAAGCAGAGATACATGTACTTGTGCAGAGAATGCCTTATTTCCTCTGATCCTTGGAACTGGACGAATAGTCAAGCAAAGAAAGTCACCCTCACTCATGGTAGTTTCGTTAATCAAAAATCATTATTTAATGATGTTATAATTCCTACGAGCATTCATGAAGCAAAATCAAACTATACATATGATTTTCCTCTAGAAAATCCCATTATACTTAATAATTTGCAATATTATTATGTAATGATTTAACAATTCATACATACATCAGGCAAATTATTAATACATATACAACCTTTAAACCAAGCATTTTGCTCATCGAGGCTTGAGAGTATTTCAGCTGTTCAGTCTATGTAGTCCTCTTCTTCTTCCGTGATGTTCGACTGCAGTGTGCGTTCCTTGTGACTGCCGGGTAGTGAAGAGACTGTTCTTCTCTCAAAGTCTTTTATATTATTTTTACCAATAGGATTGGGGAGGGTCATTCTTTATGTCCAATCGCTTCCTGTTACTATGCCTCAATCATTAACACGCCTCAATGATCGATAGTTTAGGCTTTGATCATGTGACTGGAGACCTTTGACATAGAAAAGACCATGGGGCAAATTTTAGTCCCACGAACGGGTGGGCTGGGGGTGTGTGGGAAGTAAAAATCATAAAAATGTAAAACCTGACCCCAACATACCTCCAACCCACCCACTTCTGGTTTTAACGGAAGCGGGTCGAGGGGCGGCGACCAACCTGCTCTCAGAAGGTGGGTCAGTCAGTGAAATCTTTTAAGGAGGAGCAGGAGTGTTTCCTCCAGGCCAAACAAGCCTACCTGTCGTGATCCCACACATGCGATCGGCTGACCCCCTCCCTATGCCCAACCCCCCCCCCATGATCTCCGATCCCCCATGTCCGATCCCCCGCATGATCTTCGACCCCCTCACGATCTCTGACCCGCGCCCATGAGCTCCAACCCCCCCACGATCTCCGACCCCCCCCAATGATCTCCGATTTTGGGAGATCGAATCGGGCCAGGACCTACTCCGTTAATGGTAGGGCTTTGGGGAGAGTTATAGAACAAAGAGATCTAGGAGTACAGGTTCATAGCTCCTTGAAAGTGGAGTCACAGGTGGATAGGGTGGTGAAGAAGGCATTCAGCTTGCTTGGTTTCATTGGTCAGAACATTGAATACAGGAGTTGGGATGTTTTGTTGAAGTTGTACAAGACATTAGTTAGGCCACACTTGGAATACTGTGTACAGTTCTGGTCACCCTATTATAGAAAGGATATTATTAAACTAGAAAGAGTGCAGAAAAGATTTACTAGGATGCTACCGGGACTTGATGGTTTGACTTATAGGGAGAGGTTAGATTGACTGGGACTTTTTTCCATGGAGAGTAGGAGGTTGAGGGGTGATCTTAGAGAAGTCTATAAAATAATGAGGGGCATAGAAAAGGTAGATAGTCAAAATCTTTTCCCAAAGGTAGGGGAGTCTATAACGAGGGGACATAGATTTAAGGTGAGAGGGGAGAGATACAAAAGGGTCCAGAGGGGCAATTTTTTCACTCAAAGGGTGGTGAGTGTCTGGAACGAGCTGCCAGAGGCAGTAGTAGAGGGGGGTACAATTTTGTCTTTTAAAAAGCATTTGGACAGTTACATGGGTAAGATGGGTATAGAGGGATATGGGCCAAGTGCAGGCAATTGGGACTAGCTTAGTGGTATAAACTGGGCGACATGGACATGTTGGGCTGAAGGGCCTGTTTCCATGTTGTAAACTTCTATGATTCTATGATTCTAGGTGACCTTCCCAGCGCTGGAGGTTGTTGGCAGGTGGATTCTGGTATTTATGCCGAGATCAAAATTCATGGGTTTTAAGGGTAAAAATAACTAACTAAAAAGGAGGGTTTATGCAGGTGAATGCTGCACCGGCAGAATTATAATTGTCACATAGCATTTCCATCTTACAAGTATCTCTGGAATGTGTAGGAGATTAGGAACTCCTTAATTTCAAATTAGAACACTGGTCAATATGCTTATAAATCCCATTGACACTTTTCAAATGAGTGCTTAAGGTGACACTCTTATTTTAAGAGTTCCTCTTATAAGTTGTAAAAATAATTTATAACTGCAAGAAATGTACTGTGTGTTGTACCTTTTTGTTGCTTTAATCAATTTATATTAAGCACCTGTTTTAGAAATTTATCTTTTACAATTGCAGTGAGGGTACTGCTGAAAATCAAATCTTTACAGTGTCTGACACAATTCAATCTTTGTTAAAATGACACTCCTTGCTCCTCTCACATCCAGCGCATTGGGTAACTGTTGTGTTTTTTTTAATCTCCTATGCTGGCTGCAGATGAGGATAAGCAGACAGCGAATATGCAGAGTGCAGTAATGAGCAAATTCCCTCATATCAGTCACTCTCGAATCATCGTAACAAACTATAGCGTTCCACCATCAAGAGGCTCTGAGACACGAATCTTGGCGTTAGGTACATCCTTCATCCATTCTCAGGTACAATGCATCTGTAATGTTCTTATATTTGTAGCTGTGATCCTTAAATGATTCCAAAACTGTCTTTTAATTTGTATGGTAAATGTATGACAGATTTTAATTGCAATGTAAAACACATATTATGCATATTGATATTTGGCTATCAGATTTGTCTGAGGTTTACAGGACTTAAGAGGTATGGAATATAAAAGCCAAAAGGTAATAATGAGTATACATAAAATCTTAATAAGACCTCAGGCTCCCCTTGATGATGAAGTTGGTAAATTTGTTTACGCACCTTGGAACTGAATGATACAAGACTAGGAAAGTCCCAAATTCCATCCCAGTCTTTGCCGGATTATCTGATCTCAGCTTTGATGGCATTTAGGGCATTATGATTGGCCTCAGCACCCCTCAGCTAGGAAAGGGAGAAGTTAACCAGGGTTCTCACTCCTGATCACTATCATGAAACTCCTGCTGGAAAGTAGGTCTTTGTAACTGTCAGGATTAAGCTCGGTTGTGATGCTATTCAGGATAAAATAGCTTGCTAACACTCACTGTCTAGGATCATACATGAAAATAGCACTTGGGCAAGGTAATGGAGTACAGTTGGCATCTATAGAGCCAATATAAGTCAACAATTTCAGGAGACTTGAATCCAGAAAATCTGAATTTGCCTTCTTAGAATTTAATCCGGATTCAAGCGATTTGTGCTGCTAGTTTAAAGAAAAGCCAACTTTAACTGCATTATGAAACATCATTTTGCAAAGAGAGCCTAAAATATAGCACAGTTCTACATTAATGTAGTTTTTCGCTAAATTGTACCAAACAAAAATACTCCATTGTATGTTTAAATGGATTTGTGATCTTCCTTAATATTATTACTCATAAAATTCCCCATGGTAAGGTCGACATTGATATGCTTGTCGTATGCTGCACCAGGTCGAATAATGCAAATGGAGTAACGGCTGGTGAGAGTGAAAATGAATTCATGTTATATTCTTCATGGGGGACATAAGTTTCTGGTGTGGTTCTGCCCTTTCAGTATGAACCAAAAGGATCTGGTGACTATGATGAAAGTTTGTGTTTGCTAGTAAAAACCTAGCATTCTTGGTCAACCAGTTGTGAGAATTTACAAATGTGTTTCCATTTTGATGCAGCAACGTCCAAGCTAAGTTCAGTTCCCTGCTCAGTCTGAAGCCCCAGAAAATCATGCCGGTCCTTGGATTGTTTTTTCCGGTCAGCTTGCCATGTTTAAAAATCTCCAAACCAAACAATGGCAAAATCCGCAGAAGTAGAGTTTCCATTTATCTGATTTGATGTGCACTCTCTCCTCTCAGAGATACTTTAATTTTGTTCTTTACATATTTAAACGTGGTCAACTTGAGATCTGGAAGGAGATTTACCACCAGCCTTATACCATATTTCCCAATGCGAGAACTTGTCACTATATAAAGGAAGGGCCATGCTCAGATGTTAAACAGGAGATTTCATAGTAAAATGTAGTGCTGTAAACATTGGACTCACTGCACATGCCCATACTTATTCTTGCAAAGAGTTAGGAAATATGACCTAGAAATTGGAGTGGATGATATTAGCAGACAAACACTTAACCTGTTTATATGGCATTCCTGTGCCTGCTTTTTTAGTGGCAGGGTTCACCCATTTAAGATAAACGGATTAACACCTGTGTTAAAATAGTGGACGTAGGATTGTTCTATGAACCCATTATACCTTTGCCCAATGATTCTAGGCTGCAATTAAAAGCTAGCGAAAAGATAACTGAGGATGTAAAAACAAAAGTGGAATAAAAGAATCGCTAGGGTATTAGGTGGAGTTATTGAATATCTCTAACTACCAAAGTACTTAGGAACAAGTGGGCCCCTTGAAATAAGAGAAGTGGGAGAAGAAAACAATAATGCAGAAATTAGCATTATTACGCAGATGTCAGTAAGTGTCCTTTCCTGTAATTGGAGAGGTATGAAATGCATCCAAGTGTACGAGAAAACAGGGAATAGGAACAAAATTACTGGAGTGTCTGAATAATCGTAAGCAAACAAGACCAGATGGGCAGTGCCTGCAAATACTTAAGGAAAGACAGAAATAGTGGGAACAAAAACCAAAATATTTTTCAGCTCATTAAAGAAAGGAGACACAGCAAATGGCTGGAAAGATGCTAGCATTCCAATTAAAAGGGCACACAGGTTAGAAGCATAATCCTGGGAATTATAGATCTGTAACATTTGCTCAGAAGCTTTCTCATTGTAAGATACAGAATCATAGAATCATTCCAGCAAAGAAGGAGGCCATTTGGTCCACCGAGCCTGTGCCGACTCTTTGTAAGAGCAATCCAGTTAGTCCCATTCCCCCGCTCTTTCCCTGTAGCCCTCCAAATCTTTTCTCTTCAAATATTTATCCAATTCCTTTTTGAAAGCCACGATTGAATCTGCTTCCACCACCCTTTCAGGCAATGCATTCCAGATCATAACTACTTGCTGCGTAAAAAAGTTTTTCCTTATGTCGCCTTTGGTTCTTTGCCAACCACCTTAAATCTGTGTCCTCTGGTTCTCGACCCTTCCGCCAATGGGAACAGTTTCTCTTTATTTACTTTATCTCAACCCGTCATGATTTTAAACACTTCTATCAAATCTCCTCTCAACCTTCTCTGCTCTAAGGAGAACAACCTCAGCTTCTCCAGTCTATCCACGTAAATGAAGTTCGTCATCCCTGGAACCATTCTATCATAAAGGAAGTAATTCAAGCAATTTTAACAACAAGCTGACCGGAAAACCAATCCAAGGACCGGCATCATTTGCTGGGACTTCAGACAGTGGGCGTAAAGTCAACGGAGCAGTCGCTTAGCCCACCCATTCATGCCAGTTTCAGGCCCGAGTCATTTGAGGCTCAGGCCTCATTAGCATGCCGTCAGCGAGCTGACTGTGGTTTGTCGGTATTGGTAAGGCAGGAAATGGGTTATTGGCAGGTCGGGCCAGGGAGGGAGGAAATCCGGAGTGAGGCCACAAATGGGCCTGCAGTGGGTGGATTTTATTTTGGGGGACCCTCCCCCAAAATATTGAAAATTTCTTAGGTTGTTTTTATTGAGAGGCCTCCAGTGATCCCTTTACAATCAGCGAAAGACTCTGATTTACATGTTGAAGCATCCTCCCGCCTGTTTCAGGTGGGCAGACTGCTCACTCATTTACAGGACCACCTGACAATTGCATCAGGTAGGCCTTAAGTGTCCAAGGAGAGGTACTTCCAAGGGATGGCCGAAGTGCCTCTCCCAATTTACAATTGCTGGACACTCGTTTCTCAGGTGAAAAATAGACGGTTAGCAGTTTAAAATTGCCTCCAATAATTCCATGCCAACCAAGGTTTGTGAGGGAAAGGTTGTGTTTCACAAATGTATTGCAGTTCTTTAAGGAAAGACTAGAATAAGTGGATTTTCTATACCTTTCAAGAAACAGTTCATAATGTGGCTCAAAAAAGTATTGTGTACAATGAGAAAGTTTCTGTGACAAAGAAGGAAGCTGAGATTCAGATAATAAACTGGATACATAACAGGAAACAAAGAGAAGCTAAAGATAGCATAAAAGAAAAATCACTTTCTCTATGTGCCTTCTGTAGTCCAGTGGTCAGTGACCAGTGCTCTGGTGAACAAGGAAATAATATGCAGTGAGTTTCCTTAAAATCCTTCCTTGGTGGGTGGTCAGAACCTGCTTTGTGAAGTTATGTCCCTTGTGTGCCACACACTTTGCTGTTGTAACTTTTCTGTTGTTGACCAACTAGAAAGGTTTTGGAGTCTATTATTAAGGAGACAGTAACGGAACATTTAGATAAGCATAATTTAATAGGACAAAGTCAGCATGGCTTTATGAAGGGGAAGTCATGTCTGACAAATTTGCTTGAGTTCTTCGAGGATATAACGTATAGGGTGGATAAAGGGGAACCAGTGGACTTAGTGTATTTAGACTTCCAGAAGGCATTCGACAAGGTGCCACATAAAAGATTATTACTTAAGATAAAAAATCACGGGATTGGGGGTAATATTCTGGCATGGGTGGAGGATTGGTTATCGAACAGGAAGCAGAGAGTTGGGATAAATGGTTCATTTTCGGACTGGCAACCAGTAACCAGTGGTGTTCCACAGGGGTCGGTGCTGGGTCCCCAACTCTTTACAATCTATATTAACGATTTGGAGGAGGGGACCGAGTGCAACATATCAAAATTTGCAGATGATACAAAGATGGGAGGGAAAGTAGAGAGTGAGGAGGACATAAAAAACCTGCAAGGGGATATAGACAGGCTGGGTGAGTGGGCGGAGATTTGGCAGATGCAATATAATATTGGAAAATGTGAGGTTATGCACTTTGGCAGGAAAAATCAGAGAGCAAGTTATTTTCTTAATGGCGAGAGACTGGAAAGTACTGCAGTACAAAGGGATCTGGGGGTCCTAGTGCAAGAAAATCAAAAAGTTGGTATGCAGGTGCAGCAGGTGATCAAGAAAGCCAACGGAATGTTGGCTTTTATTGCTAGGGGGATAGAATATAAAAACAAGGAGGTATTGCTGCAGTTATATAAGGTATTGGTGAGACCGCACCTGGAATACTGCATACAGTTTTGGTCTCCATACTTAAGAAAAGACATACTTGCTCTCGAGGCAGTACAAAGAAGGTTCACTCGGTTAATCCCGGGGATGAGGGGGCGGACATATGAGGAGAGGTTGAGTAGATTGGGACTCTACTCATTGGAGTTCAGAAGAATGAGAGGCGATCTTATTGAAACATATAAGATTGTGAAGGGTCTTGATCGGGTGGATGCAGTAAGGATGTTCCCAAAGATGGGTGAAACTAGAACTAGGGGGCATAATCTTAGAATAAGGGGCCACTCTTTCAAAACTGAGATGAGGAGAAACTTCTTCACTCAGAGGGTAGTGGGTCTGTGGAATTTGCTGCCCCAGGAAGCTGTGGAAGCTACATCATTAGATAAATTTAAAACAGAAATAGACAGTTTCCTAGAAGTAAAGGGAATTAGGGGTTATGGGGAGCGGGCAGGAAATTGGACATGAAGCTGAGTTCGGATCGGTCAATGCCCTGTGGGTGGCGGAGAGGGCCCAGGGGCTATGTGGCCGGGTCCTGCTCCGACTTCTTGTGTTCTTTAGATTTGTGGTTGGGATCAGATCAGCCATGATCTTATTGAATGGCGGAGCAGGCTCGAGGGGCCGATTGGCCTACTCCTGCTCCAATTTCTTATGTTCTTATGTTCTTATGTTTCTCTAAAACAAAAAGCAAAATATTGCGGATGCTGGAAATCTGAAATAAAAACAGAAAATGCTGGAACACTCAGCAGGTCAAGCAGCAGCTGTGGAGAGAATAAGGTAGGGTTAACGTTTCAGGTCAATGACCTTTCCTCAGAACTCATATTTTTGTGGGGTGGGAGATGAGGACAAGGTTGAGCCCTTACCATGGTTCTGGGAGGGAGGAGAAGGGATGGGTGGACATACAGGAAATGGGACAGACACGGCTGAGGGCCCTGTTTACCATGGTGGAGGGGAATCTTCAACTGAGGAAAAAGGAGAACATTTCAGAAGCTCTGGTGTGAAAGGTGGCATCATCGGAACAGATGCGATAGAGAAGAAATGGAGAGAAGAAACGGAGGGAAGGGAATGGAGTCCTTACAGGAAGCAGGGTGGGAAGTCTTTCCTAGTTTGTTACTAAGTAAACTTATTAACAAACACCACATCCACTGCCTTCCCAGCATTTAATATTTAATAAAAATAGAAAATGCTGGAAATACTCAGCACGTCAGGCAGCATCTGTAGAGAAAGAAGCAGAGTTAATGTTCCAGGTTGATGACTTTTTGTCGAACTGAAATGTTAACTCTGTTTCTCTCTCTACAGATGCTGCCTGACGTGCTGAATATTTCCAGCATTTTCTATTTTTATTTCAGATTTCTAGCATCCGCAATATTTTGCTTTTGAGTCTGTTTCATATATCCTGCAACTTCTGTGTTAAGTAATTAAATCTAAACGTCTGTACACTTTTCATCAAGGGAGCGTGAGCCTATGGTCCCTTTTTGTAGTCTTTTCTTGTGAGTACATTTTTCTGTCTTTACCTATGCTCTCTTATGAGTTCCAGAATTTCAAACCTTGGATTTGATTTGACATTCCTTTAACAGTACATTTTCAAGAAGAAAAAATGTTAAAACTGAAGGAAGAACAATTTTCTTCTAAATACAGTGGCTTGATCCCAATAATTTTTTGGAGTTTTAGATAAACACATGAGAATAGGCCTAGAATAATAAAACTGGTTCACTAAATAAGGAACAGATGATTGACAGTCAGTTCAAACAATCAGAAAACATTTGTTCTTTTAAAGTAGATTAATAGCTAAACATTTTTGTTGTCATTTTAAACTGAGAGATGATCTTTTCTGATAACTGTCATTTATGTTGTCATGTGACACAGTTCTCTTGTGATGATTGGCTATTAATAAACTGATTAAGTAATTGCCAGTCACATTGACCAGTCACATCTTGTGTACTCTTCTGCCGTACCTTGTAGGCTCATCGCATGACAAGCACTTATCGCAATGATTTAAATGGTGTTATGACAATTCAAGCCAAACCACTTCAGCAGAGACATGCAGGATTACCTGATAAAGCACAGTAAGTAGTGCAATAAAAATTATTACAAACAAGAATTTGTAGTTTGTGGTGTGAAAACTATTGTAAGTAAACATTAATAAATATTCTTTTAAAATATGTGCCATTCCATGGCCGAGAAGCTAGATTGGGTGAATTGGGTGCTCCCAGGCCTCCGAAAATACTGTTCCTTAGGTTGACACCAGGAGGCGTGTGAGTGACAAGAAAGTGACAATTTTTCAGTTGATGTTTCCTTCATCTCTCTTCCCTCCCTAAATTCCTCCGCCTCTCAAGCTCACTCTCTTGTACAAATCTCCTCAAAACCCATCTCTTCCACCAAGCTTTCAGCCACCCCATCTAATCTCTCCTTTCTCAGCTTGGTGTCCATTTTCCATACATCTATTTGTGAAGTGCTGTGGGATTTATTTTTTATATTAAAAGCGCTATATAAATGCAAATGTTGTTCTTAGTGTCACTTCTGGAGGATTCAGTTGACATAAAGGATTCATCAAAAGAATCACATAGAAAAACCTGTGTCCTACCGCTCCATAGCTCTGCATGTTGATAAATGAGTAAAAGACTGATGGTTCCTTTCTAAATTTGAGTGAGATATTTAAAATCTAGTAAGTCCCTGTAACTCTTTTCTGGGATATAAAAAGAGTTGATCATTTCAAAACAAAATATCTTGCTTGGAAATCCCTGAGAAGAAACCAGTCAGTTTGAAAATCATGAATAGAGAAAAATTAGTTTGAATTTTCAAGAAACTGTTTACACTAAATAGGCTCCCACAGTGACAAAAAATTCTGGGAAAAGAAATGTTGTTTATTAATTTAAAATGATTTACAAATGATTAGCTTAGTTCTTAGAGTTGTGATTGTTTTATTACTTAGTTGATTGTGATGCTTCAACACTTTTTAAGACTTGAGTTAGATCTTATGAAGGCATAGAATAAGTCCAGTAGCCAAAAGCAATCACCAGACAGGGTTTATTCTTCATTTCCTGGGCACATTACCAAAAGCTCTGTAGATCTCAAGGGAAGGATACATACTCTCGAAAGTATAGAGAGACGGGATACATCCATGAGAGAGTCTTTAAAGGTATGAGAGCTGAAATAATCTGGAATAAGGTGGTTAGAAAAAAAACCCAATTTAACAGTGAGTAGTATGCTTTTTGCAACAGTGAATATTTTTTAATTTGTTTATTTAACATAACTTAATTTCAATTCCCATTTATGTTTTTCATCTATGTGTTAAGATAGAGTGATATTCCTGCCTTATCTTGGTATTCTTTTTCAAGCTGTAATGATTCTTCTCAACCACCTCCCAGGTATTTACTGTAGTGGACCCTAAACTAATCTGACCTGTGATGCATTGCCATCTGCCCCTTGTGTAAGTTTGTATGCCATCCCCCTGCTCCTACAGCTGGCCCAATAAGCTCATCATATTTTTAAAAAATCACATAGCAGTATCTCAAAGGCCCGGCCGACAGAACAGACCATTTTGTTTGGGGGTTGTTAAAATTAATGATAAAAGAACATTGAACACTTTTGTTGAAAAAGAGCATTGTTTCACTGAGAGTCACATTTCGCACCTGTTAAACTGAGGGCTGTATCTCTCTTTTTGTTCTTTTTCCGCATATATTTTAACAACTCCAAACAAAATGGCAGGTGTGCACATTTTGCTGCGGCTACAACCAAATGCTTGTTTCATTGAGGGTCATAAATAGATCTGTATGACAAATAAATCATGTGGGTTCAGTATCAAGTGAACTTGTACTTTGTAATTCTGACTAACAGTGTGCCTCTGTCACCTTAAATTTCACAACATTTTTAAAGATGAGGTCACTCTGTGTATGCAATATGTTGATGTGTTCCTTCAAGAACTGTGGGACTGTAGGTTACAAGGGTTATAGTTTTAAGGGGAGGAGAATATAGTTAAACAAAAAAACTAATGTCAGATGGTGATGATGGAAATGTCCTGAGTGGCTCTGGCACATTTCAGTGGTGGATTACAATGAGAATCTCATGAACCAGAAAATCCAGGACAAGCTCTTGACAAACAATGCATTATTATGGCACAGCCTTGCCCTGTACCTGTGAACGTTTTAGCAAGGGTGGAATGAATGTGCAATAGATTAGAACAAATACATTAACATTGCTTAGAATTAGACTTGTGTATAAAAGCCATGATGTGGAGATGCCGGTGATGGACTGGGGTGGACAAATGTAAGGAATCTTACAACACCAGGTTATAGTCCAACAATTTTATTTTAAAATCACAAGTTTTCGGAGATTATCTCCGAATAATCTGGATAATCTGGATAATCTGCGAAAGCTTGTGATTTTAAAATAAAATTGTTGGACTATAACCTGGTGTTGTAAGATTCCTTACATGTGTATAAAAGGACTGACTTTACCATTATACCAGAACTGATTGTAAACAGCAGAATTAAATGTTAATAATTTCCACATATGAGGAATAGAGGCGATAGGTTTGAATATGGGGAGGAATTGGGGGGATTCTGAACAAGTATTAATTCTAAACAAAGAAGGGACGATTTATATTCTGGCAAGGGACTGGTTCACTGTGAACGATACCATGAAAAGGGTGTCTATTGGCAAAGGCCAAAAAGGGAAAGGGATTTGGGAGTCATCATTGATTTCACTCTGACAGCATCGGGTCAGTATGAAGCATTGATTAAAATGCAAATTGGGGAAAAGTATGTTGTGGGCCCGTTCTTGGTTGCACAACTGATGGTGCACTTCCAGCGCTTTGTTTTATTCATTCATGGGATGTGGGCGTCTCTGACAAGGCCAGCATTTATTACCCATTCCTAATAGCCCTTGAGAAGGTGGTGGTGAGTCGCCTTCTTGAACCACTGCAGTCCGTGTGGTGAAGGTTCTCCCACAGTGTCTGAAACGGGAGGCCCAAGGCTTCCTAGGAATGGATCTTGGCCTCATTTTAACAATAGGGGTGAGCTGCGGGTGTCTTTCGTGCCACCAGAGGCAGCTCAGCCATGGGCTGGCTCAAATTTGGGCCGTCTGCTTCACCAGCAGCAGCCCTCAGGTGAGTCCTGGGAGGGGAGTAAGAAAAAGAAAAAGAAATTTTTGGTGGCAGCCGCTGCTTAGAACACAGAAATTGCTGGGGAAACCTGAGCAGCTCTGCTCAGCACTGCCCAATTTCCTGCAGCGGGCCTAAAACAGATATTAGGCCCCTCATTTACATATGCATGGAGCCTAACACCTGTTTCAGGTGGTGCCACAGATCACGCAAGGGATGTTGCACCCCGAAATTGGTCCTTTTTATGCCCGTAAAATTGGTGCAACATGGCCCATATTTTACCCCATTGAGTACTGGAGTACATCTGGAGGGCATTGGACTACAAGTCAGAATAAATTACACTGGAGTTGCAGTTATCAATGATGATACCAGTTCATTGAATCATATAAATAAGATCACAGAAGGAAGTGATTTAGTCCATTGTGCCTGTCTTGGTGCTAACTGTTCAGCTGGAGCTATCTGATAAAATTTCCATGCCATTTTTCTGTTTCAAAATAAATTCTGGAGTATATTCCTTATGGACCTAAGTTATGAAGAAAGGCGCAAGCATCTAAACATAATTTAACTGGAGAAAAGATTGAGGAGAAGCAAGATGCAGGTCTTCAAATAATCAAAGCTATAGATGAGGAGGAAATAAACTAGCAGGCCTAGAAATTGGAGCGCGCAGCATCCATTTTTCAGGCGAAAAACGTGCGCTGAAGGGTCCAACATGGCATGCATTCATTCCGTGTCACATGCTAAATTGATTAGGGTGCCCCAGAATCGTCTCGGGTGCATGCCTGAAACTAGCATTCGGCCCATTTCCGATGTAAATCCAGGGTCTGATGCCTGGATTAGGCCCCTTTCTATTATGCGCTTACGGTTGCCAACTTTGGTTGAATATATTCTTGGAGGTTTCATCATTTGACCTCCTGCCTCCAACTGCCCCACACCTGCCATTGGTCACCCAACACACACATCCTCAGACCGCTTTCCCATGCCAATTTGAAAGCCGATTGAGTGATTCTTGACTGTCAGTCAAAACAATTATTTTTGTCATCTTCAATATTTTTAGAACTAATAAATGAAAGTGTTCAAAGAAAATGAAAAAAAGTTTTTTTACTAACTATGATTTTTCTCCTGGTTTGCTCATGGCAGTGTCCTGGAGATTAATATTCAATTTCTGGAGACTCCAGGACAGCCCTGGAGGGTTGGCAACCCAATAAGTGTTGTGCATGCTGCGGTTAGTTTTCTCTAGCCTAAAAGCAGACAAACCAGCAGTCCTTAAAGGGACTGCTGAAGGATGCCACAAAACGTAAGTAAAATTTTTTTTTAACTTACCTGAATGTGAAGCAGCACTTCTCCAGGCTCCACATTGAAACTATGGGCCACTGCCGGCCACCATAGCCCCTCTCCCAATTTCCTCCCCCTCACCTCCTGGTGGGCCTGGTGCCGGAGACTCTAGGTACATAACGTATTGGTTCTGTTACTAGACTAGTAATGCAGAGGTCTGGATTCATAATCCAGGGAATGTGAATTCAAATCCCACCATGGCAGTGTGAGAATTTGAAATCAGTTTAAAAAATCTGGAAATAAAAAAGTGGTATCTGTAAAAAGTGACTATGAAGCTGTCAGATTGTTGTAAATACCCAATTGGTTAACTAATGTCCATTAGAGAAGGAAACCTGCTGTCCTTACGTGGTCTGGCCTATACGTGTCTCCAGTCCCACACCAACGTGGTTGACACTTTACTGATCTCTGAAGTGGCCTAGCAAACCATTCAGTTGTATAAAACTGCTACATGCAGCGGTTCAAGAAGAAGGCCCATCATCACCTTCTCAGGTCAACTAGGGATTGGCAATAAATGATGGTCTTGCCAGTAATGCCCACATCCTGAGAATGAATTAAAAAAAGGAGCCATATCAATATTGGTTGAGAAGTGGGTGATGAGATATAGATATTTAATAACAGAGGAACAGTAGGAATTCTTGATTCCCCCAAAAGAGGAAATAATTTCTCTGTATCTATCCTATCAACTCCCTTTAACATTTTAAACATCTCAATCAGATCACCGCTTAATCTTCTATACTCAAGGGAATACAAGCCAAGTTTATGCAACCTGTCCTCATAATTTAACCTTCTAAGCCCTGGTAACACTCTGGTGAATCTGCGCTCCACCCCCAACAAGGCCAATATATCCTATCTGAGGTGCGGTGCCCAGAACTGTACACAGTATTTGAGATGGAGTCAGACTAAGGCTCTGTACAACTGAAGCATAACTTCCTCCCCATTGTAATCCAGCTCCCTTGAGATAAAGGCCAACATTCCATTAGCCTTTTCAATTGCTTTTTGTACCTGTCTACTAGCTTTAAATGATTTGTGTACTTGGATTCCCAAATTTCTTTGCTCCTCTACAGTTCTACACCATAAGGAAAATACTCCAATTTATCTTTGTTAGGTTGAAAGTGGATGACCTCACACTTCCCCCACATTAAACTCCATTTGCCATGGTTTTGCCCATTCACTTAATCTGTCTATGTCCCATTGCACCTTCCTGCTTCTATCTGCACTACTTACTGTCCCTCCTAAATCACTGCTTGATTTTTTTTCCAGGAAAGGCAAGGGAAGGAAATTAGTGTTCCCTAAAATAAGGAATCAAAAGGTGGTATGGGAGGAAAATTCATGATAGAAAAATCAATCATGTACTTTGGATGGAGTGGGCATGAGAGGCTCCATGGCACTTTCTCACTCTAGATTTTCTTATGTTCTTAATTTAAAGGCCCTGTGGGAGCTATCAATGGTCATCTATCAGACATGATACTTAATTTTTTTTCCCCCACCTAAAGGTGTGACCAGGATGAAAAGCAGCTAAGTACAGGCTCCAGTATTTTGTCCACCATAAGAAATCGCCTGGGACGGACTACAGATCACAGTGTTCTCTCAGCATCTCGCATCGTGCAGGCATCTTCAAGAAAGACAGCTACGCAACGTAAGCTGCCATCACTTGGTTCAGAGCTGTTAAAGTCAAAGGCCGCCAATGTCTACAGCGATGAGATTCTTAGGGGAACTAAACTGTGAGTAGCATTTCTTTTTTCAGTAATGTTTTCAGGTTTCAGAAGTAACAGTGTAAGTGCACAGAGAATAGCCAGGAGTGAATTGAAGATAGTGATCTGAATAAGATAAAGCAAAATGTTGAATCATGAGTCACTTGGTCTGAGAGTTAAGGATGTTAATTATAATGGGCTTGATTTTAAAACCGAGCCGGGAAGGAGGTGGTGGGGGGGGGGGTGCTCAAATTGAGGTCGGGAAACCCATTAGTACGGGTTTCCCGGACGTCCTTACGATTTTGACGTAAGGACGAATTTTTTTTTTTTTTGGTTTCCCATCCGACTGAACAGCCTGAGTGACAGGCTGGTCTCAGTCGGATGGGAGACCAGCCAGGGAGAGGACGTGTTCAGGTAAGTCTTCAGGTAAGTCTTTGTTTGCATGGATGGATGGGGGTGGGCACAGGGGCATGTGTGGGCACTGGGACATGGTTGGGCATAAGTTGGCACAGGTGGGCAGGTTGGCAAGGTGGTCGTGAGTCATGGGGGAGGGATCGGGGGTCAGTCACAGGGGGGTGTCGGGATCGGGGGTCATCGCAGGGGTCAGCAATCGTTGAGGGGGAGGATCGGTGGTCAGGGGTGGGAGGATCGGGGTCGGAGGTCGGAGGATTGGAGTGTGGGGGGAAGATTGAGGTTGGGGGGAGGATCGGAGTTGGGGATTGGGGGTCCGTGATTGGGGGAGGGGGGGTCTGCAATCGGGGGTCGGGTGCCCGCGATCGTTGGGGGGTTGGTGCAGGTAGGCTTGTTGGGCCTGGGGGGAAGCACTCCTGCTCCTTTGGGCCACAAGCTGTGCCTTTCTAGGCACCTACCTGTTAGTCTTGAGCCTTCTCGCCTTCTTTCACGAGACGTAAAACAGAAAGCCTGGGAATCCTGAACTCCAGGGTTGAAATCGGGAAGTCTAGAAAAATGGAGGCCCAAAGCCTCCTTGAAAGGTTTCAAGGCCCGACCTGCCTCCTGGGAGTGGTTTGGTGGCCCGCGCCTCTTCCCGCCCCGGTGAAAACCGGAAATAGGAGGGTTGGGGGCGGGTCTGAAATGGTGGCAATTTTTAATGCCCCCGCACCTCCAACCCACCTGTTTTTCACTGTTAAAATTGAGCCCAATATTTTTGTTTCAGTTCTATGTTGGAATTTTTTTTCTGTTTTGTGTCACCAGTAGCTATCTGTGTGGACAGTGACTGCAAGTGCGCCCCCTGTTTTTCAAGCACTGATGTTCATACATATTTGTGATACTTTTGCCAGGAACTTCCTTGGGAGGGTTCTTCTGTTTGCATGCTATAACCTCGGTGGAAACCCCATTTATAGAAACATAGAAACTTAGAAAATTTACGGCACAGAAGGAGACCATTCAGCCCATCGTGTCTGTGCCGGTCAAAATAGAGCTACCCGGCCTAATCCCACTTTCCAAAGTTTCCCATTTCAACCCCTGGGGCGCTGGGATTCCAGGGCCTTCTTTTTTACGCCATGTGAAGGGAGGCCTGAAACTAAGGCCTTTCTGGCACAGGTTGTGGGCCCGGAGGAGCAGGAGTGCTTCCCCCCCAGCCCAAAAAGCCTACCTGCTGCGACCCCCCCCAACGATCGTGGACCCCCGCAATGATCGCAGACCCCTGCGATGACTCCCGATCCCGACAACCCCCGTGACTGACCCTGATCCCTCCCCCCATGACTGACCCCTTGTGACCCCCATGCCCACCAGTGCCCCTGTGCCAATCCATACCACCATGCCCACCCATGCCCACCCATCCCTTCGTGTCCACCCATGTTCCCCCCTCCCCAATCCATACAAACAAAGACTTACCTGAAGAGTTACCTGAACACATCCTCTCCCTGCCTGCTCTCCGGTCCGACTGAGACCAGCCTGTCAATCAGGCCGGTCATACGGACAGCAAACCAACAAAAAAAATAAAAGACGTCCTTACGTCAAAATCGTAAGGACGTTTGGGAAACCCGTACTTCCGGGTTTCCTGTCCGCAGTTTGACGCTCCCCCCCGTCCCCTTCCTGGCTCGGGGTCAAAATTATGCCCCAAGAGTAGAAATCCTTCCTACAACTTTCAATAAGTTGAAGGAAAAGCCCTCAATTTCACAAGCAATCCACAACATTCACTGTTCCTAATAAATGCACGTTATTGTGGAAGAACATACTGGACATACCAAAGTGATTTTTCCACTTATCTTACAGTGCAAACATTGCTACAACTTACAAGAGCAGTCAATATGTTGAAAACACTGCAAAAGCGCACAATGGAGCAAGGCACCAATTGTATCAACACTTCGCACTAAAGAGGTAAGATTAAATATTAATCCGACAATACCTGCACTATGTCTTGATTTGAGACCAGCAGGCTGGCCAACCTACCATCAATTAACTGGTATAGTGCAGTACCCATCCATGTAAGTGATATCAAATTTTAGTTGTAGAATCTACTATAATGGGTGGCATAGTACTAGTAAGTACTTCTATGAAGTAATCATTTAGCATGTTGACTAGTTTTAGTTCATTCTTAGTTTCAACCATATGTGCATCTTTAAGGGATCTCAGTTCTTTCTGATAACCCTCTTAATACTGGAAGAATTTCATAACTGTTACATTTGACTACTATAGCTATGCTCATTTCTAGTATCCTCTTTGTCCCTTTTGTTGGTATGAATATTATTGGACATCACTGACAGTCAATCAATGCTACACTGGCAACTATAGCGAGCAGGGAAACAAATTAATACGAAATAAAACTCCTCCATATAAACTTAAGCAATTAATAATATATTTAAATATTAAATCCCAGGGAGTTATTTTCAAGCAATAAGTGAATCTTGACATTCAGTTGATGGTTATAAATTGCTCAAGCTTTACTGTCATTACTTAGAATATTAATTGAAAACTTCTGTCAGATTCCAACCTTTTAATTGCAACCTAAGCATCTATTACTTTAAATTTAATCAATAAATAAGATTTCAATTAGTAGTATAAAATTGGATACTTCTATTCCAGCAGTATATCATTAATAGATAATTAGAACTGAATTTTTCTTTTATTGACATTTTTTGTACCGTGCAGCTCCTGTTTATTCAGCAATGGAAGTGTTGAACAGTACCATAAGGACATCTTATTTTAAGTGTATGCGACATTGTTACTATGCTAATGAGGTTTCTAATTTTCATCTGTTCAGACACACTGGCACTGATCGGTTATCCTCTCCCCCAGTACAGACTACTCGTAATAACCAATTGCCACCCATCAATTTAGAGTCAGCAGAAGCTGTGCCTGAATCAAGACACCAGCTGGTAAGATGGAAAGCCTTGATAGCTTCATGTTTTGTCAGTTAAATCTGTGTGTCTATCACCAAATGACGTAATTATGTCAGTGCTGTGTTAGGCTATCTCGGCCAAGGTGTTGCTGGGAGCTCATAATTGACTTCAGTCACCCTGGGCTAGGATGGGCCGAAATTAGACAGAATTCCCACTACTGATCACCATGCAATGACCCCTGCTGTAAAATTTGCATCCATAGACTTTTGGTGAGGATTAATTTGGGTTCTGCTGTGATGCCCCCCATGATCAATAGTCACCAGCACTTTGTCCAGGTTTACATAAGACCATAAGAACTAGGAGCAGGAGTAGGCCATACAGCCCCTCGAACCTGCTCCACCATTCAATAAGATCATGGCTGATCTTCTACCTCAACTCCACTAACTCAACGCCCTATCCCCATACCTCAACGCCCTATCTCCATATCCCTTGATTACACATGGAGAATGGCCACTTGGTGAGATACCAGAGAACTGCCTGCCAGCATGTCACCATATTTGTGAGAAAAGTGGAGCAATTTTGAAACAAAAAACTGGCAGAATTTATAAGCAATTGAAGTACAATATAAGGGAAATTGACTGATGCTGCACATTTCCAGTATAACTTACCTAAACATCCCACAGGAATCTTGTACTTACATAAACATTACATTATTAATAATTAATAATCCTTCAGTTTAAAAAAAACCATTAAAACATTGTATATCGCCGTAGAGAGGAAGATTCCCACACAGCCGAGTGTCGAGTGCCATTGGGGAAGGAACAGGCCGGCGACCTCTCAGGGAGCGACTTATCACCATGGATACACCTTCGCGGCCGAATACAACACATACATTTAGGGTGAGGACTTTGATTTCTGCATATTGAAACAAATTACTTAACATAAAAACATCATAGCCTAGAAATAACTGTTGGTGGTATTGGTGGATGAACGCTTACGTATGTATGACTTTCTTGCATATTTTGTTTGCATGACCTGAAGACAGAAATGCATTGTGCATTATTAACTGATTTCTGATTAAAGAAAAAGGCTAACTCTTAGTCACACATTAAATATAGTACCCTATAGGAAATCCTCTTCCAAAACTCAATCTTATTGAATCCCATTTGGATTTTTATAGCAAACTCTATGTGGAATAAAAATCAAAATTCCTCAGGATGCTTTATGATCCAGGGGACTTTAAGGTGGGGAGAAATGACAAGGTAAGGACAGATGAGGAATGCCTCCTCACTAATTTTAATGGATGGAAAACTTGCAGGGCCCTCGCCCTCTCTATACCCAAATTCCTAATATGCACTCCCAGTGAGCAAAGCTGTTTGCCAGGAGCATATATTCATACAATAAAGAAAGAAGGACTTGAATTTATATAATGCCTTTCACAACCTCAGGATGCCCCAAAGTGCTTTACAGCCAATGAAGTACTTTTGAAGTGCAGCCACTGTTGCAATGTAGGAAACACGACAGCCAATTTGCCCACAGCGAGGTCCTGCAAACAGCAATGTGAAAATGACCAGATAATCTGTTTTTGGTGATGTTGGTTGAGGGATTAATATTGGCCAGGACACCGTGGAGAAGCCCCCTCCTCTTCTTCAAAATAGTGCCATGGGATCTTTTACGTCCACCTGAGATGGGGCCTCGGTTTAAACTCTCATCCAAAAAACCCAATTGCCCCTAAGAAGCATATCAATAAGCGTTAAACTGGTATATCATTGGCATAAAAATATCATTTATCAAGAGGATTAAATAACATTCAAATTTACATATTTATTGTTTACTGTTGTGCTCATCAAGGTGAGGTGTCAGTGCTAGGGAATAGTTATTCTGTTTTAGGCACTCAGTGTCAATATTTCACACTATCAGGCCTGATACAACATAGTCAGTGCAGAGCAAAGCTCTCTCTTCCCTCTGCCTCAACAATGTGCCTTAAATCCACTATGGTGCACTCCTATTGCACAAGAGTGAATTTTTCAATTTCCCACGCTGCTCTCATTCTAGTCTCCTTGAGTAAGATTGTTAATTTGGTGCCTGCAACCACAGGGGTTCAGACTGTCCATATTTTCATTTCACAAAGGGCCTTTGCAGCCTGAAAAGAGGAGACTTTATAAATCTGGAGTGCATTCAAACCCAGTTTCGATAGCGAAAGATCATATGCTAACTAGTTGCACCATTCTGTCTACCAATAATAAAGGAGCTTTAGTAGTTTGTCGAACTTTCTGTATTTTTAAGTTTCTAGTAATGTCATCTGTGACAAGAATCCATTACAGACAATCCTATGGACAAAGATGTTGGAAAAGGTTAAGAAATGAAAATGTGTTCCTAAATTGGTGTCAGCCTTCGCTCAGTAGCAGCACTCTTGCCTCCAAGTCAGAGGTTATAGGTGTAAGCCCCACTTCAGAGACTTAAGCATATAATCCAGGCTGACACATCAGTGCAGGAGATAACAGATTCCTTAGCACTATTTGAAGAAGAGCAGGGAGAGTTCTCCTAGTGTCCTGGCCAACATTCATCCCTCATCCGACATCACAAAAAACAAATGATCTGGCCATTTATCTCACTGCTGTTTGTGGGTCCTTGCTGTGCACAAATTCTCTGTTATGTTTCCCTACGTTACAGTTAGTGGCTACACTTAAAAAGTACTTTATTGCCTGTGATCACATCATGAGGTCGTAAAAGATGCTATATAAATGGAGGTCCTTTTTTTAAATTTCTGAAGATTTTTTGCACTGGGTTTAACAGGGCATTGTTGTCCCATTAAGGAGACAACCAATTAAAAAAAAAATTTTTTTATTCATTCACGGGATGTGGGTGTCGCTGGCAAGGCTGGCATTTATTGCCCATCCCTAAGAGGGCAATTAAGAATCAACCACATTGCTGTGGGTCTGGAGTCACATATAGGCCAGACCGGGTAAGGACATTAGTGAACCAGATGGGTTTTTATGACAATCCGGTAGTTTCATGGCTATCATTACTGATACTAGTATTTTAATTCCAGATTTTTTAATTTAATTAATTGAATTTAAATTCGCCAGCCGCCATGGCGGGACTTGAACTCATGACTCTGGATTTTAGTCCAGGCCTCTGGATTACTAGCCCAGTAACATAACCACTACGCTACCGTACCCTTGCAATAGTTAAGCCTACCCTAAGCTGTTATCAATTACACTGTTCAAAGGTAGTATAGTAAGTCTGTTGCTATTTTGTTAATAGCACAATTTAATGAAACTCCATTCAGTTTGCTGTATTAACAATGTACTGTTAGAATCATACAAAGGTTACAGCATTCTGCCCATTGAGTTCGCACTGACTCTATGCACAATCAGTCTAGCTAGTCCAACTCCCCCGCCCTACCCCCATAGCCCTGCACATTTTTTCGTTTCAAGTACTTAACCAGTTCCCTTTTGAAGGCCATGATTGAATCTGCCTCCACCAGCCCCTCGGGCAGTGCATTCCAGATCCCAATAACTCGCTGCGTAAAAAAGTTTTTCCTCATGTCACCTTTGGTTCTTTTGCCAATCGCCTTAAATCTATGTCCTCTGGTTCTTGACCCTTCAGGCAATGGGAACAGTTTCTCTCTATCTACTCTGTCTAGACCCTTCATGATTTTGAATACCTCTATCAAATCTCCTCTCAACCTTCTCTGTTCCAAGGAGAACAATCTCAGCTTCTCCAGTCTATCCACCTAATTTAAGTCCCTCATCCCTGGAATCATTCTAGTAAATCTCCTCTGCACCCTCTTTAAGGCCTACACATCCTTCCTAAAGTGCAATGCCCAGAACTGGACACAATACTCCAGTTGTGATCGAACCAATGTTTTATAAAGGTTCATCATGACTTCCTTGCTTTTGTACTCTATGCCTCCATTTATAAAGCCCAGGATCCCGTATGCTTTTTTAACCGCTTTCTCAACCTGCCCTGCCACCTTCAGCGATTTGTGCACATATAACCCCAGATCCATCTGTTCCTCTACCCCTTTTAGAATTGTGCTCTTTAGTTTATATTGCCTCTCCTCATTTTTCCTACCGAAATGCAATACCTTGCATTTTTCCGCGTTAAACTTCATCTGCCACGTGTCCGCCCATGCCACCAGCGTGTCTATATCCTCTTGAAGTCTATCATTATCCTCCTTTCTATTCACTACCCTTCCAAGTTTTGTGTCATCTGCAAATTTTGAAATTGTGCCCTGTACTCCCAAGTCCAAGTCATTAACATATATCAAGAAAAGCAGTGGTCCCAGCACCGACCCCTGGGGAACACCACTGTACACCTCCCTCCAGTCCGAAAAACAACCGTTCACCACCATTCTCTGTTTCCTGTCATTTAGCCAATTCTGTATCCATGTTGCTATTGCCCTCTTTATTCCACGGGCCGCAATCTTAATAGCAGGCCTACCACGTGGCACTTTATCAAACGCTTTTTGAAAATCCATATACACCACATTAACTGCATTGCCCTCATCTACCCTCTCTGTTGCCTCATCAAAAAACTCTATCAAGTTGGTTAAACATGATTTGCCATTATCAAATCCATTTTGGCTTTCCCTAATCAATCCACACTCGTCCAAGTGAGTGTTAATTCTGTCCCGGATTATTGTTTCCAAAAGTTTCCCCACCACCGAGGTTAAACTGACTGGCCTATAGTTGCTGGGTTTATCTTTACACCCTTTTTTGAACAAGGGTGTAACATTTGCAATTCTCCAGTTCTCTGGCACCATCCTCGTATCTAAGGATATCTGGAAGATTATGGCCAGTACCTCCGCAATTTCCCCCCTTACTTCCCTCAGCATCCTAGGGTACATCCCATCCGGACCAGGTGACTTATCTATTTTGAGTACAGCTAGCCTTTCTAGTACCTCTTCTTTCTCAATTTTTAGTTAAGTTTAAACTCTTTGAAAACATCTTTGTTGAAAAGATAGCAGCAGTCTCAAAATCCATGATTATATTGGACTGGGCGATTTTTTCCAATCAGGAAGCTCTGACTTAAGCTAGAATTACCTAAGTTCAGCAAACTTTAACAGTTACAAAATTTATTATTTTTCAGTCTGACACACCATTCAAACGGTCTTTCACACCAATGGACTATGCCAGCCATACGCGAACAGGGCGGGCTTCCTTTACAGGTAAACATTCTGTCAAGAAAATTTCATCAAAAAGTGGGGAGTATGTTTTTGAATTCTGGAGTTTCTTCCTGCAGAGCTTTAGAAAACAATATTTTCTGATTGTTATTCAATGACAGCAAGGAGGGGACAAAAGTTGGGAAAAATCACAACTATGCTTTTGTTGTAATAACATGCAGATTAACCAACCACTTTGATTGCATCAAGACAGTTTCCTAATAGAGTAACTAGAATCTTTAACAAAGTAATTTGCTGGCATCCTAAGTAAATAGGGCCAGTGGCTGACATGGGAGTGGAAGTGCAAGAATCACCAGAGATGAAAGTGCACTTGTGGTACTGGGATATATTAGGGGTCAAAATCATACTCCCAGCATGGAGCCTTAACTCTGGGGGAGCGTATATCAGGAATTCAGGTATAGATTAATTTAGATGTACAGAAAATCGTGGAAAATATATGTTCAAATTCCCGATATGCTCTCCAGGCTGGCAAGGCTCATTGCCAGGAGCACGATTTTGTAAAAATTACCCCTAATCTGCCAGGACAAGAAGTTTGGATAAGTGTCATTACTTGATCTTGTTTACTACACTAGATAGTCCAGCTACAGTTTTAATTGGATTATCTACAAGTTGAGCTTTTGAGGACTGGAATTAGATTTCGAGATTATGTTGAAAAAGATTTTAAAATAATGTAAGAAGTGGATTTTTTTCATTTTATGAATAACTGATAAATTACCTATTCATTGTAGAAAATAACAAACCCAGATTAAAAGGGAAGAAGCACAACATTTAGTCTCTGGTTTATGTATAATCGGAATCTGTAAGAGTCAATGAAAGGAAATTATGCAACCAGAATCCATCTCTCAAGCACCTAAACTGGCATACAACTGGCATAAATAGTGGATATTTTGTTCATCCAGCCGTGGAGCGTGCAAAGCTTAAATGAAATGGCCCAAAAAAGATTTGCTTTATAGATTGGTCCTATTAATCCTAGTAACCTAAGAGATCCTATTAATATGCTCACAATGACTGGTTATTTTAGGCCAGGGAGCTGGTCAACAAACATCCACAATGTGTAATGGTGGCAGATTTAGGTGGGTGCAGCTGGCAGCTGCCACCTAACCATTGCTGACAGTCCCAATCTGACTCCCAGGGGGATCCCCATCCTGACTACCATTGGTGGCTCACAGACTCAGATGAATGAACTTATAGTTGATCAGTCCATCACTGCTAATATGGAGAAGATGGACATATATGAAAATGAAGTTATGCATATTTTAAAGATATGAATAAAATAAATAATTAACTCACACGTTCAAAGGAATCGACTTGTGGCTGATATGTTAGCTGTAAGTTCATTTATTTTAGTGTGTGATTGTTTTATTTATTTAATTCATTTCTTTCAAAAACTGATACAAGTTATTCCTCATATGTGCCCATTATCTCCATATTAAGAATGATAGATCTAAGACAGTATCAGTTCTAAGATATAACTGGTTAGAAGGGAGGAAACAGAGGTAGGAGTTATGGGCAGTTTCTCAGAGTGGTTGGAAGTGAGCAGCAATGTCCCAAAAGTTTTGTTCTGGGACTTCTTCTGTTCACTGTGTATATCAGTGATTTGGATATAGGGCAATAGAAAGGGTTCAGGACAAATTCACTAGGATGCTGCCTAATATGAGAGAAAAATATGAAGAAAAACTTGAATAATTGGGAGTGTTTTCATTAGAACAGAGGACATTATGGGATTATTTGATAGAAGTGTTTGAAATTATGAAGGGATGGGACAGTAGATAGAAACAGACTGTTTCCAGTGATTGAGGGGCCTGGATTAAATGTAAGAGATTAGAGTTAGGACAGAGAGCAGGAGAAACTTCTTTACACAGAGGGTTGTGAGACTGTGGAATGCACTACCAGACTTAGTAATTGAAGCAGAGACCATGGGCTCAATTTTAAAAGTAAAAAACAGGTGGGTTAGGGGTGGTGGGCATTGAAAATTGCTACCATTTCAGACCCGCCTCCAAGCCACCCATTTCCGGTTTTCACTGGGGCGGGACGAGGGGCGGCCAGCCAACCCGCTCCCAGGAGGCGGGTCGGGCCTTAAAACCTTTCAAGGAGGCTTCAGGCCTCCATTTTTAACTAATTCCCCATTTCAATCCCGGGGGGGCCGAGATTCTCGGGCCTTCTGTCCCGACCCCAACCCCCCCCGACCCCAAGCCTAATCCTCCGACCCCGATCCCCCGACCCTCCCCCTCAACGATCACGGACCCCTGTGATGACCTCCGATCCCACCCTTCCATGACTGACCCCAATCCCATCCCCCATGACTCGCAATCCCCTTGCCCACCTGCCCCTTTGCCCACCTGTGTCCCTTGCCCACCTATGCCCCTTGCCCACCTGTGCCCCCTGTTGCCCTCCCCTCCATGCCAACAAAGGCTTACCTGCAGACTTACCTGAAGCCGTCCTCTCCCTGGCTGGTCTCCCATCCAACTGAGACCAGCCGTCAATCAGGCCGGTCAGTTGGACGGGAAACCGACAAAAAAAAAATAAAAGACGTCCTTACATCAAAATCGTAAGGACGTCTGGGAAATCCGTACTAATGGGTTTCTCGACCTCAAATTGACCCCCCACCCCCTTCCCGGTTCCGTTTCAAAATTGAGCCCCATGTCAACATTTAACAATAGGTTAGATAGATGGTTGAAGAATAGAGGAATAAAGCGATATGAGAACAGAATGGGTACCTTGGATTGGGACTACTGCTCGTGTGGAGGATAAACCTCCAGCATGAACTGGTTGTGTGTTTCTGTGCTGCAATTTCTATGTAATTCTATATAATAATGAATGTGATAGGATCAAAACTGATTTTTACCAATGGAAAATAAAGCCATTTAATGTTCCTGATATTTTTGAATTTTCTTTACAGATCATGCTGGGATTGGCGTGACTGGCATCAGTCTAGGAATTTCTGCCTCTAGTTCTAATTATCACACAGATTCTGTACATCACCATCATCATCTATTAAACCAGCCACCTGTTGAAGGAGATGAGGAAGAGTATCGAACAACGTGGGGTATTGACATTTTTAATTCTTATCAGATGTCTGGAAATGACAGGGTAGTATGACAAATGTTATACATATACAAATATTTGATAATTAATATAAGAAACGTAAGAAATAGGAGCAGGAGTAGGCCATACGGCCGCTTGAGCCTGCTCCGCCATTCAATAAGATCATGGCTGATCTTTGACCTCAACTCCACTTTCCCGCTCGATCTCCATATCTCGATTCCCTTAGAGTCCAAAAATCTATATATCTCAGCGTTGAATATACTCAACGACTGAGCATCCACAGCCCTCTGGGGTGGAGAATTACAAATATTCACGGGCCTGAGCGAAGAACTTCCTCCTCATCTCAGTCCTAAATGTCTGACCCCTTATCCTGAGACTATATCCCCTAGTTCCAGACTCTCCAGCCAGGGGAAACATCCTCTCAGCATGTACCCTGTCAAGCCCTCTTAGAATCTTATATTTTTCAATGAGATCACCTCTCATTCTTCTAAACTCCAGAGAGTATAGGCCCATTCTATTCAATCTTTTCTCATAGGACAATCTTCTCATCCCAGGAATCAATCTAGTGAACCATCATTGCACCACCTTTAAGGCAAGTATATCCTTCCTTAGGTAAGGAAACCGAAACTGCACACAGTACTCCAGGTGTGGTCTTACCAAAGCCCTCTAAAGATGCAGCAAGACTTCCTTACTCTTGTACTCCAACTCCCTTGCAAACCCCCTTGATTAATTGATAACTATTATGTTGGGATAATGCCAAATTAACATCTATGTAGTTTTCTGACAGAATATAAATGTTTACTTGTGTAAGCCAATGGATAGGGTAGGTTGTACATGCCTAGGTACCAGCTCACATCAAATTAGGGTTATTAGATAACCCTAATTTCTGAGAGGAATTGAGTGGTGTTCTCAATTAGTGTGTTGTCTTTTTACCTCTGGGACCTGGATTCAAATTCAGCCTAGACTGATGAGATGAAACTCTCCTCATCTATTGGCCATGAGGGTCTTTTTCTGAAATTAGTTTGAGCAGTCTCAATTCAGTTGATTAATAAGCAGATGCAGATCCATTGAGATGTTGAAGATCTCAAATCCCCTCTCCAAAAATCATATATTTCTCTGTAATCAACCTTTCAGGAACTAAATTGAGGAAAGGAACCCTGTAGAGCCAGGAGTAGCCTTTTCTGAAAACTCCTGTCAAATGTTTACATGTATATATATTTGCTGCAATACAAAAGTTTTCTACTTTTTTTCTTAATTTTACTGAAACAATTAAATTAACAGATTGTCCGTTGTGCAGTCCCTTCATAATGTGGTGAAATTTCACGTTTAGTGCGTAACAGCAGAATCACTGTTTTGCTTCAGAATTAATGACCCACAAAACTGTGTTCTTCGAAATTGCAAGTTTCAAAGCTGCATATTTCTGGGATTTTATTAGAGGGTCATTACAGAGAAAAATGGGCATTCTTTCAGTTTTCATTAAAAGAGTAATGTCATCCCTTTGAGTTTATCTAAAGATGTTAGGGATCCTTCTAAGACTCATTACCTTCAAGATTGCTCCTGAAAATTGCATTTGAGAACCATAATATTAAAAAGGGAAGCCTTGATGGCTTTCATCAATGACATAGGCTTATTTTTGTTCCAAGGATATGGTAAGGCCACAATATTGTACATTCCACGTTGCCCTGAGATAGCCTTTTAATGAGAAGGTGCTTGAGGGCCTTCTGCTTTGTAGCAATTTGTTGTACAATTGAGTGGCCTGCTAGGCCCTTTCCGAGGGCATTCACAGGCTAGCTCAGTGTCATTGTATTCCGAACTAGAAACTTGGGAAATCCCATCATTTGGTGACTTGAATACATTTCAAGAAACGTCATTCTCTTAATGAAGTTCTCACACATTTCCTGGCTCACAGGTGCACATTCCAGGTGGTGGGACCCAGGCCACCAACTGTAAAGTTGTTGCTTTTCTCTTTTTGTGGCATGGAGACCAAAGCTGAATACAGTAGTCCAACTATAATCTGATCAGTGTTTTGTAAAGCCATAGCATAGCTTTTGTAGATTTATTTATCTACTGTACTAGCTATATATTTCAGTGTTATATTAGGCTTTGTAATTACTTTGCCATCTTATCTAGGCTTTGAAAGTTGTGTATCTACAATTGCTCCCTAGGTCCCCTTTTCCATTCCCCTGTGCTGATTCAATTAATTGTGTACTTATGTTCCACAATTTTAACCGACGTTTAATGTACTACATTTATCTATGAAAAATTCCCACAATAACTAGTCGTAATCTTTTTGTAAATCTTTTGCTGCATTCTCTGTTTCTAATGATCCCCCTGTTTTTCTCCTGTCAGCACATTTGACTATGATTTCCTGCTTCTTCATATGCCTCTAACAAGCATCTTATCCTGAATGCAAATAACACAGAGTTTGTTGAGGACAGTGTACACTTCTGTGTGCAACATACATATTTCATTATTTAGAATGTTTGAGTTGAGTACCTTTCCCAGCGGAATGTCAGTTTTTTAATGTCATTTGGCTTCATATAATGAGAAGATTATTCCAATATTATACTTGTGTTGCCGATCGCAGCACTCACTGATGTTGAGACATTTTCGGGGATGGATTTAAATTGGTTAGTCACCGTTAAATGTGCATGACTTGCAAAAATAAATTTGGTTCCATAATTCTATTGCTCTTTCCCACTCTTATCAGCTTTTCCAACAACTGAACTGGCAAAAATATTAAAAAAAAATAAGTTTCTCATCATTTGATTGTCTGTCTATGTCCATTTTAGGTCCACAAGTCCATTTCCAGTCCAAAACATTCAATCGTCTTCCTACAAATTCCAGAAAGAGATCCCAGGTGGTTTCATAGGTACAGTAAGTCCAGAGACAGGAGAATGGGAAGCTGAAGAATTAATGAAGACAGTTTGCTTATGTCAGGTCACAAACAGGACCGGGAGAAAGACTGATTAAAACAAAATGTAAAGTGAAAATTCAGAGAGCTTTGAAATGAAAGATAAAGGTGGTGAGAAGGCGTACATCAAAGTCTGATCCACTTAATGCTGATGCAGCGATTAATGACATACAGACTATCTTTTATGTGTCTTCCTATTATTTAATATCTATTCAGCAAACTATGCAATAAAAGCATCATTTTTACAGGAACTCACAAGACTATTTGTCACAAGACTGCAGGCAGTGGACTCTAGGAAAGCAGTTTCCTGGTATCATAAATAGTGACCTGAAACTTTTATTCTTTTACCCTTAAATTGCTCATTAGTTCCAACATGCTGTTAATACCTCAAAAACCTGCTAACAGGCAGCTACTGCAAATACATTTTGTGTTAATTAAGAAACTAGACAGCTTTAACAACTCAAATCTGTTTTCCTGAAAATTTATTCTTGTTCAATTCAATTGAGCACAGTAAAGGGAAATGATCAATTTGCAGTTGTGCCACAGAAAAGCAATTTATTTCTTTTAGATTGTCAATATTTATGTGAAGACAAACATCTGTGGCATGTACTTGTCAACTCTTTCTAATTTCACTAAGGTGTAACATATACTTTTGTTTTGTTTTCTTATTTATAATTCAAAGATGACATTTATAGTCTTCTAATAGCATTTAACAGTCATGCTGCACATTTCAGTCCATAATGTATGTAATGTTATATATTCTGTACATTGTATTCAAATAATCTATGCAATGACAAGAATGAAGCTCTACAACACTAGATGCCAGTGATTTTCTCTCTAATTTGTTCAGATGTTACTGAATTTTGCATTCATCGCACAAACCTAATTCAGTGGGCCAAATCTTGCTGGAGCGGGGCATCTCGCAACGTGCACCATTAGTTAGACTTTTTCCTGCACCCTTCAGCTTGAATATAATTTGCGCCATAACTTGCTGGAAGTGCGAGCTGATAACATAAGAACATAAGAAATAGGAGCAGGAGTAGGCCATAAGGCCCCTCGAGCCTGTTCCGCCATTCAATAAGATCACGGCTGATCTTCTACCTCAACTCCACTTTCCCGCCCTATCCCCATATCGCTTGAGTCCTTTAGTGTCCAAATATCCATCGATCTCAGTCTTGAATATACTCAACGACTCAGCATCCACAGCCCTCTGGGGTAGAGAATTCCGAAGATTCACAACCCTTTGAGTGAAGACATTTTTCCTCAACTCAGTCCTAAATGGTCGGCCCCTTATCTTGAGACTATGACCTCTAGTTCTAGACTCTCCATCCAGGGGAAACAGGCTTATCCTGTCAAGTCCTGTAAGAATTTTGTATGTTTCAATGAGATCACCTCTCATTCTTCTAAACTCCAGACAATATAGACCCATTCTACTCAGTCTTTCCTCATAGGACAACCCTCTCATCCAGGAATCAATCTAGTGAACCTTCGTTGCACCGCCTCTAAGGCAAGTAAATTCTTCCTTAAGTAAGGAGACCAAAATTTAAGGATTGAGAAAGAAACAGAAGAACAAAAGAGAAAGAGGGTGAATTCGAATCATAGACTGATACAGCACAGGAGACCATTCGGCCCATCATGCCTGTGCCGGTTCTTTGAAAGAGCTATTTAATTAGTCCCACTCCCCTGCTCTCTCACCATAGCCCTGTACATTTTTCCCCTTCATTCCCGTTTGAAAGTTATTATTGAATTTGCTTCAGGCAGTGCATTCCAGGTCATAACAACTCACTGTGTAAAAAATGTTTTCCTCATGTCACCTCTGGTTCTTTTACCAATTACCTTAAAGCTGTGTCCTCTGGTTACCAACCCTTCTGCCACTGGAAACAGTTTCTCCTTATTTAATCTATCAAAACCGTTCATGATTTTGAACACCTCTATCAAATGTCCCCTTTACCTTCTCTGCCCTATGGAAAAGTGAGTGAATTAGAGTCAAATCCAGTACAGAAAGAGAAATAGAGGGAAAGAAAGATTGGATTAAAAAAAGACGGAAAAAAAGAGACTGAAAGGAAAAGTAAGAAAAAAAATGTAAACATTTTAAATTTTAAAAGTCTCTTAAGAAGAATTTAGTACATGCAGGAATAAGACTGAATAGTTTAAATTGTTCCCTTTCTTGGTCGGAGAGATTGGCGTTGCATTAACAATTATCATGTCATTAAAAGGGTAACCATGCTGTTAATTATGAGCCCATACTTTCTGTCACGAGTTTAATGGGCAATTAATGTGCAAATCCAGCAAGTTCTTAAAAATAATGGGGAAGCTATGGGCGAGATGCCGTTTGTACGAAGCAAACTGCAAAGCACTGTAAATCGACTAGCAGGTTCTGGAGATTCGCAACTCATGGCGTATTTCTTAATCCTCCGAACTTGGTGGCCAATTTGCACATTAATAACGGCGTGTCTTGTGAACTTGCCGTTATTTTTCCAGGAAGATTTGGCCCATTATTTAGTAAAAACGTGTTAAAGTGAGGATTCTGTTTTTATTGTAATTATGTAACATATTTTTGATTGTATTTTAATATGTGAATTTGCCAAATCTTTTATATGTTGTTCAGAATGTGTGTATGTAGATATAATAGTTTAGAATGTACTATTTGTGATATAGGTAGGTGAATATTTAATTAATTTGTATGATATTCCTCTGTTTGCTATTTTAGCTGAGACATTAACCCACTAAGTAAATGGGTTAACGCCTGTTAAAACAGAGGAATGTCATACCCAGGAATTAAGTGTTCACCCGCTATCACCAACTGTAAATTCTAGACTAATACTGCTTGGATTTTATGGTATATCATAAAATGTTTTATTTATAAATCCAAAGTACTTTTGGTATTTCAGATATTGTTTTTCTTTAATGTTTTTATGTAAATAAACAATATATCATGATGCAACAAGAACTAGCTTTTGCTACGATTTTCTCTTTGATGAAAAGTAGGTACATTTACAAAGTAATATTGTTTGTGCAGTTAACAATGTAAGATTACTTAGTGTCACCTTGGTTCCGTTGGCATGTTGCCTCCGAGTTAAAAGTTTGTGAGTTCAAGTTCCACTGCAAGGCTCAGCAACTAATCTCAGCTGCATTCCAATGCAGTACAGAGGGAGTGCTACATTGTTGGATTTGTCCTTCGGATGAGACATTAAAGCAGCCTATTCCAGTGAATCGGGTGGATGTTAAAGATCTCATTACACCATTCAATGAAGAGCAGGGACTTCTACTAATGTTCTGGCCCCTCTCAAAACTTTTCTGCCTTAGCAGCACACCAGCCACACAGCGTCTGTTTGGAATGGGTGCTGAAGGGGATGGTGCTATTTGACTTTTTTTTAAAATTGGATACCTTGGCCCCTCTCCCCAAGGTAGAAAAGTGCACAGCGAGCAATAGACATCACTACACTGACTGCTGGTGTCTCAAATAGCATTTTATAGAAGTGGACATACTTAGCTAATGTTATTGAAGTCAATGGAAAAGAAAATTGGATGGACTGCCGGTGCGCTGTCAATCATTTTGTGCTACTGCTGAAGACCAATTTCACCGCCCATGTGTTTTAGTAACCAGTCTGCTCTACAAAGCTTGTATAGTTACAGGAACATTTTTGTCTCTGCTATTTTATTTTGAAAGTGCGATGTCTGAAAAAAACCCACTGCTTCCAATTGTTCTTCCGTTACATGGAACTGTTCAGCTCCTGGCAGATGACCTCCCTGTGCCTGATTTCAGCAGAGCATTCCAGTGAGAAATCAGCTGCAGGACTGGGGGCTGAGGATAAATAAGATTAATTTTATCTTTCTGTTACAGTTGCATTGCTGTAAATATGGGGCAGGAAGCTACAACGAGCAGTGAGGAAAAAGCCTGAAGTGAAGACCAAACAATAAGTAAAACCAGGGGCTGGAAAGAAAAAAAGAATGAATTTGAGTCAAATTAAAAAGGATTGAAAATAAAAAAATTAGGAGACTGCAGTGGTGAAGTAAATGATCAGAATTGACAAATACAAAAAGATGTGCACGGGATAGATGCCATATGAAGGCAGAGCAAAATAGTACTGACAAACTTTGGAATCTTATAATCAAGGCAAGAACTTCCAAAACCTCTCTCTTAACCAGAGTGATTCAAACCATCTGGTTCTCTGATGCCAGATATGTGCTCCTCTCATTGCAGTGAGTGAACAACAATTGCAATGGACTTTCAGGCAGATTGGTGGAGGTGAAAACCCTGGAAACAATTAGATGCAAAAATGGGGCGGTGTATGGTGTTCTGGAATGGCCTTTTTCATCCATAGGTATGTTGTGAACTATAAGAAGAAATGGAGTGATTTTTATAGCACACAGGGAATAGGAGAGAGAGAACTGCAGACATGGATTGAGACAGATGATGAGACAGAAGGTGGTTTTGTCATTTCCCATGGAGCAGCGTTTCCCTAATGGTTTGTGGCTGGGGTGATGGGGGGAGCATGATGAGGTTACATGGGGGCATGAGGAGTATGCTAGCTGCAATCACTAACAGGTAATGGGCAGATCCGAGGAATTCCCCGACCAGTGAGTTCCAATGATATGACTGGCCATCATATTTAAAACTAAAATGTAAGGCACCAGAATTAAAACAGCTAAAGCAACCAAAACGGCTGGGTTACCAGCTATATCTACACTAACAGGAGGGGGAGTTGCGTTCTTGATTAGGGAGAACATCACGGCAGTAGTGAGAGGGAATATATCCGAGGGTTCGCCCACTGAGTCCATATGGGTAGAACTGAAAAATAAGAAGGGAGAGATCACTTTGATAGGATTGTACTACAGACCCCCAAATAGTCAACGGGAAATTGAGGAGCAAATATGTAAGGAGATTACAGACAGCTGCAAGAAAAATAGGGTGGTAATAGTAGGGGACTTTAACTTTCCCAACATTGACTGGGACAGCCATAGCATTAGGGGCTTGGATGGAGAGAAATTTGTTGAGTGTATTCAGGAGGAATTTCTCATTCAGTATGTGAATGGCCCGACTAGAGAGGGGGCAAAACTTGACCTCCTCTTGGGAAATAAGGAAGGGCAGGTGACAGAAGTGTTAGTGAGGGATCACTTTGGGACCAGTGATCATAATTCCATTAGTTTTAAGATAGCTATGGAGAAGCATAGGTCTGGCCCAAAAGTTAAAATTCTAAATTGGGGAAAGGCCAATTTTGATGGTATTAGACAGGAACTTTCAGAAGTTGATTGGGAGAGTCTGTTGGCAGGCAAAGGGACGTCTGGTAAGTGGGAGGCTTTCAAAAGTGTGTTAACCAGGGTTCAGGGTAAGCACATTCCTTATAAAGTGAAGGGCAAGGCTGGTAGAAGTAGGGAACCTTGGATGACTCGGGAGATTGAGGCACTCGTCAAAAAGAAGAAGGAGGCATATGACATGCATAGGCAGCTGGGATCAAGTGGATCCCTTGAAGAGTATAGAGATTGCCGGAGTAGAGTTAAGAGAGAAATCAGGAGGGCAAAAAGGGGATATGAGATTGCTTTGGCAGATCAGGCAAAGGTGAATCCAAAGAGCTTCTACAAATACATAAAGGGCAAAAGGGTAACTAGGGAGAGAGTAGGGCCTCTTAAGGATCAACAAGGTCATCTATGTGCGGAACCACAAGAGATGGGTGAGATCCTGAACGAATATTTCACATCGGTATTTACGGTTGAGAAAGGCATGGATGTTAGGGAACTTGGGGAAATAAATAGTGATGTCTTGAGGAGTGTACATATTACAGAGAGGGAGGTGCTGGAAGTCTTAACGCGCATCAAGGTAGATAAATCTCCGGGACCTGATGAAATGTATCCCAGGACGTTATGGGAGGTTAGGGAGGAAATTGCGGGTCCCCTAGCAGAGATATTTGAATCATCCACCGCTACAGGTGAGGTGCCTGAAGATTGGAGGGTAGCAAATGTTGTGCCTTTGTTTAAGAAGGGCGGCAGGGAAAAGCCTGGGAACTACAGACCAGTGAGCCTGACATCTGTAGTGGGTAAGTTGTTAGAGGGTATTCTGAGGGACAGGATCTACAGGCATTTGGAGAGGCAGGGACTAATTAGGAACAGTCAGCATGGTTTTGTGAGAGGAAAATCATGTCTCACGAATTTGATTGAGTTTTTTGAAGGGGTAACCAAGAAGATAGATGAGGGCTGTGCAGTAGACGTGGTCTACATGGACTTCAGCAAAGCATTTGACAAGGTACCGCATGGTAGGTTGTTACATAAGGTTAAATCTCATGGGATCCAAGGTGAGGTAGCCAATTGGATAAAAAATTGGCTTGACGACAGAAGACAGAGGGTGGTTGTCGAGGGTTGTTTTTCAAACTGGATGCCTGTGTCCAGCGGTGTGCCTCAGGGATCGGTGCTGGGTCCGCTGTTATTTGTTATTTATATTAATGATTTGGATGAGAATTTAGGAGGCATGGTTAGTAAGTTTGCAGATGACACCAAGATTGGTGGCATTGTGGACAGTGAAGAAGGTTATCTAGGATTGCAACGGGATCTTGATAAATTGGGCCAGTGGGCCGATGAATGGCAGATGGAGTTTAATTTAGATAAATGTGAGGTGATGCATTTTGGTAGATCGAATCGGGCCAGGACCTACTCCGTTAATGGTAGGGCGTTGGGGAGAGTTATAGAACAAAGAGATCTAGGAGTACAGATTCATAGCTCCTTGAAAGTGGAGTCACAGGTGGATAGGGTGGTGAAGAAGGCATTCAGCATGCTTGGTTTCATTGGTCAGAACATTGAATGCAGGAGTTGGGATGTCTTGTTGAAGTTGTACAGGGCATTGGTGAGGCCACACTTGGAGTACTGTGTACAGTTCTGGTCACCCTATTATAGAAAGGATATTATTAAACTAGAAAGAGTGCAGAAAAGATTTACTAGGATGCTACCGGGACTTGATGGTTTGACTTACAGGGAGAGGTTAGACAGACTGGGACTTTTTTCCCTGGAGAGTAGGAGGTTAAGGGGTGATCTTATAGAAGTCTATAAAATAATGAGGGGCATAGATAAGGTCGATAGTCAAAATCTTTTCCCAAAGGTAGGGGAGTCTATAACGAGGGGGCACAGATTTAAGGTGAGAGGGGAGAGATACAAAAGGATCCAGAGGGGCAATTTTTTCACTCAAAGGGTGGTGAGTGTCTGGAACGAGCTGCCAGAGGCAGTAGTAGAGGGGGGTACAATTTTGTCTTTTAAAAAGCATTTGGACAGTTACATGGGTAAGATGGGTATCGAGGGATATGGGCCAAGTGCAGGCAATTGGGACTAGCTTAGTGGTATAAACTGGGCGACATGGACATGTTGGGCCGAAGGGCCTGTTTCCATGTTGTAAACTTCTATGATTCTATGATTCTAACATTGATTATACAAAAATACTGTTTCTTAGAAAGGCGGCGTGGGGGCGTGCATGGGAGGTCGGGGGAGATAGAGAGACTGGGGTGTCAGGGATAGGTGAGAGAGAGGAATGGGGGATGGGGGTCGGGGATAGGAGAGGGGGAGATTGGGAAATGGGGGTCAGGGATGGGAAAGAAAGGGGGCGACTAGGGGGTCAGGGAGAGAGGGAGAATGGAGGAGGGAGCTTGGGGGAAAGAGGGAGAATGGGCTCAGGAGGAGAAAGGGAGATCAGGATTGCAGATGGGGGAGGGTCAGGAGAAGAGAGGCAGACTGAGGAATGGCAGTCGAGGAGAGAGGGAGACTGGGGAATGGCAGTAGGGGAAAGAGAGGGAGACTGGGGAATGGCAGTCGAGGAGAGAGGGAGACTGGGGAATGGCAGTAGGGGAAAGAGAGGGAGACTGGGGAATGGCAGTCGAGGAGAGTGACAGACTAGGGAATGGCAGTGGGGGATGAGCGGAAGACTGGGGAATAGCAGTGGGGGAAGAGAGGGAGACTGGGGAATAGCAGTGGGGGAAGAGAGGGAGACTGGGGAATAGCAGTGGGGGCAGAGAGGGAGACTGGGGAATAGCAGTGGGGGCAGAGAGGGAGACTGGGGAATAGCAGTGGGGGAAGAGAGGGAGACTGGGGAATAGCAGTGGGGGCAGAGAGGGAGACTGGGGAATAGCAGTGGGGGCAGAGAGGGAGACTGGGGAATAGCAGTGGGGGAAGAGAGGGAGACTGGGGAATAGCAGTGGGGGCAGAGAGGGAGACTGGGGAATAGCAGTGGGGGAAGAGAGGGAGACTGGGGAATGGGGGTTGAGAGAGGGACAATGGGGTCATGGGATTGGGGTTCAAGTGAGGTGGAAAGAGGGAGACTTGGGAATAGGCTGTACGTGGGGACTAGTATTTTCTGCAGAGTCGGAAGCAGCAGCAGCAACGAGGTGAGTGGGAGCAGCACCATGAGAGGATCAATCAGTAAATGGGTGAGTGAAACGTTGGGACTTTACAATGGGTAAATAATGAAACATCGGGGTCAATATTAATCCCCAATCAACGGGCAGGTCTGGGGAGGGGGGGGGGGTTGAAACATTAAAAATCATGAACTGCGTATGCACCTGCTGCCATTTTTACGGCGGTCCCCAACGATCCCTGGCTGAGACCTACTACCGCAGGCGTTCCCGCCTGGCAGTCGACCAGCCTGTCAATCTGACCAGCTACTGGGCGGGAAACAGAATAAAAAAATGATAATGGGGTCCTGCTGTTTAGCCTTCCCTGGATTTCTGGGTTTCTCCCCTGCAAACATGCTCCCTCCACGCCGCCCTGTAAATATTGGGGCTACTGTTTCCACCGGTGGGCAATGGGGAACAAGGGGACGGAGACTGAGGACTCTGACTGGAAGAGCCAAGAGGGAAAGGAGAAGGATGGTTGTTGAGTGGGGGGCTATTAGATTATGAGATGCTTCACCACGAGTGGCTTTTGAGATAGGGAACAGAACATCATTTAAAAAGGAGGAATACAAAAGGATAGGGAGGATGGGCTTATAGGAGAGAGCGCCAGCACCGACAGGCAGATTGGGCTGAATGGCCTCCTCCTGTGCTGTAATTCCTGTCATTCTATATAAACTCTCCTTTATTGAGTCTGAGCCCGGGGACTGGTTTGGAAAGGTTGGTGCAGAACTGAGTTTAGGACGATGGGACCCGTGAGAAGTGCCCCAAACACTGAGCCTGCTAACCCTTTGTGCGATCTCTTGGTTTTGGTTCAGGTCAGTCTGTGCTGGCCGGTTTTGATATTTGGGGGGCAATTTTAACCCCCAAGAATGGATGGGTAGTAAAAATAGTTGATTTCTTCAGCAGGACCGCATCCCGGCTCCAATGCATCCACTTTAACCCAAGCGTGTTAGGATATGCGTGCTCAACTGAAACCCGTAAGTTCTGACCCCACTTAAAGCTGGCGGGCTGATAATTAAAGGGGTAATTTAAACACTTTAGGTACTTAACTTTTTGTGGATTCTGCAACAGAAACTGATTTAACTACTCCTGAATGTGTCTCCTGTGGCTTCTGAAACTCGCCATTGAAACGGAGGCGAGGTGCAGCTGAAGCTCATTTGCCCCTTTAAACCAGTGATTGACACGTCTCAATAAAAGATGAGGTATTGCAGCTGGGCACTCAGTTCTCAAATGTTTAAACTGAGAATTCTTTGTGTTTAGACTGAGAATTCTTGTGTTCACTCAAATTTACCAACATTACCATAAGGTTAAATCTCACGGGATCCAAGGTGAGGTAGCCAATTGGATACGAAATTGGATTGACGACAGAAGACAGAGGGTGGTTGTAGAGGGTTGTTTTTCAAACTGGAGGCCTGTGACCAGCGGTGTGCCTCAGGGATCGGTGCTGGGTCCGCTGTTATTTGTTATTTATATTAATGATTTGGATGAGAATTTAGGAGGCATGGTTAGTAAGTTTGCAGATGACACCAAGATTGGTGGCATTGTGGACAGTGAAGAAGGTTATCTAGGATTGCAACGGGATCTTGATAAATTGGGCCAGTGGGCCGATGAATGGCAGATGGAGTTTAATTTAGATAAATGTGAGGTGATGCATTTTGGTAGATCGAATCGGGCCAGGACCTACTCCGTTAATGGTAGGGCGTTGGGGAGAGTTATAGAACAAAGAGATCTAGGAGTACAGATTCATAGCTCCTTGAAAGTGGAGTCACAGGTGGATAGGGTGGTGAAGAAGGCATTCAGCATGCTTGGTTTCATTGGTCAGAACATTGAATGCAGGAGTTGGGATGTCTTGTTGAAGTTGTACAGGGCATTGGTGAGGCCACACTTGGAGTACTGTGTACAGTTCTGGTCACCCTATTATAGAAAGGATATTATTAAACTAGAAAGAGTGCAGAAAAGATTTACTAGGATGCTACCGGGACTTGATGGTTTGACTTACAGGGAGAGGTTAGACAGACTGGGACTTTTTTCCCTGGAGAGTAGGAGGTTAAGGGGTGATCTTATAGAAGTCTATAAAATAATGAGGGGCATAGATAAGGTCGATAGTCAAAATCTTTTCCCAAAGGTAGGGGAGTCTATAACGAGGGGGCACAGATTTAAGGTGAGAGGGGAGAGATACAAAAGGATCCAGAGGGGCAATTTTTTCACTCAAAGGGTGGTGAGTGTCTGGAACGAGCTGCCAGAGGCAGTAGTAGAGGGGGGTACAATTTTGTCTTTTAAAAAGCATTTGGACAGTTACATGGGTAAGATGGGTATCGAGGGATATGGGCCAAGTGCAGGCAATTGGGACTAGCTTAGTGGTATAAACTGGGCGACATGGACATGTTGGGCCGAAGGGCCTGTTTCCATGTTGTAAACTTCTATGATTCTATGATTCTAACATTGATTATACAAAAATACTGTTTCTTAGAAAGGCGGCGTGGGGGCGTGCATGGGAGGTCGGGGGAGATAGAGAGACTGGGGTGTCAGGGATAGGTGAGAGAGAGGAATGGGGGATGGGGGTCGGGGATAGGAGAGGGGGAGATTGGGAAATGGGGGTCAGGGATGGGAAAGAAAGGGGGCGACTAGGGGGTCAGGGAGAGAGGGAGAATGGAGGAGGGAGCTTGGGGGAAAGAGGGAGAATGGGCTCAGGAGGAGAAAGGGAGATCAGGATTGCAGATGGGGGAGGGTCAGGAGAAGAGAGGCAGACTGAGGAATGGCAGTCGAGGAGAGAGGGAGACTGGGGAATGGCAGTAGGGGAAAGAGAGGGAGACTGGGGAATGGCAGTCGAGGAGAGAGGGAGACTGGGGAATGGCAGTAGGGGAAAGAGAGGGAGACTGGGGAATGGCAGTCGAGGAGAGTGACAGACTAGGGAATGGCAGTGGGGGATGAGCGGAAGACTGGGGAATAGCAGTGGGGGAAGAGAGGGAGACTGGGGAATAGCAGTGGGGGAAGAGAGGGAGACTGGGGAATAGCAGTGGGGGCAGAGAGGGAGACTGGGGAATAGCAGTGGGGGCAGAGAGGGAGACTGGGGAATAGCAGTGGGGGAAGAGAGGGAGACTGGGGAATAGCAGTGGGGGCAGAGAGGGAGACTGGGGAATAGCAGTGGGGGCAGAGAGGGAGACTGGGGAATAGCAGTGGGGGAAGAGAGGGAGACTGGGGAATAGCAGTGGGGGCAGAGAGGGAGACTGGGGAATAGCAGTGGGGGAAGAGAGGGAGACTGGGGAATGGGGGTTGAGAGAGGGACAATGGGGTCATGGGATTGGGGTTCAAGTGAGGTGGAAAGAGGGAGACTTGGGAATAGGCTGTACGTGGGGACTAGTATTTTCTGCAGAGTCGGAAGCAGCAGCAGCAACGAGGTGAGTGGGAGCAGCACCATGAGAGGATCAATCAGTAAATGGGTGAGTGAAACGTTGGGACTTTACAATGGGTAAATAATGAAACATCGGGGTCAATATTAATCCCCAATCAACGGGCAGGTCTGGGGAGGGGGGGGGGGTTGAAACATTAAAAATCATGAACTGCGTATGCACCTGCTGCCATTTTTACGGCGGTCCCCAACGATCCCTGGCTGAGACCTACTACCGCAGGCGTTCCCGCCTGGCAGTCGACCAGCCTGTCAATCTGACCAGCTACTGGGCGGGAAACAGAATAAAAAAATGATAATGGGGTCCTGCTGTTTAGCCTTCCCTGGATTTCTGGGTTTCTCCCCTGCAAACATGCTCCCTCCACGCCGCCCTGTAAATATTGGGGCTACTGTTTCCACCGGTGGGCAATGGGGAACAAGGGGACGGAGACTGAGGACTCTGACTGGAAGAGCCAAGAGGGAAAGGAGAAGGATGGTTGTTGAGTGGGGGGCTATTAGATTATGAGATGCTTCACCACGAGTGGCTTTTGAGATAGGGAACAGAACATCATTTAAAAAGGAGGAATACAAAAGGATAGGGAGGATGGGCTTATAGGAGAGAGCGCCAGCACCGACAGGCAGATTGGGCTGAATGGCCTCCTCCTGTGCTGTAATTCCTGTCATTCTATATAAACTCTCCTTTATTGAGTCTGAGCCCGGGGACTGGTTTGGAAAGGTTGGTGCAGAACTGAGTTTAGGACGATGGGACCCGTGAGAAGTGCCCCAAACACTGAGCCTGCTAACCCTTTGTGCGATCTCTTGGTTTTGGTTCAGGTCAGTCTGTGCTGGCCGGTTTTGATATTTGGGGGGCAATTTTAACCCCCAAGAATGGATGGGTAGTAAAAATAGTTGATTTCTTCAGCAGGACCGCATCCCGGCTCCAATGCATCCACTTTAACCCAAGCGTGTTAGGATATGCGTGCTCAACTGAAACCCGTAAGTTCTGACCCCACTTAAAGCTGGCGGGCTGATAATTAAAGGGGTAATTTAAACACTTTAGGTACTTAACTTTTTGTGGATTCTGCAACAGAAACTGATTTAACTACTCCTGAATGTGTCTCCTGTGGCTTCTGAAACTCGCCATTGAAACGGAGGCGAGGTGCAGCTGAAGCTCATTTGCCCCTTTAAACCAGTGATTGACACGTCTCAATAAAAGATGAGGTATTGCAGCTGGGCACTCAGTTCTCAAATGTTTAAACTGAGAATTCTTTGTGTTTAGACTGAGAATTCTTGTGTTCACTCAAATTTACCAACATTACCATAAGGTTAAATCTCACGGGATCCAAGGTGAGGTAGCCAATTGGATACGAAATTGGATTGACGACAGAAGACAGAGGGTGGTTGTAGAGGGTTGTTTTTCAAACTGGAGGCCTGTGACCAGCGGTGTGCCTCAGGGATCGGTGCTGGGTCCGCTGTTATTTGTTATTTATATTAATGATTTGGATGAGAATTTAGGAGGCATGGTTAGTAAGTTTGCAGATGACACCAAGATTGGTGGCATTGTGGACAGTGAAGAAGGTTATCTAGGATTGCAACGGGATCTTGATAAATTGGGCCAGTGGGCCGATGAATGGCAGATGGAGTTTAATTTAGATAAATGTGAGGTGATGCATTTTGGTAGATCAAATCGGGCCAGGACCTACTCCGTTAATGGTAGGGCGTTGGGGAGAGTTATAGAACAAAGAGATCTAGGAGTACAGGTTCATAGCTCCTTGAAAGTGGAGTCACAGGTGGATAGGGTGGCGAAGAAGGCATTCAGCATGCTTGGTTTCATTGGTCAGAACATTGAATACAGGAGTTGGGATGTCTTGTTGAAGTTGTACAAGACATTAGTAAGGCCACACTTGGAATACTGTGTACAGTTCTGGTCACCCTATTATAGAAAGGATATTATTAAACTAGAAAGAGTGCAGAAAGGATTTACTAGGATGCTACCGGGACTTGATGGTTTGACTTATAGGGAGAGGTTGGATAGACTGAGACTTTTTTCCCTGGAGAGTAGGAGGTTTAGTGGTGATCTTATAGAAGTCTATAAAATAATGAGGGGCATAGATAAGGTAGATAGTCAAAATCTTTTCCCAAAGGTAGGGGAGTCTATAACGAGGGGACATAGATTTAAGGTGAGAGGGGAGAGATACAAAAGGGTCCAGAGGGGCAATTTTTTCACTCAAAGGGTGGTGAGTGTCTGGAACGAGCTGCCAGAGGCAGTAGTAGAGGGGGGTACAATTTTGTCTTTTAAAAAGCATTTGGACAGTTACATGGGTAAGATGGGTATAGAGGGATTATGGGCCAAGTGCAAGCAATTGGAACTAGCTTAGTGGTATAAACTGGGCGACATGGACATGTTGGGCCGAAGGGCCTGTTTCCATGTTGTAAACTTCTATGATTCTATGATTACTAACTGACATCAGGAAGGGGGGTGCAATGGATATATTCCACAGTACATCTGAGGTGGAGGAACATCACCATCCACAGTAGGCATGGCGTACAGTTCTGGGAGGTGCATGTTCACAAGACAGAGGTGCGCAACAAGGGCCTGGAGAAGAGCAGAGAGGGGACCAACAGAGGGACTGACGTCACAGGAGGCACTACCCACGCGAGAGGGTATACAGACAGAGGTTGATCTTCCTGGACCTCTCCGAGGAGTAGTGCTTCGCAGGCTGAGATTGAGTTGGCAGGTGATTGGAGATATCTGCAGCCTCCTTCAGGAAGAGCTGCTCCAGGCTGGACCTGGTGGCTACGCATTGCCTGTCACAGTTAAAGTCACAACTGCCCTCAATTTCTTTGCCTCTGGATCTTTCCAGGACGCCACTGGTTACATCTCTAGAGTCTATCAGTCATCTGTACATAAGTGTATAAGACAGGTGACGGGTGGCTCGTTTGCCAGGACATCCAACTATTTGAACTTCACCCGTGACGACATCAGCCAGAATAAGCGGGCAGTGGGTTTTGCCTCGCTGGATGGCTTCCCACATGGGCAGGACGCAATTGTGGCAGAGATCTTCCACATGAGCCAGGAGTCTTCATAAACCAAAAGGGCCATCACTCCATCAATGCGCAGCTGGTTTGCGACCACTGGAAAAGATTTCTGCAGGTGTTCACCAGATTCCCTGGCTGTCATGATTCATTCATTTTGCACGAGTCCAACATTCTGGACCTCATCCAAACAGGAGACAGACTTAAGGGCTGGTTCCTAGGTGACAAGGGATACCCCCTGCAGGCGTGGTTCATGACACCGGTGAGAAACCTCACCAATGAGGCACAGTGGCGCTACAATCAGAGCCACATCACCACCAGATATATCACTGAGCAAGCCATAGGCATGTTGAAGATGCGCGTCACGTGCCTGGATTGATCTGAAGACGACCTTCAGTACTCCCCAGCAAGGATGTCCAAAATAATCGTGGCATCCTGCACAACGTGCAGCATAAAAGGTTACAGGAGGAGGAGGTCGAATGCGCTCATCAAGCTTCCTCTGTTGACGCCAACATTGAAGAGGAAGAGGACGACGCTGAGGAGGAGGAGGAATATGAAGGTGGGGAACCCATCACAACAGCAGCCACAAATTGCTGTCTGTGATACCAGGGATATTCTCATATCTAACAGGTTCTCATAATGAAATGTGCAATGTGAAGAATTTGACATACCCAGGCCGCCTGGAACAACCACTGCCAGCACCACCACCGCCACCAATCCTATCACCTCCCCCTCCCTTTACACTAGACAGTCCTTCAACAACGCATATACCCATTGCACACCCATGTGTGTTGCATGTCTTGGCATTCACAATGAAGTAAATCAAAGGGTGACTTCACAGATGGGACGCAATAATGGCCAAGACGTGGTTGTGATAACGATTAAATTTAATGCGGCGTAACAAAAAAATATATAAATGAACAAGACATTTCGTCAAACATCCTTGTGTATAACTTTGGTGAAGTACAATTACTTAACCTTTCGCTTTTTACCGCTTCCACGTGGTGCATCCCCTGTGGCTTCAGCAGAGGTAGTGGAAGATTGCTCAGGTGCCTGCCCTGACTGCTGAGATGGTCTCAACTTACACCCTCTAGGTTTTGGGGCCCTTGAGGGCCCTGCCAACGACTGCTCCACTTGTGCAGGGGCAGAATCGGCCATCGGGAGAGGAGGCAGCATTGCGGGTACTGGTTGTGGGGGGGGGGGGGATAAACGGATGAGACATGGGAGCGCTTTGAGTGGAGTCCCCACTTCCATGTTCCCTTTCGCCATACTCCCTCTCCCAGGCCAGTGTAACATCACTCCTACCTCTCTGCTGGATAGCAGCTTGGTGAACAGATGTTTACCTTGTAAGGCCATGGATAAGGTATCTGTCATCTTGTTTAAGGCGGCAGAAATGTTGGCATCCAGAATCTACATGGCTATTGTCATGGCCTGCATAGACTCATTTGAGAGCCGTGCTCGAAGCTCAATGAAGGCGGCCACTCTCTCCAATGCAGACATTCTCACATTCACCTGCGACGACAATCCACTAGCAATATAGTTGGACTTCTCCAACCTCTCCGCTATTATGGAGAGTGTGCGTGGCACATTTTCCAATACCTTGCAAAGATGTAGCTATACCTCAATCATTCTCCTTCTCAACGATGGCCCCCGGGATTCAGCAACTGTGACCAGCTGAGCAGAGCTTGAAGAGGAGTGCGCTCCCCAACGCAGATTCTCCACACCTGCCCCTTCCATCAGTGTCTGCTCGTGCACACTTGTCGATGGTGAATCACCAGTGACAACCCAAACTTCAGGGTTGTCTAACAGGACCCACCAAGGTGCGAGTATCTGCAAAGGTGCACGGCTCTATGTCCTGTGACGGTGCACCCTCAGAAGGAATGAGCTCCTCTGAGGAATCAATGGCTTCCATTTCCCCTGATTGTTCTTGAAGTCATGAAGGCCCTGGAAGACAACAGAAAGTGATATGAATTATTCTTCGGAAAAGTGACAATCTTTCCAATGACCACACTGAGATCTGGCACAGGTCACTCATTGATAAAATCAATTCATCATGTGTGTGAAAGATGTTAAAGTTCTGTCACCAGCCATCTGTGGGTTCCCAATCTCTGAATAAGGAGGCCACATACTATTTGGATACTAAGAGTCTAAATGGGATAGAGAAGCAAAGGGATATAGGGGTACAGATACACAAATCACTAAATGTAGCAACGCAGGTTATTAAGGCCATAAAAAAGGCAAATCAAGCAGTGGGGTTCATTTCTGGAGAGACAGAATTGAAAAGCAGAGAAGTTATGTTAAACTTGTATAGAACCTTGGTTAGACCACATTCAAGAATACTTTGCACAGTTCTGGTCTCCATATTATAGAAAGGATATAGATGCATTGGAGAGGGTGCAAAAAAGATATACAAAGATGACACCAGAACTGAGAGGATATACTTGTCAGGAAAGGCTGAACAGGCTGGGTGGGGCTCTTCTCTCTAGAAAAGAAAAGGCTGAGGGGTGACCTGATTGAGGTCTTTAAGATAAGTTTGATAGGGTAGACCTGTGGGGGAATCCAAAACTAGAGGTCATAAGTATAAAATAGTCACCAATAAGTCCAATAGGGAATTCAGGAGAAACTTCTTTACCCACAGAATGGTAAAAATGTGGAATGCTAGGAGTAGTTGAGGCAAATCGCGTAGATGCATTTAAGGGGAAGCTAGATAAGCACATGAGGGAAAAAGGAATAGGAAGGTATGCTGACAGGGTAAGATGAAGTGGGGAGGGAGGAGGCTCGTGTGGAGCATAAACGCCAGCATAAACCACTTGGGCCGAATGGCCTGTTTCTATGTTGTAGTTTCGATGTAACTCGATGACTATCAGACAGATGCATCACACTGCATCAGGATTGGGGTGAGTGATAGTGGTGGGTGAATAAATGGGGAGTTGAGGAAGTACATAGAAAGTGAAGGATGGTTGATGGCGAAACTTAACTGGATGTGAGGAGTTACGTGACAGGGTAGACGTGCCAACAAAGAGTGGGGGTGAGGTTGCACAACATAGGATGTGGATGAATTAGCAAATGTACTCACTTTTTCTGACCTGGTTAGGTCATTAAAACACTTCCTGCACTGCAGCCAAGACCTGAGCATGTGCTCCTACTTCTGACCTGATCTGCCACTTCCAGCCATGCCTTCTTGGTTGCAAAAACAGATTTCTTCCTTTTATCACTTGGGTACAACACCTCCCTGCTGCTTCTCACAGCAGCCAGTAGTATCTCAAGAGAGGCGTCTGAGAACCCAGGGTCTGATTTTCCTCTATGTCCTTCTATTTCGCTTTTTCCTCCTTTCTCCTACAAAATACATTTTTGCATTAGCCCTTTAAATAGTGGGCTTTAAATCACGGGTCATGCAGATTTGCAGTACGCCCATTGCACAGCTTGGAGGCGCGAAACCTGGAAGTAAAATTAAGCGCCTTCAATTGAGTCGCGATCGCACAATCCGACGCACTCAAATCACTTCCAGGTTTGCCATGCGATTATTTATCCACCTGCCGACTTCCCACCTCCATGCTAAAATCATGCCCTTGAAGTCGCAGCACAGATTGACTCTGACTGAGGACCCCAGTTGTCACCTTAAGGGGGGAGGGGGAAACCTGAGTCCAAACCAGCCTCCCAGGAGATTGGGACAAGTCGAGATACAAATAACATTTATAGGCATCATGTGGATGGACCGTCACCTGATCAAACCTCCAGGAATTGCCTGCGACCAGGGTTGGCAGCTCCGGCTGGGAAACTTGTCAACATTTGTCGGAGTTTAAGTTACACCGCAACAATGTCCTAAAGTCAAACTGAGCCGTCTCCACCTCCTGCTGCCCCCCGAGACGATACACACAGTGAAGAGCTGGAGCCGCTCCCCGGGAGGAGGCGCGCTCCCGCCTTCCACTCTCCCTCCCCCGGGAGGAGGCGCGCTCCCGCCTTCCACTCTCCCTCCCCGGGAGGAGGCGCGCTCCCGCCTTCCACTCTCCCTCCCCGGGAGGAGGCGCGCTCCCGCCTTCCACTCTCCCTCCCCCGGGAGGAGGCGCGCTCCCGCCTTCCACTCTCCCTCCCCCGGGAGGAGGCGCGCTCCCGCCTTCCACTCTCCCTCCCCCGGGAGGAGGCGCGCTCCCGCCTTCCACTCTCCCTCCCCCGGGAGGAGGCGCGCTCCCGCCTTCCACTCTCCCTCCCCGGGGAGGAGGCGCGCTCCCGCCTTCCACTCTCCCTCCCCCGGGAGGAGGCGCGCTCCCGCCTTCCACTCACCCTCCCCCGGGAGGAGGCGCGCTCCCGCCTTCCACTCTCCCTCCCCCGGGAGGAGGCGCGCTCCCGCCTTCCACTCACCCTCCCCCGGGAGGAGGCGCGCTCCCGCCTTCCACTCTCCCTCCCCCGGGAGGAGGCGCGCTCCCGCCTTCCACTCTCCCTCCCCGGGAGGAGGCGCGCTCCCGCCTTCCACTCTCCCTCCCCCGGGAGGAGGCGCGCTCCCGCCTTCCACTCTCCCTCCCCCTGGAGGAGGCGCGCTCCCGCCTTCCACTCTCCCTCCCCCGGGAGGAGGAGGCGCGCTCCCGCCTTCCACTCTCCCTCCCCCGGGAGGAGGCGCGCTCCCGCCTTCCACTCTCCCTCCCCCGGGAGGAGGCGCGCTCCCGCCTTCCACTCTCCCTCCCCCTGGAGGAGGCGCGCTCCCGCCTTCCACTCTCCCTCCCCCGGGAGGAGGCGCGCTCCCGCCTTCCACTCTCCCTCCCCCGGGAGGAGGCGCGCTCCCGCCTTCCACTCTCCCTCCCCCGGGAGGAGGCGCGCTCCCGCCTTCCACTCTCCCTCCCCCGGGAGGAGGAGGCGCGCTCCCGCCTTCCACTCTCCCTCCCCCGGGAGGAGGCGCGCTCCCGCCTTCCACTCTCCCTCCCCCGGGAGGAGGCGCGCTCCCGCCTTCCACTCCCTCCCCCGGGAGGAGGCGCGCTCCCGCCTTCCACTCTCCCTCCCCCGGGAGGAGGAGGCGCGCTCCCGCCTTCCACTCTCCCTCCCCCGGGAGGAGGCGCGCTCCCGCCTTCCACTCTCCCTCCCCCGGGAGGAGGCGCGCTCCCGCCTTCCACTCTCCCTCCCCCGGGAGGAGGAGGCGCGCTCCCGCCTTCCACTCTCCCTCCCCCGGGAGGAGGCGCGCTCCCGCCTTCCACTCTCCCTCCCCCGGGAGGAGGCGCGCTCCCGCCTTCCACTCTCCCTCCCCTGGAGGAGGCGCGCTCCCGCCTTCCACTCTCCCTCCCCCGGGAGGAGGCGCGCTCCCGCCTTCCACTCTCCCTCCCCCCGGGAGGAGGCGCGCTCCCGCCACCCGAGCAGCGCAGCGACAGGATGGACGGCGGGGTGGAGGCGCTTTTCCCCGCGGCTCTGCTGAGCGCCGGGCTCCTCACCCTCCTGGCTTTATTCGCTTTCCACTTGCTGGGTGATTATGTGTATAAGTGGAACAAGATGAGGCGGATCCCGGGGCTCAGCCCGACCTACCCGATACTGGGCAACGCGCTGCTCTTCAAACCCAGCGGAGAAGGTAGATACACAGCGAGGGAGCTAACTGTTCTTCCGGGTGTCAGGAGGCATTGCTCTCTCTGTAAACCTACCAAGTGTCATTTTGCTTTTTAGGAAAGAATCAGACTTATTTTGATGCCATATAAATGAGCACAATCCGTATGTATAAAAGGAGTAACAATCTGTGTCACTGTCATCAATCACAGGTTGTTGTGTTTGTACAAACACACCACATGAACTTTGCTGTTCAGGTTCAACATTTAGTTAAGGAAGGGGGCCGCAGGATATAAGTGGAAATAATTGAATGCTGTGGTGGAAATGATGGTTCCTGGCCTGTGGAGAAATTGGAAATATTATGCCAAAGATCAAGCATTAATAATATAGGGAGTAAGGTTAGACAGCTATTTTGGATGTAAGCATGATTGGAGGGGGGCAAAGAGAAACTTTGTGGACATTTTCTTGGATGAAAAGACTGGTTGTATTGAAGATTTAGTGCCAATTCGGTGTGGCTTTTCTATTCCATTAACTCAGATTCTATAGTATAAGTGTAGCTTATGCCAAGGTGTCTGCGTATTTCACTGAATCCAGTGTAAAACTCACTTGTTAATATTACATTTTAAAAGTGCTAGAGAGTCCTTTAGACTCCTCCTTAAAGTTTGAATGTTAATGAAGAGTGGTAATAATAAAGAATTTCATTATTATTGAGACCCTCATAAGTGTAGCTCAATGCATGTATTTAAGTATGTATGTACAGTACAAAGCTCTGCTTCGCCCGAGCACCGAGCAGTGCTAATGCGGCACATAACTTGGTCAAACCGGTACTTGCAGTGTAAATAAGTGGGGTAGAATCTGTGATGTAATAAATTGTACATAGTCAAATAGATTTATCTTGATGTTTATAAATATCTTGATCATTCAGTTTTTTTAGCTTATTATTTGTTGTAGAGTCTTGCAAAGTGTACACTCTGGTTTGCAATTTTAGGATACTTAATTTCTTAGACTATTGAAGAGAATAAAATTCTGGGAGTGATTGTAAAGCAGTAGTCTTATTGAATTATACAAATGATGTCAAAAAGTGAGGATGAAGCTTGGATGGTTGAAGGTACTCGTGTATATTTTTGTTGTACACATTGGTGTTTTCTTTCACATAGGTAACTGAGTTTTTTGGGTTCTTTAGACTTCTTTCATCAACTGATTGAATTTACCACCATGTGCAGAGATGAACCATTAATGAAATTATGGTTGGGACCACTACCCTTTATTGTATTATTTCATGCAGAAAATGTGGAGGTAAGGCATAGGTAAATTAGTCTTTGGGTCTGTTGATAAAATATGCACAAATGTGTTGTTGCTGTGATGCAGTATTCGCTGAATTAATTATTTAGTTTGCTTCTTGTATATAGGTGTGTAGTAATATCCTAAATCTCAATAGATTATTTGAATATAACTTGATTAATTTCAGCACTTGAGCAACGACACCTACCGTAAACTTCAGCTATTCTAAAACTCTGCTGCCCGTATCCCATCCCACACCAAGTCCTGCTCACGCATCACCCCGTTCTTGTTGGCCTACATTTAGCTCCTGGTCTCCTAATGACTCAAAGGACACTTAGAAAATATCAATGGGATTAGACAAAGTCAATATGGATTTATGAAAGGGAAATCATGTTTGACAAACCTACTGGAGTTTTTTGAGGATGTAATTGGTAGAATAGATAAGGGAGAACCAGTGGATGTGGTTTATTTGGATTTTCAGAAGGCCTTTGATAAAGTCCCACATAAGAGGTTAGTGTGCCAAATTAAAGAACATGGTAATATACTGGCATGGATTGAAAATTGGTTAACAGACAGGAAACAGAGAGTAGGAATAAATAGGTCTTTTTCCGGGTGGCAAGCAGTGACTAGTGGGGTACCGCAGGGATCAGTACTTTGGCCCCAACTATTCACAATATATATCAATGATTTGGATGAGGGAACCAAATGTAATATTTCCAAGTTTGCTGACGACACAAAACTAGGTGGAATCGTGAGTTGTGAGGAGGATGCAGAGGCTTCAAAGCGATGTAGACAAGTTGAGTGAGTGGGCAAACACATGGCAGATGCAGTATAATGTGGATAAATGTGAAGTTATCAGCCATAATCGTATTGAATGGCAGAGCAGGCTCGAAGAGCCGAATGGCCTACACCTGCTCCTATTTTCTTTGTTTCTAAATTTAAAATTTTCATCCTCGTGTTTAAACAAATGATGAATCATATGACCAAGAAAAATAAACACTTGGGAGCAAGGGGTACTGTGACACAATTTCCAGGACAATCTTTCAATCATCTTTGGATATGGGAGCGGTGCCAGAAGACTGGAGGGTTTCAAATATTACACCCCTGTTCAAAAAATGGAGAGGGATAACGTCGGTGGTGGGCAAACTCCTAGACACCATAATTGGGGACAAAATTAATTGTAACTTGGAAGAACATGGGTTAATAAATGACAATCAGCACAGATTTGTTAAAGGCAAATAGTGTCTGACAAACGTGATTGAGATCTTCGATGAAATAATGAAGAGGGTTGATGAAGGTAGTGCAATTGATGTGTATATGGACTTTCAGAAGGCGTTTGATAAAGTGCCATATAATAGACTTGTTAGCAAACTCAAAGTCCATGGGATGAAAGGGGCAGTGGCAGCGTGGATACGAAATTGGCTATGAGACAGAAAGCAGAGAGTAGTTGTGAACGGTTGTTTATGAGACTGAAGGGAAGTATACAGTGGTGTTCCCAGGGGTCGGTATTGGGGCCACATCTCTTATTGATATATATTAATAATGAACTGGACTTGGGTATATAGGGCATAATTCAAAGTTTGCAGGTGACATAAAACTTGGAAATGTAGTAAACAGTGAGAAGGATAGTAGCCAACTTCAGGAGGGCATAGACAGACTGGTGAAATGGGCAGACATGTGGCAGATGAAATTTAATGCAGAGAAGTGTGAAGTGATGAATTTTGGAAGGAAGAGTGAGGAGAGGCAAATATAAACTAAATGGTACAATATTAAAGGGGGTGTAGGAACAGAGACACCTGGGGGTTCACATACCCAAACCTTTGAAGGTGACAGGACAAGTCGATAAGGCTGTTTTTTTTAAAAAAAAGCATACAGCATCCTGAGCTTTATAAATAGTGTCATGGGTAAATTTTAACATACCGGGGGGGGGTGTCAACATGCGCGTGGGAAACCCAGAAAAAAATTTCTTGCGTTTTCTCGAGCGATCGCGACTCAGTTGACTCAACTTAATGTGAGTTCTGGGTTTCGTGTCTCCAAGATGCGCAGCGTGCGTATTGCGCACCTGAATGACGTGCTGGGAGCTGGAGTATTTAAAGGGCCATTACAACCATGGATTTTGAGGGAGAAAGGAGTAATTGAACGAGATGGAGCAGCAAAGGACGAGGCCAGCGCCTCCTCGCTGGAGTTGCTACTAACCAGTGTGAGGAGCAAGAGGGAAACATTGTACCCGGCTGACAGGAGGAAGTGCTCTGCCTCTGCCACCAAGAAGGCCTGGCTCGAGGTGGCAGAGGAGGTGACCAGCAGGAGCACCATCGCAAGGATGTGGGTACAGCGCAGGAAGCATTTTAATGTCCTAACCAGGCCACGAAAACAGTACAGTTATTGATGTGGAAGTGGGGACTCCATTCAAAGTGCTCCCACGTCTAACCCGTTGCCCCCCCTTCAACCGGTACCCGCAATGCCGCCTCCTCTCCCGACGTGAATTTGCCCCTGCACAGATGCAGTTGGAGTAGTCTTTGACGGGACCTTGAGGGGCTCCAAAACCCAGAGGGCATAGGCCCAGAGCATCTCAGCAGTCAGGGCAGGGACCTGAGCAACTATCTCTGCTGAAGCCACAGAGGATGCACCCCGTAGAAGTAGTAGGAAGAGGAAGGCGAAGGTTTTGTGATCACGAAGGGTGGCTGACGAGATGTTATATTTTTCATTTCTCTTTGATTTTTGTTGCATTCACATTAAATGTCACACTTGTCATCACCACTGCCACGTCTTATCAATTCTTGAGTCCCTTTTATGAAAGTGCCCTTGCATGTGCCTCATCATGAACGGCAAGACTTGATGCCACCCATTGGGCGTGTTTAGAATGGGCGTATGTATGGTTGTAGGACTGTTGTGTGCAAGGGGGGGTTGCTGGTGGTGGAGTTGGTGGTGGTGGTGACTCCTTGGCATCACAAGCAGCCGGGTTTGCCGCTGCTCTGCTGATGGGGTTCCTCGTCCTCCTCCTCGTCTTCAATGTTGCTAGCAGATGTGAAAGCTTCATGAACGGCATGGGAGGTCATCCGCCAGTAACCCTCTCTGTTGAGCAAAGTTGTGCAGGACACCACACACGACTATTCTACACAAAATCAAAAACAAAATACTGCGGATGCTGTCAGGCAGCATCGGTGGAGAAAGAAACAGAGTTAACGTTTCGGGTCAAAGACCTTTTGTCAGAACTGGAAGATGTTAACTCTTTTAACATCTTCCATTTCTGATGAAAGGTCTTCGACCTGAAACGTTAACTCTGTTTCTTTCTCTACAGATGCTGCCTGACTTGCTGAGCTTCTCCAGCATTTTCTGTTTTTATTATTATTCCACACACTCTCGCCGTGAATACTGAAGGGATCCCCCAGATCGATCCAGGCACCTGAAGCGCAACTTGAGCATTCCAGTGGCTTGTTCAATGATACACCTGGTGGTGATGTGACTGTCATTGTACTGCTGCTGTGCCTTGTTAGTGGGGTTTCTCAGAGGAGTACGAGCCACATCTGCAGGGGGTATCCCTTGTCTCCAAGTAGCCAGCCCTTAAGTCTGTTGTGCATGGAAGAGAGCCCGGATATTGGATGCATGCAAAATGAAGGAATGATGACAGCTGCCAGGGAATTTGGCACACTCCTGCAGAAACCTTGTCAGGTGGTCGCAAATCAACTGTGCATTGATGGAGTGGTATCTCTTTCTGTTGATGAATAGTTCTGGCTTATGTGCAGGTCCTCAGATTGCTACGTGTGTGCAATCAATTGCACCCTGCACCTTGGGAAAGCCAGTCAGAGAATGGAAACCCACTGCCTTCTCCGTCTGGTTGATGTCGTTGCAGGGGAAGTTGACGTAGTTAGATGCCCTGGCAAACAAGCCATCCGTGACCTGTCATATAAGTCATATGATTGAGACATCCAGGTGAAGTCACCGGTGGCGACCTGGAAAGATCCAGAGACAAAGAAGTTGAGGATAGTGGTGACTTTAGCTGTGACGGGCAATGCGTGGCCACCAGGCGCAGACACCTGCGACCACCTGCCGACTCAATCTGAGCCTGCATAGATACTGCTCCTCAGAGAGGTCCAGGAAACTCAGTCTCATTCTGTAGACCCTCTCACGCGGGTAGTGCCTCCTGCAACTTCGGCCCTTCCATTAGTCCCCTCTCTGCTCTTCTTCAGGTCCTTGTGGCACAGCTCTGTGTTGTGGACTTGCAACTCTCAGAACTGCATGTCTTGCCTTATGATGATGTGTCTCCTCCTCAGATGTACTGTAGAATAAATCCATTGTGCCCCCTATCCTGATGTTGTCAATTTGTGGGGGTCCAAAATATAGGTAAATATGTCCGAACACAAGAATTCTGAGTGTGAACAAAGAAATCTCAGCCTAAACACAAAGAACTCCCAGCCAAAGGTTTGTCTGAGAGAACTGATTGCCCTGCTGCAAAACCTCACCTTTTCTTCACGTGTCAATTACTGGTTTAAAGGTCCAAATGAGGTCCGGCTGCAACTTGCCTCTGTTTCCATGGCATCTTTCAGAGGCCACGGGGAGACACGTTCAGAAGCAGTTAAAATGGCTTGTGTAGGTCAAACCACAAACATTTAACATCTTTAAGTACCTCAATTGACCCTTTAAATATCGTCCCGCTGGCTTTAAGTGCAGGCGGGACTTCCAGGTTTCAGAAGCGCCCACGCGCACTCAGACGCATCTGGATCAAACTCGAAAGTTGGCGCGTTGGTGCTGGGATGTGATCCCAGTCTTTTGTTTTTTTTCACTGCCCACCTGCCCCAACCCACCCGTTCTCGGGGGTTAAAATTTACCCCATAAAGTACAAAAGCAAGGAAGTTATGCTAAGTCTTGATAAATCACTGGTTAGGCCTCAGCTAGAGTATTGTGTCCAATTCTGGGCACCGCACTTTAGGAAGAGTGTCAAGTCCCTGGAGAGGGTGCAGAGGTGATTTACTAGAATGGTACCAGGGATGAGGGACTTCAGTTGCATGGAGAGACTCGAGAAGCTGGGATTGTTCTCCCTAGAGCAGAGAAGGATAAGGGGAGATTTAATAGAGGTGTTCAAAATTATTAATGATTCTGATAGAGTAGATAGGGAAGAACTGTTTCCACTGGCAGGAGGATCGATAACCAGAGGACACAGATTTAAGATAATTGGCAAAAGAACCAGAGTGGAGATGAGATTTTTTTTTGTGTAGCCAGTTGTTATGATCTGAAATGCACTGCCTGAAAAGGTGGTGGAAGTAACTTTCAAAAGTGAATTGGATATTTACTGGAAAAGGAAAACTTTGCAGGTCTATGGGGAAAGAGTAGGGGAGTTGAACTAATTGGATTGCTCTTTCAAAGAGCCGGCACAGGCATGATGGGCTGAATGGTCTCTTTCTGTGCTGTAAGATTCTATGATTCTGTATTGAGATAGTGACCTAGATTTTCCTGCAATGTTGTGATGGATGATGTACATCGTAAATTTTGCCGACTCGCCACTGATAACTTACTCCATATCTTCCTACCGTTCTAATTAGAATACAAGGAAACACAATGGCGAATCAGAAGTGACGCAGCCAATGTCCATTGCTAAATGTTTGCAATCAATTCTGATTTCGATCAATTGAACGGTATCACATTATTCATCCACTTTTTATTCTGGTTTATAAAAGTTCGTATTTGGCCTGTGTTTTGCGAAGTTACAACAAATCTGTTAGCCGGGTTATTTAATTTGTTGTGTACAGTTGTGTAAATATATTCCCTGGGTGTAATATGGGCAGCAGGTATGGCTGCAGGTACCTGAGCTAACTGAAAGCTTCTAAAATTTGGTGGGCAAATTCATTTCAAAGCAGGCATCCTGTATTTTGGTGAGGAAATATATTTAAAAACTCAGTGCAAGATCTGCAGGAAGTAATTATTTAATAATTAATTACTCTGTTATCCCTATCAATATTCTTTGTTTAAAATTAGAGATTGACACAGGGACCAGAAGTCAGTGAATCAATAGAAATATTAAATGGCTTTCAGCAAGTTATTCAGTAAATGGATGTTGTGGCCACAAAAGAGGTGGAAACTAGAGTGTACTCTATCAACACACTGCGTAATTCATCCTGACCTACCCAAACTGTAATGTTAGTAAAGGAGTGTTTGTGGCTTTGTTTTTGAACAACCGGAATAGAACTTGCTAGTACTTTGATTTCTGTTTTTACAAGCGCATGTGTTTTATTAATTGAGGACATCATAAAAGTACAGATTTCATGTTTTTAAAAAAAGGACAATGCAGAGCGCTAAAAAAGGAAGAGGATAGCTGAAATAAACATTGGTCGCTTAGAGGATGAGACTGGGGAAATAATAGTGGAAAACAAGGAAATGGCAGAGTAATTGAACAGATATTTTGTATCTGTCTCACTGTAGAAAACACTAATAACACACCAATAATAGTAGAAAATCAAAGGGCAAAGGGGAGAGAGGAACTAAAAATAATCACTTTCACCAGAGAAATAGTACTAGGTAAACTAATAGGTCTAAAGGCTGACAAGTCCCCTGGACCTGATGGCTTGCATCCGAGGGTCTTAAAGGAAGTGGCTACAGAGATAGTGGATGCATTGGTTGTAATCTTCCAGAATTCACTGGATTCTGGAAAGGTTCCAGTGGATTGGAAAACTGCAAACGTAACACCCCTATTCAAGAAGGGAGTGAGACAGAAAGCAGGTAACTATAGACCAGTTAGCCTAACATTTGTCATTGGGAAAATGCTAGAATCCATTATTAAGGAAGTAGTAGCAGGACAATTGGAGACTCATAATACAATCAAGGAGAGTCAACATGGTTTTATGAAAGGGAAATCGTGTCTGACATTTATTAGAGTCTTTGAGGAAGTATCGGGCAGGGTGGATAAAGGGGAACCAATGGATGCAGTACATTTGGATTTCCAAAAGGCATTCGATAAGGTGCCACATAAAAGATTACCTCACAAGATAAGAGCTCATGGTGTTGGGGGTAATATACTGGCATGGATAGAGGATTGGCTAACTAACAAAAAAGGAAGGCAAATGGTATGTTGGCCTTCATTGCAAGAGGAGTTGAGTACAGGAGCAAGGATGTCTTACTGCAGTTACACAGGGCCTTGGTGAGACCACACCTGGAGTATTGTGTGCAGTTTTGGTCTCCTTACCTAAGAAAGGATATACTTGCCATAGAGGGAGTGCAGCGAAGGTTCACCAGACTGATTCCTGGGATGGCAGGACTGTCGTCTGAGGAGAGATTGGGTCGACTAGGCCTGTATTCACTAGAGTTTAGAAGAATGAGAGGGGATCTCATTGAAACATATACAATTCTGACAGGGCTAGACAGACTGGATGGAGGGAGGATGTTTCCCCTGGCTGCAGGGTTTAGAATGAGGGGTCACAGTCTCAGGATACGGGGTAGGACATTTAGGACTGAACGAGGAGAAATTTCTTCACTCGGAGGGTGGTGAACCTGTGGAATTCTCTACCACAGAAGGCTGTGGAGGCCAAGTCACTGAATATATTTAAAAAGGAGATAGATAAATTTCTAGACACTGAAGGCATCAAGGGGTATGGGGAGAGAGTGGGAATTTGGTATTGAGATAGAGGATCAGCCATGATCACATCGAATGGCGGAGCAGGCTCGAAGGGTGGAATGGCCTATTCCTGCTCCTATTTTCTATGTTTCTATGTAAAACAAAGCCGGGATAAAAGGGCCATTTTCCAAATGGCAATCTGTAATTAGTGGGGTTCCGCAAGGATCACTGCTGGGGCCTCCTATATATCAATGAATTGGATGAAGGAATAGAGTGTATTGTGGCCAAATTTGCTGCTGATATAAAGATAGGCGGAAAAGCAAGTTACGAGGAGTACACAAAGGGCTTGATTTTACAATGGTGACGAGTTGGCAGCGGGGGGGGGTGAAGGTGCGCGTGGCAAACCCGCATGAACAAAACTTACCATTTCCGACGCGATCACATGTTGATTGATAGTGATTAACGTCCTCTCTGGGTTTCGCGCCTGGCAGTTAGCATGATTAACAAGCTGGCTGCCATCAGGAGCTGCAACGCGAAGGAGGGGGTGGCGGTGCTAGAAAGTGAGAGCCAGCGTCATCCGGTGCTGGAACGGAACACCGGGGTGGGGGGGTAGAGGGGAAGTTTGGTGGGGGTGAAGAGGGGCACATTGGAGCGGGAGACATTGGACATCGGAGCGGATTTCAAAGGTAGGTTCATTTAGTGTTTTCACTTCCTTCCATGGTTATTTTATTTAAATTATTTAGTTTCTTCTTCCCTGATCCGGCCCTCCATGCCTGGTTTCACCAGGCGTGAATCAGAAGTGGTGGGCAAGCCGCCCAGGTAAGTTAAAAATCTTTCTAGTCACTTACTCTGTCACAGGTAAAGTGCCTTAAGTATCTCAATGAGGTATATTTGGCTCTTTAATGGTCATCCCGCTGGCTTTAATTGCTGGCGGGACGTCCGTTTTCGGGTCGCTCGCGCGCCCACGGGTGGGAAACTCGGAAGTCGGCGGGTTGGATCTGGCTTCCGAACCCAAACTGGATTTCTGCGATTTTCGGAGCCCCCCTACCCCCCCCCCCCCTGCAATTGCCTTCTAAAATCACCCCCAAAGTGTCTGCAAAGGGATATTAACAGATTAAGCGAATGGGCAAAAATTTGGCAGATGGAATATAATGTGGGAAAATGTGAAGTCATCCACTTTGGGAGGAAAAATAAAAAAGCAAAATATTACTTGAATGGAGAAATACTACAAAATGCTGCGGTACAGAGGGATCTGGGTGTCCTCGTATATGAAACACAAAAAGTCAACATACAGGTGCAGCAGGTAATCCAAAAGGCAAACGGAATATTGGCCTTTATGTCTAGGGGGATGGAATATAAAAGCAGGGAAGTCATGCTACAACTGTACAGGATGCTGGTGAGATCACACCTGGAGTACTGCGTGCAGTTCTGGTGCCCTTATTTAAGGAAGGACATACTTGCGTTGGAGGCAGTTCAGAGAAGGTTCACTAGGTTGATTTTGGGTATGGAAGGGTTGTCTTATGAGGAAAGATTGAACAGGTTGGGTCTCTACTCATTGGAGTTTAGAAGAATGAGAGGAGATCTTATTGAAATATATAAGATTCTGAGAGGACTCGATAGGGTAGATGCTGAGAGAATGTTACCCCTCATGGGGGAATATAAAACTAGGGGGCATAGTCTCAGAATAAGGGATCGCCCGTTTAAGACGGAAATGAGGAGGAGTTTCTTCTCTCAGAGGGTTATGAATCTTTGGAATTCTTTACCCCAAAAAGCTGTGGAGGCTGAGTCATTGAATACATTCAAGGCTGAGTTAGACACATTTTTGATCAGCAAGAGAGTCAAAGGATATGGGGAAAAGGCGGGAAAATGGAGTTGAGGTAAAAATCAGATCAGCAGTGATCTCATTAAATGGCAGAGCAGGCTCGAAGGGCCAAATGGCCTACTCCAGCTCCTATCTATTATGGTCTTAAGGCTTAATAATTATGGTGCAGGCCCAATCTTGTATGAGCTTTGTGAGATAATACACAAATAATGTTTTTCTTTTCTTCCTCGCCCCAGCTTATTTGTGATTGTGATGTCTGATTGGAAATTCCACGGTAATTCAGAGGAATGGATAAAAAGCCTAGCCATTACAGATTTGGCACGTCAAATATCTTCACATTGAAGAAATTTATTTAACCACTCCATTTATCTTTAAAACAAAAAAACACTATGAGGAAGTTCACTGACAGGCTCAGCGGAAAAATTATTCATGGTCCTTAAGGGAATAGATAAATTAAGCCCAAATAATATTTTTGAGAATGCCACGAGCTCTAGAACTAGGGAACATGGGCTCAAGCTTAAGAGAGCGGGTGTATAGACTGTGTAGATTTAACTACGCAGATAGTAGTGCACGTGCGGAACAGACTGTCCTCTGAGGCAGTGGGAATAAATTTAAGGAAAATTTGAATAGTTGTTTGAAGGAGTAGATAATTGAAGGGTAGTTTGGGACTGGGTAGATGGATGCAGAGTCTTTTTTGGTGCTTATATTCCTACGAGTGAATTCTCATTTTTGAAAATATTCCCAGAGTGCAGAATTTCGCAACATTTTCTAAATACTTTACTGAATGAATCCCAAGTCTAAAATCATGTGAATTTATAGTAAAAATGGTTACGTTGTAGGGTCAAATGCTATGCAGGGCAGGGAGGGGGTGAGCATCCCTTCTTAAAAACAAAATTCCACTTTAACCACTGCTCATGCAGAATCATGCCAGGTCATGGAAAAGAGCTTTGAACTCTCCAAGTCAGACCTGACGATGGCCAACTTCATAAATGGGAAAATTTAAAGTATCACCATAGCTTTCAGAGAATAGAATCAGCAAAGTTAAATCAAACTGGTTGTAACTTAGAAGAATTTTACAAAAATTGACATACTGTGGAAACCCAGATATTTTCATCAGTATTTGTCCTCTAGGATAAGTAGTTGTTCTGGCCACAGACGGCCATCGACAAGTTACAGACTGCAAAAACAAATGTTGTGTAGGATCATACTGCTTATTTACAGAAGTGCAAGTTTTATAGCAGGTTTATTGCCATAGAAGTTTATAGCACAGTAAGAGGTGTTTTGGCCCATTGGGGCTCTTTGCTTGAGCAATTGCAAACTAATCCCACTGCCCCGCTGTCTCCCCATAGTCCTGTATCTTTTTCTGCTTCAAATGTTTTAGTTTTTTCCGCTTAAAAATGCAATGGTCTCTGCCTCAACTAGTCCCTTGGTAAAGGATTCTATACTCTAATAAATCTCTATAAAGAAAGTTATTCTAATCTTCCTTCTTACTCTTGGTCATCAATTTAAAATGATTACTGCTTGTTATTGACAACTAGAACAAATGCTCTTTCTATATTCAGCCAGTCAAAACCTTTCATAATTTAAAAAATCTTCATTAAATCTCCTCTTAGTCTTCTCTGCTCCAATGCAAATAGTTCCAGTATCTCAAGTTTCACCTCGTAGCTATAGTTTCTTATCCTTGGTGTCATCATGGTGAATCTATGCTGTATGCTTTCTATGGCTTTAATATCTTTTCTATTATTGGGGAGTCCACAGTTTTCAAATTCTGGCCTAACTGCATGCACACTCATCACAGTTTCAGCTTTTAGTTTGTCAGGAATGTGATTTATTACCGAAGCGAATTTGCTATATTCCAGCAATAGGCAAAGTGCAGTTGTGTTTATGGCTGCAGTGGGACTGTGGCAAACATCAGAAACTGGACCATCCATGAACAACATTTAAGAAAAATAAGTGCATGCTGTACTCTCACTGCTTCAGTACTTCACCAGGCCTGCATTGTGAGTGCAACACTACAGTGGTATAAGTGTAGTTGGTGTAATCACTCCTGCTGGAGAGCTGACAGATCTTTGCTTTAGTAGAATTTAGAATTTTTTGCATTTAAAATAAAACTTTCAAGATCTGGCAGCATATCTGAAATTTGTAAATATTCACAGTGCTGTACATCAATGGAGTTACCATTCTACTAGTTTCACAAATTATGGGCCCGATGTTACCAGGGCAGCGGGTTCTCGGCGGGGGGGCAATCGGGCGTGTGGGTAACGCGCCCGGTGAAATTAGTCAGTTTCCCGCGCGATTGTAGCATCCAATCCACTAATTGGAGCCACTTACCTGGTCCTCCGGGTTCCCCACTGCTGATCTGCGTGTCAGGCGGGCTGCGCATGCGCAGTAAGATCTGTCAGCTGGAGGCTCTCTATTTAAAGGGGCAGTCCTCCACTGACACATGCTGCAACAAATAGCAAAAATTACAGCATGGTGCAGCCCAGGGGGAAGGCTGCTCCCAGTTTAATGATGCCTCACTCCAGGTATCAATACATGGGGTGAGGAGGAGGGGGAGGACAGAGATCCTCCTCCCGACGTGCGGCAGGAAGTGGCCGGCCTCTGCCACCAGGAAGGCCGGGCTCGAGGTGGCAGAGGAGGTCGCCAGCGCAACCAACATATCGCCCACCTGCATACAGTGCAGGAGGCGCTCCAATGACCTCAGTAGGTCAGCCAAAGTGAGTACACGTAGTCTTTCCCCTAAGCTCCGTCTGCCACATCACTGCCCCCACCCCACATCTCCTTCAGCACTGCCAACACAACTCTGTCACATCACCCCTCATACCCACTCAAACCTCATCCTCATCTTACCTGCACCTACTCACCTCGCCAGTACTCATCCCGTCACTACCACGCAACCCAATCCTCATACAATCTCATGGCTCTCTCTCATACTCACCCTCTCGTGCATCTCTCTCACGGCCAGCCTCACTCAACCTGCCACTACCTGTGCTGCAGCCACAGGGCATGCATCACATATGTGCAGTAGGCAGCGTAAGGCAAACGTGTCATGAGCATGAAGGGGATGCACAAGGGTGTTTGAGGGTTTGTCATGGGTGTTACTTATATTGAATTTCTGACCAACTCACATTACATATTATATTGGCACCACTACTGCCATGTCTTCGCTAATCCTGTCTGGTTTGTGCAATAATGCCTGTTCCTGAGGATCACTATGAAGACCCACAACTGATGCCACCCATTGTGTCACTGCAGAGTGGGTGTAGGTGTATTTGCAGGGCTCTTTTGTGCAGACGACTGGGAGACATCGGCGATGTGCCCGGTTGCACCCTGGAAGGATGCGAAGGAGAAGTTGTTGAGGGCAGTGGTGACTTTGACAGCGACAGGTAAGAAGATGGTGCTCGGGCCAGCCAGGAGCAGCTCGGCATGAAAGAGGCTGCAGATGTCCACGGCTACATGTCGAGTGACTCTGAGCCTCCGTGTGCGCTGCTGCTCAGAGAGGTCCAGGAAGCTGAGCCTCGGTCTGTGGACCCTGTGGCGAGGGTAGTGCCCTCTGCGACGCATCTCTCTCTGCGGTAGCCCTCTCTCCTGCTGTGCAGGTGGATGTGTCACAGCACTCTGTTGTGGAGCTCCACGTGTCAGAGGTGGACGGCGTGGATGGCGAAGCTGGTGAGGCTGGTGATGCTGTTCGCCCTCCGAGGAGGTCATGACTGCAGCTACGGCAGCCCCTATCCGCAAGATGTACATCTGAGGGGGTCCGCAAGGTAGGTACATGTCTCCGGACCCTGGGGTAAGTGTGCAGGTTGGTGACTGTGACTGTCAGGAGGAGGGTGATGGAGGCCACACTTTGTCCCAAGTGACAGAGTGGCCTCCTGCAATGGGTGAGGGTCTCCCCCCCCCCCCCCCCCCCCCCCCCCCCCCCCCCCAACCTGTCAAATGGGCCTATGCAGCTGCCACAGGCTGACAGCTGCAACACGTCCATTTGACCTGGGAGTGTTTCCCCCAGTGTGGGAAACAGTCCCACTTTGTTCTAAAATCCCACATAATCCCTTAATCAGGTCAGTTAATGACGTGAAATACCTAAATAAATATTGTCAAGTGGCATCCCGTTGGCTTTAATTGCCTGCGGGATTCCCACCAGCGGGGGCTGCGCGCACACGCCGGCGCGTCAGCGGGGAACCCGGAAGTGCGCGGGTTCGGGGCGGGCTCCGGTACCGCGCCAGGATTCTCCAATTTTCGGAGCCCCCCCGCCAGGAACGCACCCGATAGCGGGTGCTAAAATAGAGCCCTATAATATTTTGCCTTTGGATTTGTCAATTTCATTTAAATGCCTTCCCAGGGATATGCAGTATGGCAGCCAAAGAACCATTAAAGTGGTTTGTGTGTATCTGTGTTTACAAAAGGTTAATTTGGTCTAATTCTGATCGGCAAGTTATTCAGTAAATGGATGTTTTGGTCACAAAGAGGTGGAAACTGGGTGTACTCTATCAAAACACTGCATAATTCATCCTGACCTACTTAAACTGTAATGTTTGCAAGCAGTGATTGTGGCTCTATTTTTGAAAAGCTCGAATAGAACTTGCTAGTGCTTTATGATTTCTGTTTTTACAAGCACACATATAATTAATTGAGGATGTATTAAAAATACAGACAATGAAGAATCTAACAGTGTCTCGTCTTGTAATCCTATAGGTGGTACTGAACAGTTCCAAGCACCTTGATAAATCCTACGCTTACAAATTTCTCCACCCCTGGCTTGGTACTGGTCTGCTGACAAGGTACTGTTAGTACATATGCATGTATGCATCTCAAATAGCCTTTGCTCCTGTCAGTACACAATGTCTAAGATTATATTAGAATAATTTTCTGGAGAGTTATCATAGGTAATACAGCAATAATCTTTGATCTTCAGAATTTTTAGTAATACCAAAAACTGATGTGTCCATCCACTGTTACCATATAAAAGTTACTTTTGTTGTATTAGCAGCTGAGCAATGCAGTTGTTAGCTGTCATCTTCTGTAGGTCTGTGTCCTGTATCAAAAATTGTAAACAATTTTACAACACCAAGTTATAGTCCAGCTGGACTATAATTTGGTGTTGTAAAATTGTTTACAATTGTCAACCCCAGTCCATCACCGGCATCTCCACATCACTGTATCAAAAAGGTATGGGATTGCAGTAATCGTGTAAGATTATCCTTTTTTAAGTTTGGTATTCTGAGTATGTTTTAAACATTTTGTTCCCTCCCCTCCTCTTTCTCAGTCTCTCTGTCATTTCTTCCTTTTGCAGCCAAGAGGACAAGCAGGCCAAGTTTTTTTTTAGTGGTGTTTTCTTTAACTAGGAAATGCTCAAGAATGCCACTGAGTTTTTTTTTTCCGCCTTCTTCTCTTTCGGCCATCACCTGACCGTCACTCACCACCTCTCTATGGCATTCTGTTTGTGTTGTGGGGAATTGCTGTCCTGATACTTCATTGAGATGGAACAAGCTATACCTGCTGCTGCTCGTACGAATCGGATTGACTAGCATCTATAATAAATACATTTTGTGGGATTAGCATTTGTTTATTGTTAGATTCCATTAAATTTGGCCATTTGTAGTCAAAGCTAAGTAGCAGTAGGCATTTGACAAAACATCATTATGACTCCAGGGATCAGACATTCAGGCCACCTATCTCCAATTCATTGATTTAATACCACCAGAGAAATAGATGCATCCATCTCACTGAACGAACAGATTAGATTATTGCAATCCATACTACATAATTCCAAAGATTGGATGGTTCCCTTAACTAGACCACTTGGAACAAACATTTATTTTACGTCATCTAACTTTGAATTTGTGCCTTTACCCACATAGTAGCTATTTAACTGGCATACACCATGAGGTCAGGAGACAAATATTCTGATATGTAAAAGGTTCATACCCATATGCAGCAATATATAATGTTCCTCTTCATGTACAAAAGGAAAGTGGTAGCATTTTGAGAGAGAGATTTCAAAGTACGATGGGGATATATTTTATTGTCCTGAATTTGGCTCTAATGCAACAGCTGAGTCATGCGTTTGAGAAAAGTGGATTTAAATCAGTGTTTGATCTCACAAAATTTGAGAGCGTACTACTGACCCATGTTTATTATTCTTTGTGCTGTTATCAGTACACTCAATTATGCAGCCATTAGAGTTCAGCATACCCAGCTTCTCAACTGCTGGACATGAAATGGGGGTAATTTTGACTTTGGATGATAGTGTAAAATGGGTGCCATTGATTCAGCTGCCCGTTATACATCTCTCCCGATTTAATTTCCATTGGAATTAATTGTATAACGAGCGGCTGAGTCGATATTGCCTGTTTTACACAATCAACCAAAGTCAAAATTACCGCCAATGTGTCTTACCATGAAATAAAGATACAGTAGTTTGGAACTGGTATTAAATGTTTGAACTTCTCTCCAAGCATCAGTGTGGTTCAGTGAGTAACTGAACATTTATTTAGTATTAAAAATAAACTGTATACATTCAGCTTATTATCCATCAGCAAAAGTACACTCATTGTTTTTTTTATTTGTTCAGTGTTTTCTTAGATTACCTAAAGTGAACTGTCATAAATGAGTTCAGTGCTGTGCTGTAGGATTAGGAAATAAATTGAGCTGAAAGTTCAGCTTTTTTGGTAGGTGCCTAGTTAGTGAGCATGCTAAAATAATAGTGTATTAACTGTCGTGTTTAATTTCTGCCCCCTCCTCAAGAAGGCCTTTCTTTTGTCCTATATTTTGTATAATTTTTTCTTAAAAAGAAACTATCTGTGTGGGTTTTAATCTTTTAACCTGCTATAACATTGAAATGATTGCAAAATGATTTTCAAATCTGATATTAGTATCAAAAAGGGTGTGTCACTTATTTCTGGTCTGTGCCATGAATACTGCTTCATATGTGTTCAATGTGGTAAGATACCATGGGCATGATTTTAGTTTGGAGCTGGGAACCCAGCGCATCCGTAGATATTCGCATGGGGAACCCCGAAGCCAAAAGAGTGTGTCGCAATCTGCGATCGCAACTAAATTGAAGGTAAGTATTTGTGCTTCCGGGTTTCCCATGCGCCAGGCAGCCAAATTGACAGGCTGGTTGCCTGTCGAAAGGGTAAGGAGCCACGAATCTGGGAGGAGGGAAAGCGAGATTGTGGACTATGGAAGAAATTGGAGGGGTTGGGGGACATGGACGACATCAGGTGGGCCTTGGAGAAGATCGGGGTGGGGGGTTCCAGCATCGGTGTGAGGGTTGGGTGTTGGCTGATCATGGGGGTCATGTTGGGCCAGGTGAGCTTGTTGGGTCTGGATGAAGCACTCCTGCTGCTCCTGGTCCACAAGCAGTGCAATAAAGGCACTCACCTTGTGGATCTGGCCTTTCCCGCCTTTTTTCACCTGACGTGAATCAGAAGTGATGGGAAACCCGAACAGGTAATGTTAAATTTGTTTTACATTTGTAATACACTAAAAATTAAGTGCCTTAACTATCGCAATGAGGTACATTGCCCCTTTTAAGTATCGGTCCGCTGGCTTTAAGTGGGGACAGGACTTCAGGGTTTTTGGTGTGTGTACGCATCCTAATGCACCTGGGTGAAACCTGCAAGTGACCGCTTTGGAGCCGGGATGCTGTCCCGCTCCACAAATCTACTATTTTACAGCCCACCACCCTCAACCCACCAATTCTTGGGGGTTAAAATTACTCCCCTTCTGTCATAAGAATGAGGAAAGTGCCACGCATTCCATCTAGCAGGCTCCCATTGTTCAAAGTCAATTTAGTTTTTGCTTGAAAAGGAATTAAATGAAACGTATTATGCAATAGCCCTATTGGGTTACATGTTCTTGAAAAGGAAACATTTAGGGAAAGAGTAGAGGAGTGGGACTAATGGATAGCTCTTTCAAAGAGCCGGCACAGGCACAGTGGGCCAAATGGCCTTTTATGCTGTATGATTCTATAGTAGGCAGAATAATAGCATTTTAATTTGTGATTGAAAGAGTCAAAAATACCTTTTTTAATCTCAAATTAAGATACAAGCAGCTGATTTTTTTTTAGTGCTACTCCAAGGTTCACATGATATAAGCCTGAAAATGACTGTATACTGACTCACCAAACAAACAATCGCTTAATGCACTTGTATAAAACTCCTCTCTCTGCTAGTTTATTGGCAGTAATACTTTTTTTTAATTTAAAAAAGGTTGTTTAAAATGGTGGAGAGGAATTTGATATAAGTACCTTAAGATTTTGTATAATAACATCACTGATAGTAATTTTTAGCCTATACTCAGCTGTGCAACTGATTTACTTCTCATCATGAAATTAGATAAATGTACATGATTTTATTTGCGGAATTTTGGGGTTTGGTCTAATTTCACGAATAGTCTATTTCAACTTGTCACACTGGCCACAGCACAAGTTTGTGGTGGAGCAGACACTGAGGGGAGTTAACTTTTTAATCACAGTTTATGATCTGATAGGTTTGATCAGTAACATTGGGTATGGTAGTATCTTTAAAATTACCTACATTAATATAGTGCCTTATCATGCAGAAATAATTTCCTAATCTTTGCTTTGTAGTACAGGAAATAAATGGCGTGCTAGGAGAAAATTGATAACTCCAACATTTCATTTCACCATTCTGACGGAATTTCTGGAGGTTATGAATGAACAGACCAAAATTTTACTGAGAAAATTGGAGGAGAAAGCAGGAAAGGGACCATTCAACTGCTTCAGTGACATCACACTCTGTGCTTTGGACATTATCTGTGGTGAGTTTGGGCAACCCGTTAAAATGGGAAACATATATAAAACACAGAAGGAGGCCATTCAGCCCATTATGCCTATGCCAGCTCTTCACTAGAGCAATCCAAAATTAATCCCACAGCTCTCCACTCTCTCCATTGCCATGTATCTTATGCTTCAAATATCGATCCGATTTTCCCTTAAAAGATGCAATGGTCTCTGCCTTAAACAATCTCTGTGGCAAAGCATTTTGTGCTCCAACAACCTGCTGCGTAAAATAAATTTCTCCTAATCTCTTTCCTCACTGCTTTAGTGACAATTTTAAATTGATGATCCCTTGTCATTGACTGACCAGCTTGAGGGAAACCTTTCCCTATCAAAACCTTTCGGAATTTTAAAAACCTCTATTAAATCTCCTCTTCGACTTCTCTGCTCCAGTGGAAATAGTCTCGGTATCTCAAGTGTCTCCTCATAACTATAATTTCCCATCCCTGGTGTCTGCCTGGTGCATCTATGGTTTTAATATTCTTTTTTATAATGCGGTGCATAAAACTGTACACAGTTTGCTAACTGGCCTAATTAATTAGGAAGGCAAATGGAATGTTTTCATTTATTGCAAGGGGAATGGAACATAAAAGTAGAGATGTTTTGCTACAGTTGTACAGGACATTGGTGAGACCACATCTAGTATACTGTGTGCAGTTTTGGTCACCTTATTTAAGAAAGGACATAATTGCTTTGGAGGCGGTTCAGAGAAGGTTCACTTGACTGATTCCTGGAACGAGGGGGTTATCTTATGAGGAAAGGTTGGACAAGTTGGGCCAGTATACATTGGAGTTTAAAAGAATGAGAGGTGATCTTATTGAAACATAACAAGATCCTGAGGGAACCTGAAGGGGTAGATGTTTAGAGGATATTTCCCCTTGTGGGAGAGACTAGAACTAGGGGACACAGTTTAAAAATAAGGGGTCTCCCATTTAAGACAGATGAGGAGAAACTTTTTCTCCGAGGGCTGTGAGTCTGTGGAACTCCCTTCCCCAGAGAGCGGTGGAGGCAGGGTCATTGAATATTTTTAAGGCTGAGTTAAATGGATTCCTGATTAACAAGGGAGTCAAAGGTTATAGTAGGTAGACTGGAAAGTAGGGTTGAGGTCACAATCAGATCAAATGGCAGATCAGGCTCGAAGGGCCGAATGGCCTACTCCTGCTCTTAATTCATATGTTCGTATGTTATACCTACTATATCGTATCCCTCTGTAGTTATTAATGTTTCTAATACTCCAATTTTGTTCTGACTGCTTTGTGCATTCAATCCTAACACCATTTTTTTGAACCATTGACCCTTATTTTTATCCCTGCTTTTGTCATGGAAACTTTTTGATATCCCTTGCCCCTACTGTAATAGTGTTTTTATTTCTCACTACCTCAGTCTCTGTTTCCTTTTCTCTTCCTTATAATATTTTCTCACTATTTATGTCAAGTAAGCTTTTTTGCTTCTATTCCAACAACTTTATTAATTCTGCTCTCCCTTTCTAATCTCATACCATATTAGTTTAAATCCTTCCTAGCTCTTGCTTACCCTTCCCTCCTGCATCAGCCATGCACTAACCTTCTTAATCTTTCTTTCTTGTGCCACATGCTGCACAGGTTAAAGAAACAATCTGGAGATTGCCGTCCTTGAGGTTTTGTTTTTCAATCTAGTGCCTAACTCCTTAAACTCCCTCCACAAGACATCAAACATACTTCTATCTATGTGACTGGTTCCAACATGGACTATGACTGTTGGCTGCTCTCCCTATCTTTCCACTGATGCTGCATCCTCAGGAGGATTGTTCTCCTCCGAGGTGTCTTTTTCTGCAGCAGCTTCTTGCTCTTAAGAACAATTTAGAAGAGAAAAAGGGGAAGAGTTAGGGCGGGAGATAGAAGCTTGACATAGAATCATAGAATGATATGGCACAGAAGGAGGCCATTCGACCTATTGTGCCTGTGCCGCTCTTTGAAAGAGCTATCCAATTAGTCCCATTCCCTTGCCCTCTCCCCATAGCCCTGTAATTTTTCTTCAAGTATTTATCCAATTCCCTTTTGAAAGTTATTATTGAATCTGCTTCCTCCACCCTTTCAGGCAGTGCATTCCAGATCATGATAACTCGCTGCGTTAAAAAAAAAATTCTCCTCATCTCACCACTGGTTCTTTTGCCAATCACCTTAAATCTGCGTCCTCTGGTTACCGATCCTTCTGCCACTGGAAACAGTTTCTCCTTATTTACTCCATCAAAACCCTTCATGATTTTGAACACCTCCATTAAATCTCTTCTTAATCTTCTCTGCTCTAAGGAGAACAAACGTAGTTTCTCTAGTCTCTCCATGTAACTGAAGTCTTGCATCCCTGGTACCATTCTAGTAAATTTCCTCTGCACACTCGCTAAGGCCTTGACATCCTTCCTAAAGTGTTGTGCCCAGAATTGGACACAATACTGCAGCTGGGGCCTAACCAGTGTTTTATAAAAGTTTAGTCCTTGCTTTCTACTCTATTCCTCTGTTTATAAAGCCAAGGATCCTTTAATCTTTTTTAACAGCCTTCTCAACTTGTCCTGTCACCTTCAAAGATTTTTGTACGTACTTGTGTTCCTGCACCCCCTTCAAAATTGTACCATTTATTTATATTACCTCTCCTCATTCTTACCAAAATGCATCCCTTCACACTTCCCTATGTTAAATTTTATCTGTCATGTGTCTAACCATTTCACCAGTGTGTCTGTCTGTACAAGACATACTTAGCAGGTAAAGGTCATGAGAATACAGGTTGAAGTTGCTAAGCTTGTTGCATATGTGCTGAGTTGAATGAAGGAATACAAGTAATATGTAGACACCTTATTTAGGTAAGCTGCCAGCTTTTCCTTCCGCGATGCTCGTGGCCTTGCCTGGGCCACTGATATCCAGGGATTCTTGCTCTGCCTGTGTGAGGGCGATGATGTTGAGGATTTCTGCACCGATCTTGATCCTCTCCCTGGCATTATGCACGGTCTTGTCCTGCAGAAAGACAGTGTGAGAGTTAGTGAGTGGCTATTGAGAAGTTAAGTGAAGATATGTAGGGCTTGTGTGTATAGGGCTTGTGTGTATAGTGCATGTGGTGAGTGCTGAAGAAGAAGCAAGTTGGAATGAGAATGAGAAGTTGATGAATATTAAGGGAATTGTTTGTAATGTGAAGTGAGGAAGGAGTGGTGGGAGTAGTTGGTGGTTGTGCAAGTGGTAGTACCTTAAAAGAATGATGTTAGTATGTGGTGTGAAGAGATGAGTATGTTTGGAATGAGTAAGAGAGGTTTGGTGTGCTCTTTTGATTGTATGTTGAAGGATGTGGTGGAAGGGAGGAGTGGTGGGGGAGGGGTTGAGAGGAGTGTTGAGAGGTGCTATTGAGAGAGGTGAAGAGCTGTATTCATCCTTGCTGCTCTTGTGAGGTTAGCGAATATCTTCCTGTATTGAAGCCAGGTTCTGGGGTTGATGCTGGTGGCACTGACCCTGTCAGCCACCTCTGTCCAGGCCTGGTTCATCCTGGCCTTGGGGACACCCTTGTGGATTTTTGAGAAGAAATGCCCTCTAATAACCCTCACTTCCTCCCATTAGGACTTCGAGGGAGGTGTCAGAAATGCGAGGGGGAGGTGGGGGCTGGCCCTGCGACTTATTGGTCTTGCAAAAAATCTTGATAAATTGTTGAATGAGAAATGCAGGCAGAGAATGCATCCCCGCTTTAAGTTGGCCACGGGAGTTGTGCCGGAAATTGCATGCGTCATATGGATGATCTGCCTGATTCTGTGCATGATTGAGAAGGCAACCCATCCTCAAATTTAAATGAGGCCCAGGAATTAAAATTGCCTGGGCCTCATGCCGGAAACGTTATGGGAGCTTGCCGCCCGCACACCTGATTTCTGCCCTGGGTTAAAATTGGGGCTCAAATGTTGAACAATGTCTAATATTTGACCACTAGGATTTTCGGTCAGATAGAAATTTTTCAGCTTATATAATCATCCAAAATTTTAATGAAAAGTTACATTTATTTATAAATAGAAGTTAAATTATAAATTTTGAAGACCACCAATCTCACAAAGGTTTATGAGACTAAGGTAATTCCAAAAGTATTTAATATATATAGCTAGACTAAAAATCACTGTACAGGCAGTACACAGTGAGGAATAATGGAATAACTCGCTCGCAATTGTTATAGTCAGCAGCATGTCTGAAATATAGGCCATACCTCATAGCTGCGCCTCACGTATTCTGGCAGAGATGAGAATTAAATGTTAATTTTAAGCTAGACATCAGTTGATGTGTGAATTGTTGAGTGAGTGATTTTGGTGATGTTATCACACGGACACTTTTATTTCATTCGTTCATGGGAGATGGGCATCGCTGGCAAGGCTAGCATTTATTGCCCATCCCTATTTGCCCTTGAGAAGGTGGTGATGAGCCGCCTCCTTGAACCACTGCAGTTGTGAAGGTTCTCCCACAGTGCTGTTAGATAGGGAGTTCCAGGATTTTGATCCAGCGACGATGAAGGAACAGCGATACATTTCCAAGTTGAGATGGCGTGTGACTTGGAGGGGAGTGTGCAGGTGGTGTAGTTCTCATGTGCCTGCTGCCTTTGTCCTTCTGGGTGGTAGAGGTCGCGGGTTTGGGAGGTGAAGTTGAAGAAGCCTTGGTGAGTTGCTGCAGTGCATCCTGTGGATGGTACACACTGCAGCCACAGGGCACCGGTGGTGAAGGGAGTGAATGTTTAGGGAGGTGGATGGGGTGCCAATCAAGCGGACTGCTTTGTCCTGGATGGTGAGGAGTTCTTAAGTGTTGTTGGAGCTGCAAATGGAGAGTATTCCATCACACTCCTGACTTGTGCCTTGTAGATGGTGGAAAGGCTTTGGGATGTCAGGAGGTGAGTCACTCGCCGCAGAATACCCAGCCTCTGACCTGCTCTTGTAGCCATAGTATTCATGTGGCTGGTCCAGTTAAGTTTCTGGTCAATGGTGACCCCGAGGATGTTGATGGTGTTGATAATGCCGTTGAATGTCAAGGGGAGGTGGTTAGACTCTCTCTTGTTGGAGATGATCATTGCCTGGCAGTTGTCTGGCACGAATGTTACTTGCCACTTATCAGCCCAAGCCTGGATGTTGTCCAGGTCTTGCTGCGTGCGGGAACGGACTGCTTCATTATCTGAGGGTTTGCGAATGGAACTGAACACTGTGCAGTCATCAGCGAACATCCCCAATTCTGACCTTATGATGGAGGGAAGGTCATTGATGAAGCAGCTGAAGATGGTTGGGTCTAGGACACTGCCCAGAGGAACTCCTGCAGCAATGTCCTGGGGCTGAGATGATTGGCGTCCAACAACCACTACCATCTTCCTTTGTGCTAGGTATGACTCCAGCCACTGGACAGTTTTCCCCCTGATTCCCATTGACTTCAATTTTACTAGGGCTCTTTGGTGCCACACTCAGTCAAATGCTGCCTCGATGTCAAGGGCAGCCACTCTCATCATTCCTCTGGAATTCAGCTCTTTTGTCCATGTTTGGACCAAGGCTGTAATGAGTTCTGGAGCCGAGTAGTCCTGGCAGAACCCAAACTCAGCATCGATGAGCAGGTTATTGGTGAGTAAGTGCCGCTTGACAGCACTGTCGACGACACCTTCCATCTCTTTGCTGATGATTGAGAGTAGACTAATGGGGCGGTAATTGGCCAGATTGGATTTGTCCTGCTTTTTGTGGACAGGACATACCTGGGCAATTTTCCACATTGTCGGGTAGATGCCAGTGTTGTAGCTGTACTGGAACAGCTTGGCTAGAGACGTGGCTAGTTCTGGAGCACAAGTCATCACCACTACAGCCGGGATGTTGTTAAGGCCCATCGCCTTTGCTGTTTCCAGTGCGCTCAGCCAATTCTTGATATCATGTGGAGTGAATCGAATTGGCTGAAGACTGGCTTCTGTGATGGTGGGGATCTCAGGAGGAGGCCGAGATGGATCATCCACTTGGCACTTCTGCCTGAAGATGGTTGCAAACTCTTCAGCCTTGTCTTTTGCACTCACATGCTGGGCTCTGCCATCATTGAGGATGGGGATGTTCATGGAGGCCCCTCCTCCCGTTAGTTGTTTAATTGTCCACCATCATTCACGACTGGATGTGGCAGGACTGCAGAGCTTTGATCTAATCTGTTGGTTGTGGAATTGCTTAGCTCTGCCTATAGCATGTTGCGTCCGCTGTTTAGCAAGCATGTAGTCCTGAGTTGTAGCTTCACCAGTTTGGCACCTTATTTTTAGGTACGCCTGGTGCTGCTCCTGGCATGCTCTTCTACTTGATTGGCACCCCATCCACCACCCTAAACATTCACTCCCTTCACCACCGGCGCACTGTGGCTGCAGTGTGCACCATCCACAGGATGCACTGCAGCAACTCGCCAAGGCTTCTTCGACAGCACCTCCCAAACCCGCGACCTCTACCACCTAGAAGGACAAGGGCAGCAGGCGCATGGGAACAACACCACCTGCACGTTCCCCTCCAAGTCACACACCATCCCGACTTGGAAATATATCGCCGTTCCTTCATTGTCGCTGGGTCAAAATCCTGGAACTCCCTTCCTAACAGCACTGTGGGAGAACCGTCACCACACGGACTGCAGCGGTTCAAGAAGGCGGCTCACCACCACCTTCTCGCGGGCAATTAGGGATGGGCAATAAATGCCGGCCTTGCCAGCGACGCCCACATCCCGTGAACGAATTTAAAAAAAACTCTCCTCATTGAACCAGGGTTGATCGCCTGGCTTGTTGGTAATGGTCGAGTGAGAAATATGCCGGGCCATGAGGTTACAGATTGTGCTGGAATACAATTCTGCTGCTGCTGATGGCCCACAGTGCCTCATGGATGCCCAGTTTTGAGCTGCTAGATCTGTTCTGAATCTATCCCATTTAGCACGGTGGTAGTGCTACACAACACGTTGGATGATATCCTCAGTGTGAAGACAGGACTTCGTCTCCACAAGGACTGTGCAGTGGTCATTTCTACCAATACTGTCATGGACAGATGCATCTGCGACAGGTAGATTGGTGAGAACGAGGTCAAGTAGGTTTTTCCCTCGTGTTGTTTCGCTCACCACCTGTCGCAGGCCCAGTCTGGCAGCTATGTCCTTCAGGACTCGGCCAGCTCAGTCACTAGTGGTGCTACCAAGCCACTCTTGGTGATGGACATTGAAGTCCCCCACCAGAGTACATTCTGTGCCCCTGCTACCCTCAGTGCTTCCTCCAAGTGGTGCTCAACATGGAGGAGGACTGATTCATCAGCTGAGGGAGGGTGGTAGATATGTTCTAATCAGCAGGAGGTTTCCTTGCCCATGTTTGACCTGATGCCATGAGATTTGTGACAAGGCATACCCAGGGATGGAAGAGTCTGGGACGTTGTCTGAAAGTTCGGATTCTGTGAGTATGGCTATGTCAGGCTGTTGCTTGATTAGTCTGTGGGACAGTTGTCCCAATTTTGGCACAAGTCCCCAGATGTTAGTGAGGAGGACTTTGTAGGGTTGACTGGGCTTGGTTTGCCTTTGTCGTGGCTGGTGCCTTGTGTTCCATCCGGTGTTATTCATATTGTGACTTTCTGTAGCGAGATTGTACAAATGAGTGGCTTGCTAGGCCATTTCTGAGGGCGATTAAGAATCAACCACATTGCTCTGGGTCTGGAGTCACATTTTGGCCAAACCGGATAAGGACGGCAGGTTTCTTTCCCTAAAGGACATTAGTAAACCAGATTGGTTTTTACGACAATCCAGTAGTTTCATGGCCACCATTACTGATACTGTTTTTTTTATTCCAAATTTTATTTAATTAAAATTAATTGAATTTAAATTCCCCAGCTATCGTGGTGGGATTTGAACTCATGACTCCAGATTATTAGTCCAGTCCTCTGGATTACTAGTCCAGTAACATAACCACTATACTACCATTTATTACTTTGCTCACAATGCTATTTGTTCTCAGCTGTTCTGTCATATCAGTGCTTATAAATGTAAGCTTATTTGGACATTCCTAATTTTTAGGTTATACAATTTTAACATGAACGATTTGATTAGCACAAATATGCTACTTACGGTCAGGATTTTATATTGTTCTAGAAACTGCCATGGATAAGAAGGTCTGTGCCCAGAGTAACAGTGACTCGGAATATATTCGTGCAATTTACAAGTGAGTCCCTTATATTCCCTGACTAGCTTTTCCTGATTGCCATTTATATTTTCTAGGTCTTCTGATGTGAAATAGGAGATGACTTTTAGTGAAAAAAATCTTTTCAGAAGGATTGATTGGTGGCAGGATAATCCATATATTTCTGTTATTAATGCTAATTATTACAGTTTTCATTGCTTTTAACTTGAAGATTTTTTCAGAACATCTAGTTCCAAATTAAATGATAGCTTATAGAAATAAATGTCCTTATTATTACACTGGGTGAATAGTAAATTAAAGTACAGTCAAAAGCAATGGTGATCAATTGTTGTATTTAAACAGTGTAGATAGGAATATTTGTGGCTAGTTTCTTTTCCTTCCCATCCTCCCCAGCAAATCAGTTCTAACAGGCAAAACTCAGCTTCCTCAGGAAATGCAGACATGGGGTGGTTTCCCACAGGCGGGTGGGCAGGTAAAATGCTCCGGTGACTTACCCACCACCAAAGTTTTGGCTTGCTTTGCGCCGATCCTGATTTTAACCATTTCAGGCAGCCAAGGCACCCTCCTAAAGTTGGCGGGGTCGTTCTTTGAATTTGCAGATCGGGTTCCAATGCTGTCATCATGCCCCAACTGCAATTTTAACTCAGTCCTGAGTGGGAAAGCCAATGAAGTCTGTCAAGAGAGGATCAGGACTTGAAGAGGCTGAAAGGTAAGTTTTTTTTTACTTTGTGGGTCCAGAAAGAGCAGAGTACTGAGCCCCTTCGCTGCTGTTGTAGCCACAGTATTAATATGGCCGATCCAGTTAAGCTTTCGGTCAGTGGTGATGTTGATAGTGGGGGACATGGTGATGGTAGCGCCATTGAAGGTCAGGGGGAGGTTAAGCCTTGTCGAAGATGATCATTGCCTGGCGCAGATGCTACCTGCCAAGCCTGAATGTTGGTCAGATCCTGCTGTGGGCTGGCATAAAAAGTCTTATTTCACAGTTGTGAATAATTGAAGCTTGAGTATGCTGTAATTAAGATAATTATTTCTCTTTGTTTAGGATGAGTGATTTGATTCACCGCAGACAGAAGATGCCTTGGTTTTGGCCTGATTTTCTGTACAACACATTTGGAGAAGGAAAGGAACATGAAGAAACTCTCAAAATCTTACACTCCTTCACAGAAAAGGTAGATTTATAGTCAAACAATGCTTTTATTTTTTTTAAAACAAAGCACAAAATGTTGGAAACCTTTAGTAGGTGAGGCAGCATCTATGGAGAGGAGAGAGGAATTAACATTGAGTGCAAACTCATTGTCAAAACTGGAATATATTACAGATCAACAACATTTAAATGCTATTGAATTGTAATATATTCTGGTTTTGACATTGGGGTTGCACTCAATGTTAATTCCTCTGTTTGCTCCGCAGATGCTGCCTCACCTACTGAGGGTTTCCAACATTTTGTGTTGTTTCAGATTTCCAGCATCTGCAGTTTTATTTTTGCTTTTTTTTTGACTGCTTTCTTGTTTGTTTTTGTTAAATGACCAAATTCACTGAAGAAAATAAGGCTATTAATAAAACATTTCATAAAAGTAGAAAGAGTGAGGCAGAATGTAGAGGTACTGAAAATCATTTATTGGCATATCAGCATTAAATATCCAATTTTTAAACAGTTAAGATTTTTTTTTGAAACATTAGGGAATGTGATGCTTGTGGCTTTCTTGCCATTTTACATAAAGTGTTTTTACTCAGGTTCTTTGTTGAACTAAAACATGAGGAATGTTAATCAGAGTGTCGACAGGGTGTGTAACTGAGACCAATATTGTCTTCACCTGAGATCATGCTCATGCTCACACTCACATCCACATTTAGCAGGATTCATTGGAAAGCAATTAGGCACAGGAAGTGTTTGTTTTTTTTCACCTTATTCCCTAGCATTGAGGGTGCTTAATCTGATTTATAGTACCAGCTGAGATCAGGTAATTTAGCGCAGAATATGAACTGGTCCTTGGATCTTCCTGATCAGATCCAGTAACTTTATTAATTGAACCATCGGGGAAGCGCATCTTATAACATATTACCACATCTGTTATTTTTCAGTGCAACCAAAATAGTGGAAGATGATTATACTTGCCTTGACAATTTATGAGGCACTGAAGTTTATGGCAGTTCATGAAGTTTATTTTTTTTGAAGATTGACGCAAGAGAAATAGATACATCAAATAAGTGATTCTAATCCAAATCAAAAATATAATAATGTATCAACTACTTAAACTGCTTGCTCAATAGAACACTGCTGTAAATCAGTTCTCTGATAGCACCTCATCATTGATTCCATATGGAAAATACAGTGTGGTGTTCTGCTTATTAGCACAAAATTGGTGTCTTCATCCAAAATGGTGATGTGGTATGCACTGATTTGCTAATTGGATTAGTCGTATTGTCTGGTGGCACATTTTTACTATTAGTTATAGAGCACATAGATTTTAGTGAACTACTTTTACTGTGGAAACCTTGGAAAACTGATATTTGGGGGGTAGAATATTCATGGGGGTTCTTCCAATCACCCACTGCAATTTCAGTGGAAGATCAGAAGAAACCCTGGAAATCAGCATAAATGGCCGTTTATGCCATTTTTCCAGGGTTTCCACTGATCTTCTATTAAAATTACGTTGGAAGATCGGGGAGCTCCTGTGGAAATTCCAGGTGGTGGTATATGCTGATATGTTGGAAACTTTCGGTGATTGTTGGATGCTAGATGATGTAGACTGAGTTGTTGCACGTGACCTCATTAGTAATTTGGTTTTACAAAGCTCTGTGTCAATGTAGACAAATCCCTCTCCTCCTTTCCCCGAGTGGTGGTTGAGACAACAAAACAAGAAGCATTGTTGTTTGTCCCAGTGGGGGTGGGATTTTAAACCCTCTGAGTGCTGTCGATGAGCATACCTGGTCAGTTTTCACACACTAAGCTTTTCATTGGCCAGAAACTGACTTTGGAAGTTCAGTTTCAACAATGGGGGGAGAAAAGTGTTTCTATCTTCCAAATCAAATGTAGGAGCAGGGAGGGAAAAGATGAAAGGTAAATAAAAGATCTTAAACTTAAAGTATATATCAAAAAAGGATCGAAATAGATAGTAAAGTTGAAATAAAAAGGCAGACAATATGAAAGGAGGAAAGTTGCACCTGGGGTCACGTTGATAAAAGGGGTAATTTTCCAACTCTGACTCCCAACAGGGATTCCCACATGGTCTTGCATATCAGAAATTCAGATAAGCACTGTGCATGATTTTCAAACTGTCTCAATCAGTGGTTGCAAAATCATGTGCAGTGTACAATCAAATTTTCACTATACACTATAGTATTCAAAATGCGTTTGTAAAATTATGTTTTAGGTGTCTAGTTTTGCTGTTTAGGGTAATATAACAAGAATAAAGCTATAAAGCTAGAATGATACCTGGACTCAAAGAGTTAAATTACGCAGAGAGATTACACAAACTAGGGTTGTAGTCCCTGGAATTTAGAAGATTAAGGGGTGATTTGATTGAAGTTTTCAAGCTATTAAGGGGAACTGATAGGGTAGATAGAGAGAAACTATTTCTGCTGGTTGGTGAGTCTAGGACAAGGGGACATAGCCTAACAATTAGAGCCAGGAGTGAAGTTAGGAAACACTTCTACATGCAAAGGATGGTAAAAGTTTGGAACTCTCTTCTGCCAATGGCAGTTGATGCTAGCTCAATTGTTAATTTTAAATCTGAGATTGATAGATTTTTGTTAAGCAAAGGTATTAAGGGGTATGGGTCTAAGGCAGGTATATGGAGTTAGATCACAGATCAGCCATGATCTCATTGAATGGCAGAACGAGCTTGATGGGTTAAATGGCCTACTCCTGTTCCTGTGTTCTTATTGCTGACATTTATGTAGCTTTAAGTGAGGCGAAGACCAAAAAAAAATGATTACTTACTGCAATTACTGAAGTCAATTGGAACTATTTTGAGGCAAACCGAAGCTTCCCTCAATCTGCCAGAAATCTAAAGGTTAAAATAGAACGAGATGGGTATAGATGGGATGAAGCTCTAAATTTGATGCTGCTGTTTAAATTGTGACAGTACGGTTGTAATAAATCATAATCTCTCTGCCCCTTTTTGAATTATTGTGGTCCAAATGCTGAACTGAATCCTTTTATTTTCCAGCTTGAAAGTATAAAAATGAGGAATGGATTCAGTGTTTAAGTGTGTGTTGTCAATTATTTTTAAAATGTCTTGCAAACCAAATTTACAGCGCACTGCTGTTGCTTTGGATCCATTGTAGATCAAAGGAGCTACTTCATCAGCCAGCTGCCAACTGAAAAAATAATTAGAGTGTTAGTGTGATATGCATGTATGATTTTATAGATCAAAATAGTTCCAATTGACTTCATTAATTGCAGATATAATTAAAATTTCCATGTACTTTAGTGTACTTTAATCTACTGTTCAGCAATCTCTACTGTCATAGTATCATAGTAGTAGGTACAGCACAGGAGGAGGCCATTCGGCCCATCATGCCTGTGTCGGCTGTTTGACAGAGCTATCCAATTTGACCCATTCTCCTGCTCTTTCCTCATAGCCCTGTAAATTTTTTCCCTTAAAGTATTTATCCAATTCCCTTTTTGAAAGTTACTATTGAATCTGCTTCCACCACCCTTTCAGGCAGTGCATTCCAGATCATTACAACTCGCTGCGTAAAAAAACTTATTCCTCATGTCGCCTCTGGCTCTTTTGTCAATCACCTTAAATCTGTGTCTTCTGGTTACCAACCCATCTGCCACTGGAAACAGTTTCTCCTTGTTTACTCTGTCAAAGCCATTCATGATTTTGAACACCTCTATCAAATCTATTAACCTTCTCTGTTCTAAGGAGAACAACCCCAGCTTCTCCAGTCTCTCCACATAACTGAAGACCCTCACCCTGGCACCATTCTAGTAAATCACTTCTGCACCCTCCCTTAAGGTCTTGACATCCTTCCAAAAGTGTAGTGCCCAGAATTGAATATTCTGGTTCTCCAGCTGAGGCCTAACCAGTGTTTTATAAAGTTTTAGCATAACTTCCTTGCTTTTGTACTCTATGCCTCTATTAATAAAACCCCAGGATTCCGTATGCTTTTTTAACAGCCTTCTCAACATGTCCTGCCACCTTCAAAGATTTGTGTATCTGCACCCCTTTTAAAATTGTACCATTTAGTTTATATTGCCTCTCCTCATTCTTCCTACCAAAATGCATCACTTCACACTTCTGCATTAAATTTCATCTGCCATGTGTCTGTCTATTTCACCAGTCTGTCTATGTCCTCCTGAATTCTGTTACTATCCTTCACATTAATTACTACATTTCCGGGTTTTGTGTCATCTGCAAACTTTGAAATTATACCCTCTATACCCAAGTTCAGGTCATTAATGTATATCAAAAAGAGCAATGGTCCTAATACTGACCCCTGGAGATCACCACTTATACTTCCCTCCAGTCTGAAAAACAACTGTTCACCACTTCTCTCTACTTTCTGCCCCTAGTCAATTTTGTATCCACGCTGCCACTGTCCCTTTAATCCCATGGACTTTAATTTTGCTAATAAGTCTATTATGTGGTACTTTATCAAATGCCTTTTGAAAGTCCATATACTCAACATCAACCACACTACCCTCATCAACCCTCTCCGTTACTTCATCAAAGAACTCAAACAAGTTAGTCAAACATAATTTTCCTTTAACAAATCCGTGCTGACTTTCATTTATTAACCCACTCTTTTCTAAGTGCCAATTTTTGTCCTGGATTATTGCCTCTAAAAGTTTCCCCACCACCAATGATAGGCTGACTGGCCTGTAATTGCTGGGTTTATTTTTTGAACAGGGGTGTAACATTTGCAATCCTCCGGCACCATCCACGTAGAACAACTATTTACTATTGAACTTTGTACAGGCTTAAATGCAAATATTGAACTTTTGCAATTATATAAGTATTTACTTAATTACGGTTACTAAACTGCTGTAGCGACTTATCAAACACTGAGTCAACCAATGAACTTTTGCTCTATTGGCTATAGCAGCAGGCTTAAAAAGTGCAGTAATTGACCACCTGTACATGTCAACTATTTTATGTTTCCTACCACTCTTGACTGTTTAAATGCAAATCACAAGATAATTATGGAAGAGGAAAGCTATTGGATCCACCTTAACACATCCATGCACAACAACCCTGCACTCCACAATTCTCCCCCACCCACCATTGTTGCATCTAGTTGTTTCTCAAATGATTGCAAGGTTTTTGCCCCCACTACTGCCTGGAAGTCCATTCCAAGTGTAGATCAATCTTTGAGTGAAGAACCTCCTGATACAGGCCTACAGTTACTTTTCACTAGTACAAATCTGTGTCCCCTTGTCTTACTCCCGCTGTTTAGTTTAAAATAATCTGGATTATGCTTTTCCATATCATTTATTATCTCACACCTCTATAAGATTACCTATCAGATACCTCCTTTCTAGGTTAAAAAGCTCCAGTCTTTCCTCATAAATCAGACACGGGACACAAGGCATCAGCCTTGTGGCTCTTCTCTAATCCGCTAATACTTGAATGTCTCCCTTGTTTCTCAGAAACCAGAACTGGACATGAGGTGTGGTCTGATCAGAGCACCATAAATTTTGATTGTGACTTCCTCGGATTTATATTCTACTGTTTAGGATATGTTTAGTTCATTCTATTGGCTTTGTTGATTGCTGCATGGACTAGTTTGATTAGTTGGACATGTTGATCATTGAACTACTAAGGCTCCTAAGTCTCTTTCAACTTCGATGTGGAGATGCCGGTGATGGACTGGGGTGGACAAATGTAAGGACTTGCACAACACCAGGTTATAGTCCAACAGTTTTATTTTAAATCACAAGCTTTCGGAGCTTACCTCCTTCGTCAGGTGAGTGTCACCTGACGAAGGAGGTAAGCTCCGAAAGCTTGTGATTTAAAATAAAACTGTTGGACTATAACCTGGTGTTGTGCAAGTCCTTACATTCTTTCAACTTCATCCTTAGCTATAAAATTCCTAATGTATGTATGCTTTTCCTTCCTATATGCAAGTTTTGACTACATTAAATGTCATCTGCTATTAATAGTAACTGTTTCAGGCAAGAGATAACTGTTGATCCATGTAACCCTGCTATCCACAGTATTCCCTGGGATCTGGTAGCACTGGGAGGCAATCTATGAACACTGCAGAGAGGAGCTCTGGGAGCATTGTGGTAGGTGGTCTAATCTGAGATCACTGGATGAGGGGTCCTGGGCTTTGAGGCATTAGGCAGAGATATCTTGGGGTCTGATAGCTGCTAGCTGGAAGCAATAGAAAGGCAGCCTAGGGGTTTGTGAGAACTACAATGGTTATAATCAGTTCTAATCACTTGGTTAGACTACTTCTAAGAAAATTTATTTTTTGCTTATTATTAGGTAGTTGCTGAGAGATTTCGTAAAACGGAGAATTCTGAAGAATGTAACAATTCCGGTTCTGATTCAGACATTAATTCACGGAGCAAAAAGAAGCGTAAGGCCTTTCTTGACATGATTCTCAGTGCAACTGATGACGATGGAAAGAAGCTGAGCCAGCAGGACATAAGGGAAGAAGTGAACACATTCATGTTTGAGGTAAGATATAATATGCAGAGAAGCAGCAAGCAATTTTATACTTCAATTGATGTATAGGATCAAATGGTAATATGTAGGTTGAAATTACTGTTAGTTATATTGGTGGATGCACCATTAACGTGTTTGGATGATATTCTTCTGTCCATTCTTAATGGAGGTGTTAACCCATTTAAAATAAGTTGGTTAATGGACCATGTCATATGAACCCATTAAGTGCTTATCTGCTAATATTGGTCACTGCTATTTCTAGGCTATAGATAACATAAATATTGTTTTAAAACACAGTGAAAGGCCAATTACACTACTTTATTTATAAGTTGGTTAAATGAATTCATTGTAGAGAGAGAGAGAGAGAAAGAGAAGTTAATTCACAGAGGGCAATCTTTTGGAGACAACCATAGCCTGTTTGGTGTGGAACTGATGCCCATGGTACCTGCTTGTACTGATGAGTGTGTCATTTCAAATAAAAAGGAAATGTTAAATAAAGTGAGAAGAATGTGAGAGACTGCAGGAAGATGAATGCTTGTTAAGGAATTGGCCAGATAAGTGGCAAGTGCAGTTCAATATAGATAAATGTGAAATGGTAAGTTTTGTGGGGGGAGGGGAAAGAGAATGAAAATGCACCCTAAACAATAAAATTCTCAATGGGATCGAGAAACTGAGATAGTTAGAGATGCAGATTTTAAAAGCAAGATTGCAGATGGAAAAAGCCATAAAAAGGGCAAATTGGATTCTGGATTTTATATATGGGGGGCACTGAGTACAAAAATGAGGAGGTGAAGTTAAACCTGTACAAGTTATCGGTTAGGCCACAGATAGAGTAGTGTGTGGAGGTTATAAAGGAATATTGGAGCCACAGAAAAGGTTCAATGTAGATTTATTAGAAAACCTCTGCTGTAGTCAATACAGTCCTAATTTTCAAGTTTATCATCACAACTATTTTCACTTCTGAGAGACCTGAAAAATTCTGACTATTTACTAGAGCAGCCAAGGTTAAGGGAGAACTAATAGAGGTGTTCAAAGTTTTGAAATGGCTTGAAAGGGCAAATTGTAAAAGATGATTTTTGCTGGTCATTGAATCAGTAACAGGTGGGCATAAATTTACAAAATTGGAAGAAATATTTTCAAGCAAATGGTTATTGGAATGTGAAATGTATTACCTCAAATTACTGTGGCATTCAAGCCAATAAGACATTTAGGAGGACATTAGATAAACGCCTGAAGTAAAAATCTTAATGGGTATGAGAAAAAACAAGGTAGAATTGCTCCATAGGGGGCAGCTAGGCACAGGCACAATAGGCCAAATGGCCTTCTGTGATTTTGATTCTTTAAAAGATGTTGCTAGACTTCCTTATCTGAAGCTGACTTTGCATTAATTTTAAAAATGGTTGTAATGTGATCAATCAGTACTGGTTGATTCTTTTGAAGGGGGCGGGGGTTAGGAGGACATGTCCAGTCTGGCAGCACTGGTTTGTAACTTACTGTGGCTTCTGAAAACATTAAATTTGGTGTTTTGCGATTGTTTTTTGGAAATATGTTTCTGTATATGTCTCTTTGCCTCTTTCTATTTTTATTTCTGTGTCTTTTTGTGTGTGTGTGTCTGTTTCACAGATGCCATAATTTGAATGCTATTATTTTCTATCAACAAAATACAGATGATAATCAGGTGATAATTAGAGGCTTTCTTTTTGCTTTCAGAATTCAACGCATTTCTTTTTTTTCAAAAAAGTTAAATTGGGATGAGGGAAGACATGTTGGGCTCGATTCTACCACCCGCTATCGGGTGCGTTCTCGGCGGGGGGGGGGGCCCCGAAAATCGCGAAATCCAGGAGCGGGACCGGATCCCGCCTCAATCCCGCCCACTTCCGGGTTCCCCGCTGACGCGCCGGTGTGCGCACGCAGCCCCCGCTGGTGGGAATCCCGCAGGCAATTAAAGCCAGCGGGATGCCACTTGACAATATTTAGTTAGGTATTTCAGGTCATTAACTGACCTGATTAAGGGACTATGTGGGATTTTGGAACAACATGGGACTGTTTCCCATACTGGGGGAAACACTCCCAGCTCGAATGGACGTGTTGCAGCTGTCAGCCTGTGGCAGCTGCAAAGGTCCATTTGACAGGTTGGGGGGGGGGGGGAGACCCTCACCCATTGCAGGAGGCCACTCTGTCACTTGGGACAAAGTTTGGCCTCCACCACCCTCCTCCTGACGGTCAAAGTCACCAACCTGCACACTTACCCCGGGGTCCGGAGACATGTACCCACCTTGCGGACCCCCTCAGATGTACATCTTGCGGATGGGGGCCGCCGTAGCTGCAGTCATGACCCCCTCGGAGGGCGAACAGCATCACCAGCCTCGCCTTCCACGCCGTCCACCTCTGACACGTGGAGCTCCACAACAGAGTGCTGTGACACATCCACCTGTACAGCAGGAGGGAGGGCTACCGCAGAGAGAGATGCGTCGCAGAGGGCACTACCCTCGCTACAGGTTCCACAGACCGAGGCTCAGCCTCCTGGACCTCTCTGAGCAGCAGTGCACATGGAGGCTCAGAGTCACTCGACATGTAGCCGTGGACATCTGCAGCCTCTTTCATGCCGAGCTGCTCCTGGCTGGCCCGAGCACCATCTTCTTACCTGTCGCTGTCAAAGTCACCACTGCCCTCCCGAACTTCTTCTCCGCAGCCTTCCAGGGTGCAACCGGGGACATCGCCGATGTCTCTCAGTCGTCTGCGCAGAAGAGCCCTGCAAATACACCTACACCCACTCTGCAGTGACACAATGGGTGGCATCAGTGGTGGGTCCTCCTAGTGATGCCCAGGAGCGGGCATTATTGCACAAACCGGACAGGATTCGCGAAGGCATGGCAGTAGTGGTGCCAATATAATGTGTGATGAGTTGTTCTGAAATTCAATAAAAGTAACAACCATGACAAACCCTCAGACACCCTTGTGCATCCCCTTCATGCTCACGACACGTTTGCCTTACGCTGCCTACTGCACATATGTGATGCATGCCCTGTGGCTGCAGCACAGGTGGTGGCAGGTTGAGTGAGGCTGGCCGTGAGAGAGATGCACGAGAGGGTGAGTATGGGATAGAGCCATGAGATTGTATGAGGATTGGGTTGCGTGGTAGTGGTGGGATGAGTACTGGCGAGGTGAGTAGGTGCAGGTAAGATGAGGATGGGGTTTGAGTGGGTCTGAGGGGTGATGTGACAGAGTAGTGTTGGCAGTGCTGAAGGAGATGTGGGGTGGGGGCAGTGATGTGGCAGACGGAGTGTAGGGGAAAGACTACGTGTACTCACTGTGGCTGACCTACTGATGTCATTGGACCGCCTCCTGCACTGTGTGCAGGTGGGCGATATGTTGGTGGCGCAGGTGACCCCCTCTGCCACCTCGAGCCAGGCCTTCCTGGTGGCGGAGGCGGGCTGCTTCCTCCCGCCCGCTGGGTGGAAGATCTCTGTCCTCCCCCTCCTCCTCACCCCATGTATTGATACCTGGGGTGAGGCAGCATTAAACTGGGAGCAGCCTTCCCCCTGGGCTGCTCCATGCAGTCATCTTTGCTATTGGTTGTAGCATCTGTCAGTGGAGGACTGCCCCTTTAAATAGAGCGCCTCCAGCTGACAGATCTTACTGCGCATGTGCAGCCCGCCCAACGCGCAGATCAGCAGCGGGGAACCCGGAGGAGCAGGTAAGTGGCTCCAATTAATGGTTTGCCTGCTACGATCGCGCGGGAAACCCACTAATTTCACCGGGCGCGTTACCCACGCGCCCGCTAGCCCATCCGCCGAGAACCCGCAGGCCTGCTAAAATCGGGCCCGTTGTCTCTGTCTACCTGACTGTCTCTCTGGCTCTCTCTCGTGTTTCTGTCTTTTCATTCCCTGGTGTCAATTTCTAATGATCAAAAAACTCAATTGATAATTAGAAACTTTCAAAGTTGAACTGATTTTTTTTTACAAAACTCAAATTAGGATGAGGAAAAACACCGTTGGGGTAAAATTCAACTTCGGGGACGCAAAACAGGCGTTAGCAGATAGGTCACATTATACACCCCACACCATTTTCCTTTCCAAAGTATTTCAACATCAATTGGTCACATCATGAGTAGCAGACAAAATTCGAATTTTATTTTAGATTCGAAACAGTGGCATTGTTCATCACATTGATAGTCAAAAAGAATATCTGTTAACATTGTTTGTAAGTTAATGCCCAGCACAGATAAACATTTTGTTAAGCTTAGATTCTAATAAACTCATGAGACATCAGTTTGACAAATTACTTTATGTGAAACAGTGGCATTGTTTATGACATTGACAGTCAAAAAGAATATCTGTTTACAGTATTTTTAAGCACAGATTACCATTTTAGAAAGTGTTTTAAATTAAATTTCTATTAATAAGTGGTTAAGTGGGGATGGAAAAAAAACAAGAACTATGAAGGTAATCTACTGTTCAAACGATTAAATCACTGTACTGGTGTAAAATGGAACGGTACCAAAAATAGCCCCTGTGTCTTTCAGCAGTTCTGAGTTCTTATAGCTGTTAGTCCTTTTAACTATTCACTTATTCTTTAAAATTCATTTCTTTTAGTCAATTCATGCCTATTAATACATCAATGTAGGAATGTATTTAATGTACTTAAACACATTTCCTTTGTTGTTTGCTTAACTGAACAAGTGAGAGTTTGGGCACTGCCATTATTCTCTAGCTTTCAGCCTTGAAGTAGGTATCCCATTGTTCGTAAGTGATCACAGTAACTGTTTTTCTACCTGCTAGGCAGGCGTCAGGTATTTTAAAAATGTGATAAAAGTCTCTCTGATTTCTTTCTTATATAAAGTTGGAGTGCAATAAAGAACAAATGACTTCCAAGAATCTGAATTGAAATCTTGCCCTCGCCGCTAATCTTTTGAGTGCTTTCAGTGTAAGGATTGACTGACCCTGTTCTACTATTTTCAGAGTTGCTTTTTATTTATACATGCACTCAACTGTGGGGATCTTGGGGAAACCATACCCCAGGTAATAAGGATTAGAATATGAAGTATTAAGGGATATGGTGCTAAGGGATATTTACTTCCTAGAAGTAAAGGGAATTAGGGGTTACGGGGACCGGGCAGGAAATTGGACATGAATTTAGATTTGAGGTTAGGATCAGATCAGCCATGATCTTATTGAATGGCGGAGCAGGCTCGAGGGGCCGATTGGCCTACTCCTGCTCCTATTTCTTATGTTCTTAGGCAGGTATATGTAGTTAGCCATGATCTCATTGAATGGCGGAACAGACTTGAAGGGCTAATTGGCCTACTCCTGTTCCTATGTTCCTATCTGATTAAGAAAGCCTTGATCGTTTTTTAAAAAAAATTCTAATTCAGAACAAAACATACTATATTTTGTGAAGTTGCTGTATAGTTTTGTACATCGTACTTACAGGAGTGTACATTAATATGTTGGGGTTGTTGGTGCGGTTGTACCCGTGCTAGTTAATTTTCATTTTAATTTCTGTGGCATTTTGCAAAATATCTCTCCGGATGTTTAGGTGCATGTACAGTATGTAGATCAACTGGAGGCAGATTTGTGCTACAGTGAACTCCAATTAGTTACTAGTATGCTGAGTTAAATGGGAGCCTGCTTATAAACAACTTATTGTTAAAAGAAAAAAGTACAAAAAGCTGATTCACCACAGTAAACCTGTGTTGAGTTGGGTATTATCATATCTTAAGATATAGCTCCATCTACTGGTTATTCGTATTGTGCCAAGTTGAACCAGTGATTTATTTTTCCCTAATTTTACTAGAAAAATGCAGAGTATTTGCTATAACAACTTTTTAAAATAGATTTTCAGGTAAGTTGTTATATCCATTTTTGACTATAGATTCAATGTAATTTTATTCACTTTTCAATTGATCCTATTCTGTTTTTATAGGAATAATGCTACTTACTGGTAATCTCTACATGTTTGGACTGTTAATACAGTGCAGGTGCAGTGGCTCAGTAATATGAGATCCATTGATTAACAAAATGAAATAGCTGTGCTGAAAGGTCTATATCTTTTTAGGTTGCAAACTAGGTGGGGGCAGAACTGCCCCATTTAGTTACCAGGTTTTGGAGGTGCTGCTCATAAGGTGACTCTCTTTTTGGAGGAGAGGGCAGTCTAGCAATAAAAAACAGCAAGAATGAAGTGCTTATTCTCTCTCTCTTATTTTAACGTAACTAACTATTTGTTGCTTTATAAGATTTAAAATCTTTATGTATCTATATTCTCTTGCCTTCCTATTCCCACTGTCTATTTGGATGTTAAAGTAATGTTTTTTCTAGAAAAGGTCTTTTCATTGTCTTTTATTGGCCATAACATAACATATCTGATTATAACATATTTTAAAAGGTCCTTTTAAAGTGTAAATTGATCCTATGTATATTAATATATTTTTACCTTAATATATCATTTCCATTTAGCTGTGGAAGAACAAGTCAGAGTGGATTTGAGTTTAAGTACAAGGTTTGCTAACATAGGGAATACATTTTCTCAGGCAAGTCGATGATTAAAGAACAGGCCTATTCTACTTTAGTTACAATAATTATCTCATTCTTCTGCCATGTTTGTAAAATAAAACTACATTAATACAACAGACTATTTTAAGTATTAGCTCCAGTGTTTAATCTCAACAGTGGGAATACTGTTTTCTTCTAGTCTGTCCAGAGTACAGTGATAATGCATTGGATCCAGTCTGTGGAAAATGGCTCTTTTGAAATGAATGAGTTGTATAAAGATATATATCTTTATATATTTTGCTTTTGTTTTTTTCCATCAGGGTCATGATACTACAGCGGCTGCAATAAACTGGGCTCTTCACCTCTTGGGGTCCCATCCAAATGTGCTGAAGAAAGTTCACGAAGAGCTGGATGATGTTTTTGGTAAGGCCTTAAGAGGCCTTTAAGTTCTGACATTCTCTTCACAAATTCTTCACATGATAGTTATTTTCATAATACATCTTGATAACTTCCATCTAAAATGTCTGATATATTAGGATCAGTTTTCGTGTGACAGGTACTGCATGTCTAGATGCCAAAATGCCATAGTATGTAAAGAAAAAAAGAAAAACTTGCATTTACATAGCACCTTATCATCTCCTCAGGACCTCCCCAAGTGGTTTATAACCAAAGAATTTCTTTGTAAGTATGTTCACTATATTGTTAAGTAGGCAAATATAATAGACCATTTGCATACAGCAAGGTCCCACAAACAGTAAATGAATGAATCCAGAATCAGAATCCATGGTAGTTTAATTATGGAAGCAGAATCTGCTTTGGTTTTTAAAAGGGAAGTGCATAAATATTTGAAAAAGAATAAAATTAAAAGCGTGTGGGAAAAGGGCAGAGGAATGGGACTTAAATAGATAGCTTTTCCAGCGATCAGTATGGGCATGATGGGCCAGATGGCCTTTCATGCTATGAAATTCTGTGATTCAATTAACAACCAGATAACCTGTTTTTTGGTTGAGTGAGGAATGTTGGCCAGGACACTGGAGAACTTCTAACTCTTCAAATAATTCCATGAGATTGTTTACTTTCACGTGAGGAGGTAGGTGGGTCACTGTTTAATGTTTCATCCAAAAGATGGCACCTCCAGCAGTGCAGTACTCAGTCAGAACTGCACTAAAGTAAGCAAGTATATATGTGTTGCATATAATGGAACCTACTTAAAAAATAACAACAACTTGCACTTGTATAGTGCCTTTAATGTAGAAAAATATCCTAAGGCACTTCATAGAGATGTAATTTTAAAAAAAGGAAGCCGAACAAAAGAGAGAAATTAGAAGGGGTGATTAAAAGCTTGGACAAATATATGGTTTTTAAGGAGGATCTTAAAGGAGGAGTGAAAGGTGGAGAGGTGACCGGGTTTAAGGAGTAAATTCCAGAATATGGGGTCTAGGTGGCTGAATGCACGGCTGCCAATAGAGGATGCTCAAGAGACTGCCAGACAGCTCTGACATCTTTTATTGTCCTTCATGCACCGCACATTATTACCTCAAGTTCCTCAAGGAGCTATCCTTGGCCCCCTCCTCTTCCTTATCTACATGCTGCCCCTTGGCAACATCATTTGCAGACATGGGCATTCCATAGGTGTAAAACGGGCATCCAATCTGATCACAAAAGTTTCCTGCTGGGTGGGTTTGGTTAAAATTACCCCCTGTATTTGGCAAAAATGGGTGCTAATGAAAACAGTGGCACCTGAGGGATTCCAGCGGGGGCATAATCAAATGAGAGAAGAATGGACAATGTCCTTAATGATTTATTTGTGTCTATGTTTGCAAAGGAGTTTGAAGCTTGTTTTTCCCATACAGGGTATGAATTTAAAGGGCAAGAAGAATCAAAACTGATAGATGTAGAACTTATCCACAAACTGTTGAAAGGGAGATTAATGACACTAGAAGAAACACAGTCCTGATAGACTTCATAGTAGCACAATAACAGAGGTGACAAATAAAATCGGTCACACCCTGACACATATTTCAAGGGCAGTCGCAAATAGAGAGAGATGATGATGCCAATTTATAAAAAAAAAGGACAACCCAGGGAATTATAGATCTGTCACGTGACATCAGTAATGGGTAGAATAGGAAGAATCCTGAAAGAGTAGTGAGACATCAGGAAAAATATAATATGAAAAGAAGTAGTCAACATGGTTTTACAGGTCATTGATTCTGCTGTACATATCCAGTAAAGTTCTTTGAGGTAATTATAATGGGATCCATTATTAAGAGTAAACTTGAGGATTATAGGTACAATAATAACCTGGTAAACAATGATCAGCATGGATTCAGAAAGAGAAGATTTTGCCTGAACAACCTGCTTGACTTTTGAGAACATGACATTCTTTTTCCTCTCTCTTCTCATCCCCTCTCCCACTCTTGGTGTCCCCTTCCCTCTCTCCTCCCTCCTACCCCTGCACCTCTTCCTACCTTCTCCAAGGGAGTGGAGGGTAGTATTACCATCCCTGCTTCTACACCATCTGAATTATTCTGAACATATTTATATAAATGTGCTTCGCTTCAGAATTCACTTTTTGGATTTGATTGCATTTTCCATCAGGCAGTTCTGATCGTCCTGCTACAATGGAAGATCTGAAGAATCTCCAGTTTCTGCAGTGTGTTATTAAGGAATCTCTACGCTTGTTCCCTTCTGTTCCAATTTTTGGTCGTACTTTGCTTGAGGATTGCAACATCGGTAAGTTGCTGCAGTTTTTATCCTTTTTTGTAAAGTGTTGGAAAGTAAGTGTAATCCATCATCTCTTTTATAATGTTTTATTTTGTAAAATAACTTGAGTAAGTTTCCAGTGCAATATTTGATGGAATAAGGTTATATCATGGTAGGAGTTCCCTGTGGAACGTAGCAATACATCCTTATATTGTTGGTGTGATTCAATGTGTAAAATAGCAACATGGATACATTTAACCAACTTGGAAAGAACAGGAGTGAATTTCCTCACGATGTCTCCCGCTCCACCACCATAACTTCATCAGAAAGTTGGCGGAAACCCCATTTATGTGCTCTACCAAAGTTACCACGGTGGAGCGGGAGAAGCCCAAAAGAGTTCATCCTCTTTCACCCTCCCTCCACTAATGTAAATGCAAAGAAATGTGAAGTGGGGGTCTGTGTGGCAAGGTGGATTAGAATGGTATCTTTTCATCTCCAAACAAAACCTAGCCCGGATTAATAGAATGAAAGTATTATTCCAATGGCTGTAAGGTTCTAATCAAAATGCATTGAGGAGTCTCAGACGTGTTCCCAGTGGACACATATCTGCGACATGAAACTGCTCTTCATTTAGCACTAATTGGCAGTCTCACTCGAGGATCTTGGGGATGGCCGATGTGAGTTGTCACACTGATGCAGGAGGAAGCATTTCATGAAGTTTTGGTTGAACTGCAAGTTTTAGTGAGGCTCTGACCTTAAGGTTGTTTGAACATTTTTTAAAAAAAATGTGTGGACAGATTGGTGCAAAAATAACTTTCATTTCTATAAGGAATTGAATCTAAAGCTCTACACACAAGACTGCAAAATTGTTCAAGCATTGGGCAGTACTGTCAGCTGAAATGTGGGGTGGAGGAATTCTTAAAATTGGCGATTTCTTTTTATATCTAATATGCAGCTGTTGAAGATTACCAGTCTATGGAAATATTTTATTTCAGCTCTATAAAGTTGCACTTTCTTGCAGATGATGACATCATCTTCATCTCATTCATCTTCATCATCAATCCATTTGTCATTCATAGTATAACGGAAATGTTTTCCTAGGCTCCAATTCCATTCCCCTTCATGAATGCCTGCTGAACCTCAACCCAAAGATGCACAGCCTCCACCGTCCTATCAGACTGAGCTAAGCTTTCAAATCTCACATCCGTATGGTTGCCTACTTTTCACCTCCAACGTATCACCTCTCTCTCGCTCCCAATTTCACCCCACTGCACCTGAAATTCCGATTCATGCCTTTTCCAGACTTAACTTTTCCAATGCCTCCCATCCTCCACCCTACTTAAACTCCAACTCATCCAGAATTTTATTGACCACATTTTGACTTGCACAAAACCACTTTCATCTATCCCCCTGTCTCACTGATCTTGATTGGCTCTCCATTCCTCAGTGCAACAACTTCAAAATCTTTGTCCAAGTCTACAATTCCCTCCAAGGTGGGATCCCTCCAGCAGCCAGAGGCAGAGGAGCAGAGGGTGCAGGCAAAGATGCATGTCTGGGAGAGATTGCTCAGATAGAGTGAAGTGAGGACTTAAAGATAAGGGCATGGATTTTCAAATTGATTTGTTGGTGCACAGGAGCCAATGGAACATAATAAGGACAAAGGTGATGGGTGGGCAGTTGACCTGTGAATAAAATAGTGAAAATGAATGGTTGTATATCAGAATTGCTTTATAAGTGATATCCTATCTGTTCTGACAAAAAGACTTGCACATAATTTATATATTTCTGTGCTGGTGATCCTTTATTCAATTCTCTCCATTTATCTTGAACAAATACTGACTTCGCATTGGGGGAAAGAGTTTAACAGAACTTTATCTTTTCCTAAGGACAATATTTGTGCTATTGAGCAATGCAACTGAACTTTCTGATGAAGTTGCAAATTCTGTTGAAGTTGCAAAACTGCATCTGATAAGTGAAGTACAGATGAAATGTCTTCTGCTTTGATACTTTTTTGTTTCTTTAATTGTGCTTTTTAACTTTTACTTTTGCTTTTTATCTTTTTCTGGTGCAAAATGTTTTATCATCAAGCATCAGTGAACTGCAATCAGGGTAGACCATAGTAAGGGACACCTAAGCCTGGACTATCCTCTTACTGCTCATATTTTGGGCATTGGGTGGGTGTCTGTTGCATTGGATCCTGCTCACTTTAGCAACTGTCCAATTTTCCACAGTCATTTCCAGTGAACGGCAGAAGCACCTGTCCTAAAATGGTTGGGTGTATTTAAATGAGGCAGTAATGACGTGGTGATATCATTTGTTCCAACTCGCACAACTCCAATCATGCCATTTAACCAAAGCATTTCCAAACTTTGCCAAGAACAATGCTTGCAAACGCAATGGGGATGAAATTGGTCAACGCCTGTAGCGCAAAATGGGCTGATAGCAAATCAGCAGCTCATTTTACACCACGTCCAATTTTCTGTTCCATTGAAAGACCAGAATGAACTGGAGTATTGACCTCTCCCTGTGAACTTTTAATACCTCCTTGATTAACCAGTAGACACCACGGAGCTACTGGACAGGATTTATCTGAGAGTTGGCAACATTTGTCCAATTGCGATAGTCCAACTGAATTATTGGAGAGCACTGGGGCTCAACTGATGAAATGGCTAGAAATTATGAATTTAGCTACGAGAGCTACCAAATCGTCTCGTCTATGGCTTTATTTTATTATTTGGACATTTGTAATTTGGCACTATGTAACCATCTAAAAAGGAATACCAGATGGTGTGATACGAAGCTGTGACATATTGGAGGGTTCAGTTGACATGAAATGGCATCACATGGTGTCCAATTATATTACTGCCTTTAACTGCTTGGCGGGAGTGTGCCTTTGGCTTAGGGGTAGCAATCCCGCCTGTGAGTCGGAAGGTGCAGGGTTCATACCCCGCTCCAGACAGTCTCGGCGAGTGGAGACCAGAGCTCCGGCTCTGAATCTTGGGTTGACATCCAACGGGATACTAGCATCTGGTGGGTTTGGGAGCGCCCCCCCCACTACCCTTCGTATGGGTTGCGGGAGCCCATAAAACCCTCCCGCCGTGTAGGACTAACTACCCTATTGGCTAGTATAAAGATGGTTATCGCCATGGCAGGAGTGTTCACATTACGGCCTGTCAGGCTGTAACTCAGCCTGCAAATCCCTTCACTACTTCACATAAGGGAAGGGTGTGAAAATACAAAAAAAAAATCGGGTCATATTGTATATGAATTTGAAATTGTGTTATTTCAAATAGGACTCCTTTTGCTATCCACAAAATGGTATTTTGCCAAGTATTGGTCTTTTTTTACAAAAACAACTTACTACCACCTCATAATGATTTTTAGTTTCTCCATAACATTTTTCTAAGGGCAGCTCATTAGCTGAATGACACCTTTAAAACAATTAGTGTTATATTGTTTAACTTTTGTCTTTCAGGAGGGTTTAAGATACCCAAAGGGGTCAACGCCATGATCATTCCTTATGCCCTACACAGAGATCCGAGGTATTTCCCAGACCCTGAGGAGTTTAGGCCTGAGCGATTTTTACAGGAGAATTCAAGTAAAATAAATCCATATGCATTTATTCCATTTTCTGCTGGACTTAGAAACTGCATAGGTATGTATGTCTTACTGTACAAAAAACATCCTGTTGGTGTACAGTGCATGTGATGTGCTTTGGATACCCTGTGCAGCTATATGTGAATGAATAACCACCAAGTTTTTAACTTTTAACCATATTGCTTTTATCTTAACCTTTTAAAGCCAAAATGTTCAGTGGTAAGAGAGATAGATATATATATAATATATTTTTGTGACTATGTCCTAATGGCTGTGGGTGATTTTTGTGCTTGCTGATTTGGTTAATCATGCTTTGCTTAGACTTTTTGATTGGACAACAATCGACCAATCACATCCAACAAAAGAAAATGTCCTAAAACTTCATTGGAAAAAGCTCTGTACTGTCAACTGGCTCGTTGGAAAGAAAATGACCAATCACTTGTCACTTAAAAAAATCAATCTGTGGGTTAGCTCATCATGACTGTTCACTATTCCGCACTATTCTGACCCCAGCCTCGGCCTTCATTTTACTGCCACACACCAACCTTCCACTGTGTTAGCCTATCCTGACACCTGGTGCTTTGTTAAATAGCTCAGCCTTCCCGACGGCCTTTTCCTCTCTCAGCAGACCTGCTGCTAAATCAGAGATGTAGCAACGTACTGCTAGAGACCTGATGCATAAGTTTTAAGCAGTGGAGCAGGCTCACTGAACTTCAGGACTGGCACATCAGCTAATTGCCTCAGCACTGATCCAACTCATTATATAAAAAAAATAAAATAAACCAGAGATGCAACAGGATCATCATTCTGGGAAATCAGCTGATCTGCCACTCCTCCGATTGAGTGAGCCTGAGCAACTGATAAAAACGGTTGCTCCTATTGTGCTGCACCAGCATCTCCGCTCCCACTGAGAGTCTAGATGATCACTTTGCCCTTAAACATAAAGCAACTAGCATTGGAATGGCTGCCATCACCACTCCTTTAGGTTCTGGCCTTGCATTCTGCTTCCTCCTCCCAAGTCTCTCTTACCTCCCTCCTCAATCTAATGCCCTGTAGCCTCCCCCCTTCAGTCCTCAGCCCATTGCTACCAACTATGCCTATGCCCCCGTTTCTCTTTTACACGCGGGTGTTGTAGATGACCCTGACTTGCACATTCGGGAACAAGGATCTGGCCTGGGATACAGGTGTCAGACTAGATGGTGGCACTCTTTGCTATTTCCCAGTTCCTTACTCCCTCCCAGCCTGAGCTGCCCTCCACTGCACCTTTCTTGGCTCTTTCTCTCTCTCACTCATGCATATTACAATAGCTCTGACAGTCTCTCATGCCCTGCCGCAGCCTCTCCCCACTGGGCCCGAGTACCTGCCGCAAAGTTGGTATAGTTTACCCCCCGTTCTACTGTATATACTGGCCTTTTTCTTTTAAGTTGAAAGATCAGTAAAGAAACATGTGTGATAAGTGTATAGAAAGAATGGGAGCCATACTAGAGAGAAGAGATAGAGGAAAGGCGAGACTTACCAAATGAAGAAAAACATAGTCAGAGACAAACGGCTGTACAAAGGAAAACAACCAGAGAACACTGTGAGGCACACCGAGGGAAAGATTGAACAAATGACAGAAAAAGAAAGAGAGAAACAGATAGAATTGTGGAATGGGAGAGAATTAGAGACATGGGGTAAATTTTCATCTTCCTCACATGGGCAGTAATCTGGCAGAGTGGATGGCCATTGACATCAATGGAATGAAAATCAGGCCGGTGCTATAGTGGGCGGGTGATCCGCTTTGCCAGATTACTACCCAGGCAGTGAAGACAAAAATTTACTGAACGGTTACAGGAAGTGAGAGTCACAACTTTTTCTTTGTCCATGAGTAATGGCACAGGACCTCACCTGGTAAAATGAAATAAAAATTCCTGCTACATATTCATTTTTTAGTTTATTTCTAGAGTTAAATATTTTATTGAAGATAAAGTTCTAAATAATGAAGAATTACTTTTCCAAGGAGTGGATTTTAACCCCTTAAAATCAAGGGGGTGACTTACCCGCACAGAAAGTAGCCAGTTCCCGTAGCCTACTATAGTAAAGTAAAGGGTTCTGCAGGAGGCTTACATCTCAGCCGACTGCAGGTGGGGGCCTCATGAATCAGTGCAAATTGGGGTCCTACGACCTCAGCAGGACCCATAAGACCATAAGAGATAGGAGCAGGAGTAGGCCATTCAGCCCCTTGAGCCTGCTCTGCCATTCAATGAGATCATGGCTGATCTGATTTTTACCTCAACTCCACTTTCCTGCCTTTTCCCCATATCCTTTGACTGAAGGGAACGGTAGCATAGTGGTTATGTTACTGGGCTAGTAATCGAGAGGCCTGGACTAAAATCCAGAGTCATGAGTTCAAATCCCACCACGGCAGCTGGCGAATTTAAATTCAATTAATTAAATTCAATTAATTAAATAAAAATCTGGAATTAAAATACTAGTATCAGTAATGATGGCCATGAAACTACCGGATTGTCGTAAAAACCCATCTGGTTCACTAATGTCCTTCAGGGAAGGAAACCTGTCGTCCTTACCCGGTCTGGCCGATATGTGACTCCAGACCCACAGCAATGTGGTTGATTCTTAATTGCCCTCTGAAATGGCCTAGCAAGCCACTCAGTTGTAAAATCTCGCTACGAAAAGTCATAATAAGAATAAAACCGGACGGACCACCCGGCATCGGACCACTAGGCACCGGACACGACAACGGCAAAACACCAAGCCCAGTCGACCCTGCAAGGTCCTCCTTACTAACATCTGGGGACTTGTGCCAAAATTGGGAGAGCTGTCCCACAGACTAGTCAAGCAACAGCCTGACATAGCCATACTGACAGAATCATATCTTTCAGCCAACGTCCCAGACTCTTCCATCACCATCCCTGGGTATGTCCTGTCCCACCGGCAGGACAGACCCACCAGAGGTGGCGGTACAGTGATATACAGTCAGGAGGGAGTGGCCCTGGGAGTCCTCAACATTGACTCTGGACCCCATGAAATCTCATGGCATCAGGTCAAACATGGGCAAGGAAACCTCCTGCTGATTACCACCTACCGTCCTCCCTCAGCTGATGAATCAGTCCTCCTCCATGTTAAGCTCCACTTGGAGGAAGCACTGAGGGTAGCAAGGACACAAAATGTACTCTGGGTGGGGGACTTCAATGTCCATCACCAAGAGTGGCTCGGTAGCACCACGACTGACCGAGCTGGCCGAGTCCTGAAGGACATAGCTGCCAGACTGGGCCTGCGGCAGGTGGTGAGCGAACCAACACGAGGGAAAAACTTCCTTGACCTCGTCCTCACCAATCTACCTGTCGCAAATGCATCTGTCCATGACAGTATTGGTAGGAGTGACCACTGCACAGTTCTCGTGGAGATGAAGTCCCGTCTTCGCACTGAGGACACCATCCAACGTGTTGTGTGGTACTACCACCGTGCTAAATGGGATAGATTCAGAATGGATCTAGCAGCTCAAAACTGGGCATCCATGAGGCGCTGTGGGCCATCAGCAGCAGCAGAATTGTATTCCAGCACAATCTGTAACCTCATGGCCCGGCATATTCCTCACTCTACCATTACCAACAAGCCAGGGGATCAACCCTGGTTCAATGAGGAGTGTAGAAGAGCATGCCAGGAGCAGCACCAGGCGTATCTAAAAATGAGGTGCCAACCTGGTGAAGCTACAACTCAGGACTACATGCATGCTAAACAGCGGAAGCAACATGCTATAGACAGAGCTAAGCGATTCCACAACCAACGGATCAGATCAAAGCTCTGCAGTCCTGCCACATCCAGTCGTGAATGGTGGTGGACAATTAAACAACTAACGGGAGGAGGAGGCTCTGCAAACATCCCCATTCTCAATGATGGCGGAGTCCAGCACGTGAGTGCAAAAGACAAGGCTGAAGCGTTTGCAACCATCTTCAGCCAGAAGTGCCGAGTGGATGATCCATCTCAGCCTCCTCCCGATATCCCCACCATCACGGAAGCCAGTCTTCGGCCAACTCGATTCACTCCACGTGATGTCAAGAAAAGGCTGAGTGCACTGGATACAGCAAAGGCTATGGGCCCCGACAACATCCCAGCTGTAGTGCTGAAGACTTGTGCTCCAGAACTAGCTGCGCCTCTAGCCAAGCTGTTCCAGTACAGCTACAACACTGGCATCTACCCGACAATGTGGAAAATTGCCCAGGTATGTCCTGTCCACAAAAAGCAGGACAAATCCAATCCGGCCAATTACCGCCCCATCAGTCTACACTCAATCATCAGCAAAGTGATGGAAGGTGTCATCGACAGTGCTATCAAGCGGCACTTACTCACCAATAACCTGCTCACCGATGCTCAGTTTGGGTTCCGCCAGGACCACTCGGCTCCAGACCTCATTACAGCCTTGGTCCAAACATGGACAAAAGAGCTGAATTCCAGAGGTGAGGTGAGAGTGACTGCCCTTGACATCAAGGCAGCATTTGACCGAGTGTGGCACCAAGGAGCCCTAGTAAAATTGAAGTCAATGGGAATCAGGGGGAAAACTCTCCAGTGGTTGGAGTCATACCTAGCACAAAGGAAGATGGTAGTGGTTGTTGGAGGCCAATCATCTCAGCCCCAGGACATTGCTGCTGGAGTTCCTCAGGGCAGTGTCCTAGGCCCAACCATCTTCAACTGCTTCATCAATGACCTTCCCTCCATCATAAGGTCAGAAATGAGGATGTTCGCTGATGACTGCACAGTGTTCAGTTCCATTCGCAACCCCTCAGATAATGAAGCAGTCCGAGCCCGCATGCAGCAAGACCTGGACAACATCCAGGCTTGGGCTCATAAGTGGCAAGTAACATTCGCGCCAGATAAGTGCCAGGCAATGACCATCTCCAACAAGAGAGAGTCCAACCACCTCCCCTTGACATTCAACGGCATTACCATCGCCGAATCCCTCACCATCAACGTCCTGGGGGTCACCATTGACCAGAAACTTAACTGGACCAGCCATATAAATACTGTGGCTACGAGAGCAGGTCAGAGGCTGGGTATTCTGCGGCGAGTGACTCACCTCCTGACTCCCCAAAGCCTTTCCACCATCTACAAGGCACAAGTCAGGAGTGTGATGGAATACTCTCCACTTGCCTGGATGAGTGCAGCTCCAACAACACTCAAGAAGCTCGACACCATCCAAGATAAAGCAGCCCGCTTTATTGGCACCCCATCCACCACCCTAAACATTCACTCCCTTCACCACCGGCGCACTGTGGCTGCAGTGTGCACCATCCACAGGATGCACTGCAGCAACTCGCCAAGGCTTCTTCGACAGCACCTCCCAAACCCGCGACCTCTACCACTTAGAAGGACAAGAGCAGCAGGCGCATGGGAACAACACCACCTGCACGTTCCCCTCCAAGTCACGCACCATCCCGACTTGGAAATATATCGCCGTTCCTTCATTGTCGCTGGGTCAAAATCCTGGAACTCCCTTCCTAACAGCACTGTGGGAGAACCGTCACCACACGGACTGCAGCGGTTCAAGAAGGCGGCTCACCACCACCTTCTCGAGGGCAATTAGGGATGGGCAATAAATGCTGGCCTCGCCAGCGACGCCCACATCCCGTGAACGGATAAAAAAAAACTCCCTTGCTGATCAAAAATTTGTCTAACTCAGCCTTGAATGTATTCAATGACTCAGCCTCCACAGCTTTTTGGGTAAAGAATTCCAAAGATTCACAACCCTCTGGGAGAAGAAATACCTCCTCATTTCTGTCTTAAACGAGCAACCCCTTATTCTGAGACTATGCCCCCTAGTTTTAGATTCCCCCTTGAGGGGTAACATCCTCTCAGCATCTATCCTATTGAGTCCCCTCAGAATCTTATATATTTCAACAAGATCTCCTCTCATTCTTCTAAACTCCAATGAGTATAGACCCAACCTGTTCAATCTTTCCTCATAAGACAACCCTTCCATACCCGGAATCAACCTGGTGAACCTTCTCTGAACTGCCTCCAATGCAAGTATGTCCTTCCTTAAATAAGGGCACCAGAACTGTACGCAGTACTCCAGGTGTGGTCCCACCAGCACCCTGTACAGTTGTAGCATGACTTCCCTGCTTTTATACTCCATCCCCCGAGAAATAAAGGCCAATATTCCATTTGCCTTCCAGATTACTTGCTGCACCTGTATGTTGACTTTTTGTGTTTCATGTACGAGGACACCCAGATCTCTCTGTAGCGCAGCATTTTGTAATATTTCTCCATTCACATAATATTTTGCTTTTTCATTTTCCCACATTATATTCCATCTGCCAAATTTTTGCCCATTCACTTAACATGTCACTATCCCTTTGCAGACACTTTGTGTCCTCATCGCAACTTGCTTTTCCACCTATCTTTGTATCATCAGCAAATTTGGCCACAAGACACTCTGTTCCTTCATCCAAGTCATTGATATATATTGTAAATAGTTAAGGCCCCAGCACTGAGCCCTGCGGCACCCCACTAGTTACAGATTGCCATTTTGAAAATGACCCTTTTATCCCGACTCTTTGTTTTCTGTTAGTTAGCCAATCCTCTATCCATGCCAGTATATATCCCCCAACACCATGAGCTCTTATCTTGTGCAGTAATCTTTTATGTGGCACCTTATCGAATGCCTTTTGGAAATCCAAATATACTGCATCCATTGGTTCCCCTTTATCTCCCCTGCCCATTAATTCGTCAAAGAACTCTAATAAATTTGTCAGACACGATTTCCCCTTCATAAAACCATGTTTCGTCTCCTTGATTGTAATATGAGTCTCCAAATGTCCTACTACTACTTCCATAATAATGGATTTGAGCATTTTCCCAATGACAGATGTTAGGCTAACTGGTCTATAGTTACCTGCTTTCTATCTCACTCCCTTCTTGAATAGGGGTGTTACGTTTGCGGTTTTCCAATCTGCTGGGACCTTTCCAGAATCTAGTGAATTCTGGAAGATTACAACCAATGCATCCACTATCTCTATAGCCACTTCCTTTAAGACCCTCAGATGCAAACCATCAGGTCCAGGGGACTTGTCAGCCTTTAGACCCATTAGTTTACCTAGCACTTTATCTCCAGTGATAGTGATTGTTTTTAGTTCCTCCCTCCCCTTTGCCCCTTGATTTTCTGCTATTATTGGTATATTATTAGTGTCTTCTACTGTGAAGACAGATACAAAATATCTGTTCAATTCCTCTGCCATTTTCTTGCTTTCCATTATTATTTCCCCAGTCTCATCCTCTAAGGGACCAATGTTTACTTTAGCTACCCTCTCCCTTTTTATATACTTGTAGAAGCTTTTACTGTCAGTTTTTATATTTCTTGCTAGGTTACTCTCATAATTTATTTTCTCCCTCTTTATTATTCTTTTAGTCATCCTTTGCTGGTTTCTGGTTTTTAAAGTTTTCCCAATCTTCGGGCTTACCAGTAATCTTTGCCATGTTGTATGCTTTTTCTTTTAACCTGATACCATCCTTGACTTCCTTCGTTAGCCATGGTTAGTTCACCCTTTTTGTGGAGTCTTTCCTCCTCACAGGGATATATTTTTGTTGCGAGTCATAAAATATCTTTTTAAATGTTTGCCACTGCTTATCCACCATCATACCATCTAATCTGTTTAACCAGTCCACTTTAGCCAATTCCGCCCTCATTCCTTTATAATTGCCCTTATTTAAGTTTAATACAGTAGTTTCAGACCCAAGATCCTCGCTCTCAAACTGGATGTGAAATTCTATCATGTTATGATCACTGCTTCCCAAGGGATCCTTTACTTTGAGATCATTAATTAATCCTGTTTCGTTACCCATTACCAGATCCAAAATGGCCTGTTCTCTGGTTGGTTCCGCAGCGTATTGGTCTAAGGAACAGTCCATAATACACTCTATGAACCCCTCCTCAGGGCTATTTTTGCCAATTTGATTTGTCTAATCTATGTGAAAGTTAAAATTGCCCATGATTATTGCATTACCTTTTTTACAAGCCCCCCTTATTTCCTGATTAATGTTTTGCCCTACAGTGTAGTTACTGTTAGGGGGCCTATATACTACTCCCACCAGTGATTTCTTTCCCTTGCTATTTCTGCATTGACCCTGATTGCATTTTAACGTGAGCCTGAGCGGGGAAGCAGCAGGAAAGATGAAGTTGGGTGAAACCAGTTCATACGCTGCCGGAAGGAAGAAGAGGCCCAAAAGGTAAATGGAAATCTTTCCGATGTGGGGCCAGGAGGAAGAGGAATGCTCCCCCGGGCCCCACGATGAAAGTTGCAGGTTCCACTGCCCTGGATGCCTTCTCTCCTGTGAGAACCTCGCAAAACCTCCTCTCAGTTACTTCCTGGTGCCGCTGGTGGGTGGGAAGTTAACTCATCTGAGCAGCTCTTCATTGGAAATCTGCTCCTAGTTAAAATTCTCCCCACCCCCCCAAGAGTTGAAAACCTTTATTGTCAACAGCACTAGAACACCTGAAAATGACACTGACATAAAAGATTGTTTTTTGTGTAGGTGAGTCCAGTCCAGCCAGAAACCTTGAGACTAATTGTATCTATAGCTTTACATAACCATCTCATTTTCAACCTCCAGAGGCATGTTAATTAGTGATTCTCTTCCCCCCCCCCCCCCCCACTCCCCCCGTTGCTGGCTCAGGCCGAACTGAATGGTGCACAACCTCAGTGTCCCGTTTGATCCTGAGCTTTGCTTCAAACTCCACATTCTAGCCACCACCAAGGTTCCTTATTTCAATGTCTGCATCATCACCTGCCTCTACCCCCAGCTCAATCCACTGCCACTGAAGCCCACACTGTAGTCAGCTCCTGGCTCAGCCACTCCAATTCTCTCCTCATTGGTTTCCCAAGCTCCACCTACATCAACTGCAACTCATCCAAAATGATATCATCCACATCCTAACCTGCTCTAAATCCTGGTCCTCTGTCACCCCTGCCTTTGGCAACCTCCATTGGCTACTTCTCCCCCAACATTCAAATCTTCATCCTTGTCAAAATGTCCTTCCAAGGCCTCATCCCTTCCTACCCCTGCAACCCCCTTCAGTCCTTTGTACCAGTGTGTGCCCTGTTCTTACTCTAGCCTCTTTTTCGTCCCTTCTTTCCCTCCTCCCCCCCCCCCCCCCCCCCTCACAACACTCCACCTTTAGTCACAGAGCTTTTACCTATCTAGGCTGCACACTCTGGAATGCTCCCTCTACATTACTACTTGTTTCCCCCCTCCCCCCACCAAAATCTCTTCGACCATGCCTTCAGCCACCTCCCTTAGCTCTTCTCCCATCACTCCTCAGTGCCTACTTTTGTCTCTGTGAAGTGCTTTGGGATGCTTTGATGTTAAAGGCACTATAACAGTGCAGGTTGCAGTGATGTTTTGAAATTTTATACCTAACTAGTTTTTTATTTGATTTAGGCCAAAAATTTGCAATAATTGAGGAGAAGGTAATTTTGTCCTCCATTCTTCGACGATTCCACGTGGAAGCAAAGCAAAGTCGTGAAGAGCTGCATCTTGTGGGAGAATTGATTCTGCGTCCACAAGATGGTATCTGGATAGAACTTCACCACAGAACGGAATAAATATTGTCAGAAGAGATTTGCTCAAGTACCAGTGTGCCAGTTAAAATTATGCAGGGGATTTGCTGTGTAATTTTTTTCCCCCTGCCCCCACCCCCCCACCCCCCCCAACTGTGTGACAATCATTTTATGAATCCAAACAATATTTCTGTATTGTTACTGACTAACTTAAATTGTGTGTTGATCTTACATTTTTTCAAGCATAGTTGTTATGCACTAATGAGCATTACAGCATTTAGCAGCAGATATTCAGTGTTGCAAGATTGGATCCACTGGATGTAGTTTGCAGTTTCTGCAGGCATGCCATCTAGAACTTTTATAGGAAAGGCTGGCATTACTGTTCATTTGCTGATAAATCATTGTGCTGTAATGCAGTGTTACCAGCAAGTGTCTTTAAAGACTGGAAGAGAGCATGAGATCGATGTGGTAACCATATAAATGCCACCCCTGTTACAGTTTGAGCATTTTCCCAAGACTTGCTCTTGTGTTCAGAGCTAGACAGCAATTCCATAATCAAACTGGTTCCTAAAGGGGCTTTTATTCACTCTGTAAGGATTAGCATGGCGATGATTGATAATTGTAACCCCTAATCATGTTAAACCACTTACTAAAATGCCCACCAATACATCATTGGACCAATGACTACAGGTTAAAACTACTTGGTCAAATTATTTACAGATGAAATATTAAGGCAAAAAGATGCAGCAAGATACTAATTGAGCACAATAACCAAAGTTACAGAATGGCCCTGAACTTCCTCAGACTTTCTGCTGCTCTACAATCTAGAAGGACAAGGGCAGCAGGCACATGGGAACAACACTGCCTGCACATTCCCCTCCAAGTCACACACCACCCTGACTTGGAAATATATTGTCGTTCCTTCATCGTTGCTGGGTCAAAATCCTGGAACTCCCTTCCTAACACCAGTGTGGGAGAACCTTCACCACACGGACTGCAGCGGTTCAAGAAGGCGGCTCACCACCACCTTCTCGAGGGCAATTAGGGATGGGCAATAAATGCTCTCCTTGCCAGCGACGCCCACATCCCATGAACGAATAATAAAAATCTTTTGCCGGAAGTGCACCAGAACCCCCTATTACTCGTATAAATGGGGTTTCCGCTGCATTTCTGACAAAGTTACGGCAGTGTGGTGGTAGAAAGTTCGAGGAAATTCAGGTTCAATATTTCAACTGTTTAACAACCAAGACAAATCATAGTCTGAAATCCTTTATAACTCTTTTCAGTAAGTTCCTGAATAGACTGGTAATTTGGCGGAGCAGATCATCTGCCTGTTATAGAACCCGCCCTGTTTTCATTCCATTGATTGTGGGTGGGCCAGATTACCACCCAAGCAGTAGAAGACACTAATAACAAAGCAATAATTGAAGATGCTCAAGGGGCAAAGGGGAGGGAGGAACTAAAAACAATCACTATCACTAGAGAAAAAGTACTAGGTAAACTAATGGTTCTAAAGGCTGACAAGATGGCTTGCATCTGAGGGTTTTAAAGGAAGTGGCTAGAGAGATAGTGGATGCATTGGTTGTAATCTTCTCGAATTCACTGGATTCTAGAAAGGTCCCAGCGGATTGGAAAACCCGCATGAACAAAACATACTGTTTCCGACCTGATCGCATGTTGATTGCTGATGATTAACGTCCTCTCCGGATTGACAGGCTGGCTGCCGTCAGGAGCTGCAACGTGATGGGGGTGGGGGGTGGGGTGGAAGAGAAAGAGAAAGAGAGAGAGCGAGACGTCATCCGGCACTGGAATTGAAGATCGGGGTAGGGGGAGATCGGGGGGGGAGGGGGGTGCGGAGAGGGGGAGATTGAGGGGTGAGGGCAAGATCGGGAGGACATCGGGGGGGGGGTGAAGAGGGGGACATTGGAGAGGGAGAGATATTGGAGCAGGGTGCAAAGTTAGGTTCATTTTATGTTTTAATTTCCTTCTATGGTGTTTTATGTAATTTATTTAGTTTCTTATTCCCTGATCTGGCTCTTCATGCCTGTTTTCACCAAGCGTGAATCAGAAGTGGTGGGCAAGCTGCCCAGGTAAGTTAAAAAATCATTACAATTACTTCATCTGTGCCTTAAGTACCTCAGTGAGGTACATTTGGCTCTTTAACTGTCATCCCGCCAGCTTTAATTGCCGGCGGGACTTCCGTTTTCGGGTCGCCCAGGTGCACACAGGTGGGTCCCTGAGAAACTCAGAGGTTGGCGGGTTGGAGCCGGCTTCCGAACCCGAATGGGATTTCCGCGATTTTCGGAGACCTCCGCCCCCAACGCACCCGCAATTGCCCCCCTAAAATTGAGCCCATAATCTCCCCGTCCCTGACCACACTCTTACTTCATCCTACCTGGAATGAAAAGAGAAGTGCCACAGTCAGACCCGTGCCCTTCTATCTGCACCAGCATTCGTCATACTCGCACTTGTTTTGAAGGGCATGGACATCACCTTAAGTTGAAGCAACACTAGAATGATATATGTAAAATGGATTGAAACCTAGTTTTCATCACATACACTTCAATTTTACTGACATTGTTCTCCATGCACTCTGATTATACAAGATATAGGGATATAAATTACTATTGGGTGGTAGCGCCAAACAAGCGAGAGTGAATCGACAGCCTGTTTCTTTTAGGAAAATCGGACGGAATGCAGAACAGGCTGCTGATTTACTCTCGCAGTTATGTGCTACTACCCAGCACGAATTTATACTCCATAGGCCGGGAATTTTCTTGGATCTGCTCCCACTCTGCCGCTATAACTCCTCTGGACTTATGGTGAAGTTATGGCAGTAGAGCAGAAGCAGCTCTGAGAAAATTCCTGTATGTAGTTTTTGTTATTTTCATGTAGTGGACTCTATCTTAGTGGTAGTGTGAAGCAGGCCCTTGTTTGGAGAAAGTGAACAGCTATGTATTAAATGTTGGGATAAATTCATATTGGGGCAGGTGATGTGTGATCTGGTAGCAATGGGCTGAATTACTTTTTCTTGCATGTGTTTGATACTATTCTTGCTACAACCATCAAGCACAAGTGCCAAAGTGATACAGTTTGAGTGATTTATGTCATATCAGTTGTTTACAAAGAAAAACAGGTTTGTCAAGCACTTTTTCATGAAAACTATGACCACTTAACAGAAAGTTATCCTTTTTTATTTGTCCATTAATAATACAGGCATGAATTTATGAATAATGTTTTTTCCCACTGGGACCTAAATGCAGCACTGCCAGGTTGACATAAAAGCTTTCTACTTTGGCTGCAAGGGACCTAAATAACATGTGTTTGAATAGTGTTAATCCAGTTTCTAGTGGACAGGTGCCCATAGGACAAAAAATGTTCGTAATTCAGCACAAGTCAGCATTAAATTAGCAATCTCTGAGGCTCTGAGGATAGCCATTGCCGAAAAAAAAATTGCACCAGTGGAGTAAAGGACATTTTTTTAAATGTTTGGGTGAAGCGTGTTATTGTTAGAGCCCAGTGTTCATCTGGGAGCACCTGGTGCTGACACTGGATGCTCAGAGGGAAATTGGTCTCTCTTCCCCAGCACCAACATTCCTAATCGCAACGATCACAGAAAATATTTTCAATCGTGTCTCGAGTCTCTGGAAATGATTTAATAGCCAATGACTTGTAACTGGAAATGAGCTGACATCCAGCTTCTGGTGTTATCAAACTGCATTAACCTCTTATACAAAGAAAAATAGACATTGTGCCTTACAAAATTCCTTTATCTGCCTTAAAACAGCCTGTGTGTCCATGTATTTAATAACATAGGAAAAAAAGTTATGTTATAAATATGTGCAATATATGAACTGCACTCTAATTCAGATTGAAATTTTATGAAATGCCTATTTTAAATATTAACATTAAGACCAATTGCAGCCTCAAAATCTTTTTAAGTTACTCAAAAAGAGAGATTATTGAGAATGCTTCATTCAGTCCAGATCCAGAGACAATCCAGTTAAGTAAATGAAGAAAGCCTCAGCTTTGTGCAGTTTTTTAGAAACAAATTAGATCTTCTCAAAAAAAAAATGGGAAAAAAGAACCAATGGGGTATAAATTGTCCGGTAGCGCAAAATGAGCGATAACGAATCGGGAGCTCGTCATACACCTGAAGTGAATGGAAATGGAGTGCAAAATGGGCGGCCAATTTGCCTGTTTTGTGCTACCCTCCAAAGATGAATTTATACCCCTAAATGTCTTTATAAGATAGTTGATTTTGACTTGAATGTTTAAATCTGCTGCAGAAGTTTGTTGGGAAAATGGATAGCAGGTTAATAGAGCAGGCAAATCACGCAGTTTGCACTTAGACTTGGATTTTGAAGGAAACTTTTGAGTATTTGTCCTGATACTTGGTGGTCTTAGGATGTCTGATACTTGTTCTAACAAATCACAAAACAGAAGTTTAAGCACAAATTGTGAAAATAAATATTCAGAAATATTTTATTATTTGTCATTTAACTATCAAATATTGAATCACCTTTTTTTATGTAAAAATGCAAAGTTGGCTTAAACATTTATCAAATCAACGGACAATATAATGATCAAACCCAGCTTCCATACTAGCTGTGTTTCTTAATAAAAATACAAAATGTTGTACATTTATGAGTTCAGATGCATTTGTTTCTGTTTCTAAATATTAATTCTAGGGGGAGCAAGTTGAGAAAACAACAGGCAGATGTGTAATGAATCTCAATAAAATGGACTCCTGATAAATTATTTTGGAAAATAACCAGCACTGTATCAGGTCAAGGTATATAACCAAATGTCCCAGTCTGACATTCCAGGAGGGAAAGTGTGAGGGACAATTGGAGAATGTCTTTGCAAATTTTAACAACCTTTTCTTCAAAATGTTATGAATTTGAGTCATCAGAGGTTTTTGGAAAGAACCTTTTTCAAGCTCAACTGAAAAATATCAACAAATTGCTCTCCTACTCCTGTTAATACTATTTAACAAGTAGATTTTTGAAAATATTTGTAAGTGGGAGTGGTAAGAGAATGACCTTTTGTCTCTATAGCGAGCTATTTACTGTTTGAATGGCAGACTGATGCTGCAACATAGTGTGATCATGTTTCCTAAAGATAACATCTGAGAAACAGATCAGCTTCTCCACCTCTGTCTTTGGGAGTTAGGATTCAATGTTTGAAATTACAACGTGCTTGGTGGTCTTACAAATCAGATGGCCACTAATTAAAACTGTAAGAATGAAATGGATCATCATTTAAAATAAGTATAACAAGTACAATGGTACATTTAACTCCACTTCATTTCTAGTATCTAAGCCAGTGGAAAAGAAATTGCTCTAACTGGACTACAAGCTGATGGAGTAATACGAATTGAAAAGTTAGGTACCATTTCTTGAGACAGCAAATTTATTGGGTATTCAAACTAATTTGTCCTAATCAACCTCACAGAGAGCTCATGTCTAACTCCAGGAGTTAACCTTTTGTGAACTAAATTTAATACATATTAATTGTGCACAAGGCCACTGGAGTGAGAGCTCTGTGTGCTGGCCTGAGGCCCGAGCAAAATTCAGCTTCAGGCTTCAGTTAAATGCAGCCGGTGAGCTGTGGCACCAAACGGGCACCCCGCTGGTCGGGGAGGGTGGGAAATCATCTGTCTCTCACGCAGAGCCAACCCCGGCAGTTGTGATCTGTGTGGGAGGCAAACCTGGGGGGTGGGGTGGGGGCGGTGGTCCTCGAACGTGCCAGCAGCGGGCCGGAGTTTTTTTGTGAACCCAGGAGGAGCACTCCTGCTTCTGGACCCACAAAGGTGAAAATTCAAAATTTCATGGGCCTTTCTTTGAGCAGCATCCAACAGAGCCTTTAAAGACCACAGGTTAGACCACTGAACGCCTGGTACAACTGTACCAGAATTCTGCAACTGGCGTAGAACCCTGATTTTCAACTGCTGCTCTCCTATTTTGGCAGGCACGAGTTGAATTTCTCCCCCATAAATTTAACCAAAATCCCTTTCAAACCAAACGGGTAACAATCTCAAAATGTTACAAACAGCAATGAAATTAAAAACAGTCATTGTCTTTTAATCACCAACTCTGGATATCTGTGAAGAGTCTACAGGATACATAAATGCCAACCATCTGCTTGTCGCTGGAGGCTGGATCACTGCTGATTTTGGCTCCTTGAAGTCAGCTGTTTTCCAGCCTCAGACAGGAACAGCATGAAAATTTGATAGCCATACAAAAAGCAAATGGTTGGCATGTATATAGATTCTCTATACAAGTGTAAGCTTGTCCAAATCCAATGTGGTCCTCTTGATGAACATTAAAAGCTACAGTGCTTTTATTAAGCCAGACCAAGTTGCATTTTGGTAGGAAGAATGAGAAGAGACAATATAAACTAAATGGTGCAATTTTAAAGGGGGTGCAGGAAAAGAGAGTCCCGGGGGTTCATATACACAAATCTTTGAAGATGGCAAGTCAAGTTGATAATATTGTTAAAAAGGCATATGGGATCCTTGGCTTTATGAATAGAGACATGGGGCTCAATTTTCAAATTAAAAAACGGGTGGGTTGGGGCGGGAGGGCATTGAAAATTGCCACCATTTCAGACTCGCCTCCAACCCGTCCATTTCCAGTTTTCACCGGGGTGGGACGAGGGGTGGGCAACCAACCTGCTCCCAGGAGGCGGGTCAGGCCTTAAAACCTTTCAAGGAGGCTTCACTCCTCCATTTTTCACCAATTCCTGATTTCGACCCGGGGTGGGGGCCAGGATTCCCAGGCCTTCTGTTTTACACCTCGTGAAAGGAGGTGAGAAGGCTCGAGACTAACAGATAGGTGCCTAGAAAGGCACAGCTTGTGGGCCCAGAGAAGCAGGAGTACTTTCCTCAAGCCCAACAAGCCTACCAGCACTGACCCCCCCCCAACAATTGTGGACCCCCGACCCCTGATCGCGGACCTACCCCGATCGCGGACCCCCGACCCCTGATGCAGACCCCCCAACCCAGCTGCCCGACCCAGATCCTCACCCTCCGACCCCTGACCCCGATCCCCCAACCCCGATCCTCCCCCCACTCTGACCCTTCCACCCCGACCCCGATCCTCCTACCCTGTCCCTCCCCCTCAACGATTGCGGGCCCCCACGGTACAACCCCCCATGACTGACCCCCCGGTCCCATCCCCCATGACTTGCCCACCCTTGTCCACCCGTGCCCACCTATGCCAACCGATGTCCATCCATGCCCTGTGCCCACCCATGCCCCTTGCCCACCCATGTGCCATGTGTGCACCCATGCCTCCCCGTGCCCCCTGCCCATCCATCCATACAAACAAAGACCTACCTGCAGACTTACCTGAAGACGTCCCCTCCCTGGCTGGTCTCCCGTCCGACTGTGACCAGCTTGTCAATCAGCCGGTCAATCGGACGGAAAACCGACAAAAAAAAAAGCCGTCCTTATGTCAAGATCGTAAGGAAGTCCGGGGAACCCGTACTAATGGGTTTCCCGACCTCAATTTGACCCCCCCGCCCCCTCCCCGGCTCCGTTTTAAAATCACCCCCATAGAGTACAAAAGCAAGGAAGTTAGCTAAACATTGATCAAACACTGGTTGACCTCAGCTGGAGTATTGTGTCCAATTCCAGGAACCACACTTTAGGAAAGATGTCAAGGCCTTGGAGAGGGTGTAGAGCAGATTTACCAGAACGATTTCAGGGATGAGGGACTTCAGTTATGTGGAGAGACTGGAGAATTTGGGATTTTTCTCCTTTGAGCAGAGAAGGTTAAGGGGAGATTTTATAGAGGTGTTCAAAATTATGAGGGGTCTTGATAGGGTAAATAAGGAGAAACTGTTTCCACTGGCAGGAGGGTCAGTAATCAGAGGACACAGATTTAAGATAATTGGCAAAAGAACCACCGGTGAGATGATGAGAATTTTGTTTACGCAGCAAATTGTTACGATTTGGAATACACTGCCTGAGAGGGTGGTGGAAGCAGATTCAGTGGTAACTTTTAAAGGGAAATTTGATATATGAAAAGGAAAATTTGCGGGGCTTTGGGGAAAGAGTGGGGGAGTGGGACTAATTAGATAGCTCTTTCAAAGCGCTGGCACAAGCTCGATGGGCCGATAGTTCTCCTTGTGTGTTGTAAGATTCTCTGATTCTAAGTTGACTAACTTCCAGTTGCAGCTCAGCCTGTTCCAGTCAGTCAAGTTTGAGTGAAGGAAGGGGACAAATCAGTCAAATTTTCGGCTTAAAAGATTATGGTCAGCCTTTGTGTATGATATAATTGCCTGAGCTTTTAATTATTATTTGGTTTGCACCTATGCATGCTTTGTTTAATTTTATATTTTTGCCCTGAATATCCTCCCCACCTCCTGTGAAGGCATTAGCTCATGGTGGAATAGGATTTTGCCATAATTGCCTGTCATCCATACTTTGTCCAAATGGCCATTATTCATGTCTGAGTGTAGACTAGAAGATAAGAACATAAGAAATAGGAGCAGGAGTAGGCCATCCGGCCCCTCGTGCCTGCTCCGCCATCAGATCATGGCTGATCTTTGAACTCAACTCCACTTTCCTGCCTGATCCCCATATCCCTTGATTCTCCTAGAGTCCAAAAATCTATCTATCTCAGCCTTGAATATACTCAACGACTCAGCATCACAGCCCTCTGGGGTAGAGAATTCCAAAGATTCACAATCCTCTGAGTGAAGAAATTCCCCCTCATCTCAGTCTTAAATGGCCGACCCCTTATCCTGAGACTTTGCCCCCTAGTTTTAGACTCTCCAGCCATGGGAAACATCCTCTCAGCATCTACCCTGTCAAGCCCACTCAGAATCTTGTATGTTTCAATGAGATCACCTCTCATTCTTCTAAACTCCAGAAAGCATAAGTCCATTCTACTCAATTTCTTCCCATACGACAACTCTCTCATCACAGGAATCAATCTAGTGAACCTGAACCTGAACTAGTGACAGTGAGTGGGACCCAACTATTCAATTGTGGGGGGCACCACAGTCACGCCTGCTCCTGTCCTCACTCAACATCCAAAAAAACGCACTTTCAAGCAGGATCACTGGATGTTGCGGCCAATTTGAATGATCCATCACCACCCAAACAGAGATGAAGTAACTCTTATTTAATCCATCTGCACTTAAAATCTTCATATTTTCAGGTATCTGTGAAGTGAAGTCAGTTCCAAGCATTCAGGCCTTTGATAAATGTCAGTATTTCATCATAAACACTAGTTAAAGTTTAATAATGTTTCATGCAACTCACTCCCTTGCTTGGTCAAATATACATGTTTTGCAATAAGGTTCTATTTGCCAGATTGCAAAGGATATCACTGTGTAAGTGCACTCTGGAAACATTGCTGGAGATAAAGAATCCCCTAATGAAATCTGATAAAGATCTGGCTTGAGACAAAATCAGGTAATTATGTTTTTCGTAATGACATAATAGTATAGTACGGAATTAATAATGCAGTATTTGCAGAAATCTTCAAAAATCTTATTCTGAAAGATTCTAAAAGACTTTATAATAAATGTAACATGTTGCTAATTTAATGCAGTCCTGCCCCAAAGGTAGCTTGGCCTGGAATGTTTTCCGCCCAGATATCAACAGAATCAACTGAAATAGCGCAAAAGATCGCGGAATTTAAATCCTAAGTAAGTTATGCCCATAAACATTTACGCTCGAGTTTCCGCGATCTTTTATGTTGGTTCAAAAGTAAATTTGCCTGACTTCGTTTTTTAAGAGATGTATTTTGTGCTACTTCCACCATTAAGAAATGCACTACCCAATGTATACAAGGTTTTGTGCTTCTGTGTATGTCTGTTCCATAATATTTTTCAATCACCTTGTACTAAGCCAGATAACAAATGATTTGATTGGAACGTGTTTTGTTTCAGACTAAATTTAACATGACGCTTCGTTAGTATAGAATGAATACCCAATTTAGAATGGATTTGATGATGTTTCCAAACAAAATAACATTGAGATATATTTGGATAATATTACATAATGAATAATGAAATCTTGATCTCGTATTGCTTACAAATCCGGCAACTAACAAAAACATGTATTTATTGTCATAGCAATTGAACAAAAGGATTAATGAGCAGCTGGAGGATGAAGAAACTTCTATATTTGGTTTATTTCATGGGGAGTTTACCTGAATTTCTTTCACAAAATAATGAAGGTAAGGCTTTCTTCTCTCCATTTTTTTGTTGTACATCAAGTTTCAACATGTATTACAGAAGAGTTGATGAATTAAACTTTGATCATTTTAGAAGACAGAACAATTATTCATGCAATTTAGTCCCCACAAAGACTTTGGGTGAAGATTTCCCCTGTGTACTATGTGTAGTGAAATTGGAATTACATAGAGAATCACAACATGGAAACAGGTCATTCTGCCCAACTAGTCCATGCTGGTGTTTATCCTCCACACAAGCAGCAGTCCTAATCCCATATGCCTACCCTGTTCCCACATGTCTTTATTTCCCTTTCCTTTAACCTCCTATCTAACCTATTCTTAAATGTTAATATGGTCTCTGCTTCAATCTCCATTACATCTCGACTTTTATATTATATAGGGGAGATTTTAACTCCCTCCGTCTGGCTGAAAGGGAGCAGTAGTGGAGTTAACATTGAGATGGTCAACATATTGCCTTGTTCCCATTTTTCCCAGGCCTTTTTGCTGGGCTGCCCAGGCGGTCCCCTGAATCAGGCAGAAGCCTCATTAATCTATGTTAAATTAGGGTACTATGATGTACATCCTATGATGCAATTTTAGCAGTCTACTGGGTGGAGTATACGCCGTGGATGCTCCTCTCAGTAAAACCTGACATTGAAGAGGCTGGCCTCCTGATAGTTAAAATCTACCGTTGTGTCTCTTTGCATAAAACCCAGTATTCCATTAACTTTTCACCGCCTTATCCACTTGAAGTGCAGTTTTCAATGTCTTGCGAACTGGAACCCCTGAATCCCTCTGCTCTTCCACATCACCCAACCTTTCCCATTCAAAGCATAACTAGTAGTTTTCTTTTTAACCACCTCACATTTATTCACCTTGAAGTGGCACTTTTTTGCCCATTCCACCATCTTATTAATATCTCCTTGCAGTGTCGTTTGGTCCTCAGAATTATTTACTATTTTAGTATTGTCTGCAAATTTGGACACCACGCTGTCTAGCCCAATGTACAATCATTGATATACACAGTGAAGAGAAGCGATCCCAGAACAGAACACTGAATTGTAAACAATTTTACAACACCAAGTTATAGTCCAACGATTTTTATTTGAAATCTACAAGCTTTCGGAGGTTTCCTCCTTCCTCAGGTAAATGTTCAGGAGCTCCTTGAAGCCTACGCATTTATACATCACAGAACAATACATGGTGTTTACAGACTGCCCCTGCAACTGCCCGTTGCCAAGGCAATCACCGTGTTCAGACAGAGAGGTGTCACCTGCAGAACCCCCGAATACACATTCAACAAAAAAACAAACAGGAAAAAAAACAGAGAGAGAGAGGCAGAAACATCCGGAAGGCAGAGAAAGCCAGCAAATGACCCATTATATTAAAAACAGATAGCTTTTGTTCGCTAGTGGGGTAACGTGTAGCATGACATGAACCCAAGATCCCGGTTGAGGCCGTCCTCATGGGTGCGGAACTTGGCTATCAATTTCTGCTCGACGATTTTGCGTTGTCGTGTGTCTCGAAGGCCGCCTTGGAGAATGCTTACCCGAAGATCGGTGGCTGAATGTCCCTGACTGCTGAAGTGTTCCCCGACTAGGAGGGAACCCTCCTGTCTGGCGATTGTTGCGCGGTGTCCATTTATCCGTTGTCGCAGTGTCTGCATGGTCTCGCCATGCAGACACTGCGACACTCTTCTCCAATAGTCTCCTATGTTCATGTTCATGATTAAAATAACACAGATTGAGGATAACCAGAATTGTTGCTTACGTAATATTCGGCCTATTACTGTCAACATAGGAGACTATTGGAGAAGATTAAGGGTGATGGAATTAGGGGTAGGCTGGGAAAAATGGGAATGAGGCAATAAACTGACATCTCAAATTAGATTAAAACTGGTCAGAAGGGTAGAAGTTAAGGGCAGTTTCTTAGAATGGTTGGAAGTTGGTATCAGTGTCTCACAGGGCTCTGTTCTGGGATCGCTTCTCTTCACTGTGTATATCAATGATTGTACATTGGGCTAGACAGCGTGGTGTCAAAGGCTTTTTGAATGTCCAAGTACATACACTACATCCACTGCATCTCCCCCTTCCACTATAACTGTTAATTGTAAACAATTTTACAACACCAAGTTATAGTCCAGCAATTTTATTTTAAATTCACAAGCTTTCGGAGATTTTCTCCTTCCTCAGGCAAATGTTTCAAGATCTTGAAACATTTGCCTGAGGAAGGAGAAAATCTCCGAAAGCTTGTGAATTTAAAATAAAATTGCTGGACTATAACTTGGTGTTGTAAAATTGTTTACAATTGTCAACCCCAGTCCATCACCGGCATCTCCACATTATAACTGTTAATGCATTCTTTATATGGGTATATGATTTCACTAAACAAAAGCACAGAGGAAATCTACCGATAATAACTGCTGAACCTATAACCTACATATATATTTTATAAAATTATGAAATATAAACCAGTCTTAGTTGTGTGACAATATATTTCAATTAACTTATGAAAGAAAGGTGTTCAAGGTTGCTTAAATTTAATGTGTGCTAATATTAATCTTGCTTTGATTTGCTGGGCTAGTTGGTTCAATTGACTTTTCATTAATAATGATTAAAATAACACAGATTGAGGATAACCGGAATTGTTGCTTACGTAATATTCGGCCTATTACTGTTTACTGATGCTGAGTGATTTATCAACAAATACTTAAGCACTTCTGCTATAAAGTTGTCTTTCTCACTTGGAGAGCAAGGTCAGTATAAGAGGAAAGTCCTCAGACCAGAAGACTGAAAGCACAGAAAAGATAATAGCCAGCACTCATGGCACCAACATTTATAATTGGCACTGCTGCTGGGAAAACCATCTCTTCAAAGAACTCTTGTCTCTTTCAGAGACAGTAGCACTGTCTTATGAAGTTACAGCAATGCTGCCAACATCAGGCTGCCATCAGTGGCAGCGCTGTAATCGAAAGTGGCCGAAATATTTGTTTTGTAATTCAATTCATTTAATGAAAATCAGCTAGAAACGATGCAAAAAGAACATTTTAATAATCCTTAAAATTAGGATTATGTCTAAAGACAAATCAAGTGTTTGAATTTGTAATTCAGATTAAACATGTGTTGTCGATTTCAATTTATTTAAAAAATAGTTTGAGCAGAAAGAACTCAAGGGCTAGAAATGGTGGAAACATAGACCCTGAAATTCCTAGGTTAGGAGGGGGTGTTAGTTTGGAAAGGACTGATAGTAGATGTCCCAGAAGATGCTTGACACTGCTGATTCTGTAGACCGAGACCATGAAGAACAGGAAGCAGCTACAGTGGCAACAGCTGCGAGAGAAACTCATTTGGCACTCATTCACAGATATAAAGAGCACTCTCATATGGAAGTCTTAGCCCATCAAAGAACTCTCTCCTCTCAACAAACTCTCCATGGCCATAGCTAATTATAGCTAGCCATTACATCCTAATCCTGAGCCTCATCATCAGCATATTATCTATTCCCATTGTCATATAAGAGAACCAAACACCAAGCAGTCCTTACATCATATATTTTAGTGATTTATTGCAACTATTTATAGAAACTAACGGCCCTGAATTTCTTCGGATGTTCTACCGCTGCATCACCATAACTTCACCGGAGATGTGGCGGAAGCCCTGTTTATGCCTGTAACTGGGGCTTCCACTACACTTCCGGTGAAACTAAGGCAATGCAGCAGCAGTAGGTCTGAGCAGCAGTTGGTTCTATGGTTGTGCACAGTCCTTGCGACCATGCAAGCTTTGGTCTGTGCTATTCTAACACTTCTTCTATGTGTCACCTGAGGCCCTGGGGTCTGAGATATGGATGGCTGCTGAAAAACATTATGAGCCTCTTGGGATGGATGTGGCTGTTCTCTCACAAGGCCTCAAGTCCTGGGATGGATGCATGGTCATGCTGACTCTTTATCATGGGCCCCTTGGCAGCCTGGTTCTACAAAGATGAAGGCTTCTGGCAGGAGCTGATTTGGTGCTCCTTTGCGCTGCTGTTATGAGGAAAGCTGTCTATGACGTAAGTCCCTTTGTAAATGTTTATAAATGAATCCCCCAATGTAAACAGTTGCTTGTAATGCTTTGCTGATGAACCTATCAAATATTTGTCCATTTCTTTCTAAGTGAGTGAAAGTTCCAAAATCCATAATAATATTTTAAACAAAATAAAAAATTGAAAAGATTACATATTTCACAATATTTATTTGTTTATGTGATGTGGGCGTCGCTGGCAAGCATTTATTGCCCATCCTTAATTGCCCTTGAGAAGGTGGTGGTGAGCCGTCTTTTTGAACCGCTGCAGTCCGTGCTGTTAGGTAGGGAGTTCCAGGATTTTGACCCAGTGACGACGAAGGAATGGCGATGTTTTTCCATGTCGGGATGGTGTGTGACTTGGAGGGGAACGTGCAGATGGTGTTGTTCCCATGTGCCTGCTGCCCTTGGCCTTCTAGGTGGTAGAGGTCGCGGGTTTAGGGTTTAGGAGGTGCTGTTGAAGAAGCCTTGGCGATTTGCTGCAGTGCATCTTGTAGATGGTACACACTGCAGCCACGGTGCGCTGGTGGAGAAGGGAGTGAATGTTTAGAGTGGTGGATGGGGTGCCAATCAAGCGGGCTGCTTTGTCCTGGACGGTGTCGAGCTTCTTGAGTGTTGTTGGAGCTGCACTCATCCAGGCAAGTAGAGAGTATTCCATCACACTCCTGACTTGTGCCTTGTCGATGGTGGAAAGGCTTTGGGGAGTCAGGAGGTGGGTCACTCGCCGCAGAATACCCAGCCTCTGACCTGCTCTTGTAGCCACAGTATTTATGTGGCTGGTCCAGTTAAGTTTCTGGTCAATGGTGACCCCCAGGATGTTGATGGTAGGGGATTCAGTGATGGTAATGCTGTTGAATGTCAAGGGGAGGTGGTTAGATTCTCTTTTGTTGGAGTTGGTCATTGCTTGGCACTTGTCTGGCGCGAATGTTACTTGCCACTTATCAGCCCAAGCCTGGATGTTCTCTAGGTCTTGCTGCATGCGGGCATGGACTGCTTCATTATCTGAGGGGTTGCGAATGGAACTGAACACTGAGCAATCATCAGCAAACATTCCCGTTTCTGACCTTACGATGGAGGGAAGGTCATTGGTGAAGCAGCTGAAGATGGTTGGGCCAAGGATACTGCCCTGAGGAACTCCTGCAGCAATGCCCTGGGGCTGAGATGATTGGCCTTCTACAACCACTACCATCTTCCTTTGTGCTAGGTATGACTCCAGCAAATGGAGAGTTTTCCCCCTGATTCCCATTGACTTCAATTTTACTAGGGCTCCTTGGTGCCACACTTAGGTCAAATGCTGCCTTGGTGTCAAGGGCAGTCACTCTCACCTCACCTCTGGAATTCAGCTCTTTTGTCCATGTTTGGATCAAGGCTGTAATGAGGTCTGGAGCCGAGTGGTTCTGGCGGAACCCAAACTGAGCATCGGTGAGCAGGTTATTGGTGAGTAAGTGCCGCTTGATAGCACTGTCGACGACACCTTCCATCACTTTGCTGATGATTGAGAATAGACTGATGAGATGGTAATTGGCCGGATTTGATTTGTCCTGCTTTTTTTGACAGGATATTCCTGGGCAACTTTCTACATTGTCGTGTAGATGCCAGTGTTGTAGCTGTACTGGAACAGCTTGACGAGAGGCGCTGCTAATTCTGGAGCACAAGTCTTCAGCACTACAGCTGGGTTGTTGTTGGGGCCCATAGCCTTTGCTGTATCCAGTGCACTCAGCCGTTTCTTGATATCACGTGGAGTGAATCAAATTGGCTGAAGACTGTCTTCAATAACATGAATAAATTTATTGACTGAATTGTCTTTTGTATCTTTTAATACCTTCATTAAAGTTTTTACTTTTAAGGCCTCAGCCTGTCTTAGGAGCCGAGGCTTCGAGTGGATATTTATTTTTAACCTCACAACAGGTGTGAGAGAGCTTTCAACCACATCTGTGCTTTTTGAGCATGTGTGGTTGGAAGATGTTTCCCAGCATGCAATCTGTTGACAGGTTGAAGGGTGTACCCTTCTTCCTGTAAGGAGTAGAGTTCCTTTGCTTTTTCAAAAAAGCTTTGAAAGAAACTGAAGTTTGAACTCTGAAATTATTTCAGGTAAATGAAGAATTTTTATAATTGTATTATCAACTCCGTTATTCTGTAATGAAGTCCTCATAGACCAGCAACACCTGCGAGAGGCTGCATGTATGAGCAGCAACACCTGTTATAGTAGATGATGGTTAGAGAAGAAGACAAATTGTCTGGAGAAGATTAATTTTTTTTTGTCATTTTTTTGAGTTAAAAATCTCTCTCTTCTGAAACATTCTTGAATCTTCAGGAATTTTTTAAATCTAAAAACTGCATAAACAATGAACTTCTGGGTATTTTATGAGATTTTTGTTCATTTATAGAAATTCATGTTTATTAAAGGGTGTATAAGTTGGTAAACTCACTTATTGTGCACTAAATTTTCTAACACCAGGGCAAGGAAACCTCCTGTTGATTACCACCTACCGTCCTCCCTCAGCTGATGAATCAGTCCTCCTCCATGTTGAGTACCACTTGGAGGAAGCACTGAGGGTAGAAAGGGAACAGAATGTACTCTGAGTGGGGGACTTCAATGTCCATCACCAAAAGTTGCTCGGTAGCACCACTACTGACTAAGCTGGTCGAGTCCTAACGGACATAGCTGCCAGACTTGGCCTGCGGCAAGTGGTGAGAGAACCAACACAAGGGATAAATCTACTTAACCTCGTCCTCACCCATCTACCTGTCACAGATGCATCTGTCCGTGACAGTATTGGTAGGAGTGACCACTGCACAGTCCTTGTGGAGACAAAAATGATGTGCCAACCTGGTGAAGCTACAACACAGGACTACATGCGTGCAAAACAGCGGAAGCAACATGCTATTGATAGAGCTAAGCAATCCCACAACCAACAGATCAGATCAAAGCTCTGCAGTCCTGCCACATCCAATCGAGAATGGTGGTGGACAATTAAACAACTAACGGGAGGAGGAGGCTCCGTGAACATCCCCATCCAGACAAGGCTGAAGTGTTTGCAACCACCTTCAGCCAGAAGTGCCGAGTTGGTGATCCATCTCGGCCTCCTCCCAATATCCCCACCATCACAGAAGCCAGTCTTCAGCCAATTCGATTCACTCCACATGATATCAAGAAACGGCTGAGTGCACTGGATACAGCAAAGGGTATGGGCCCCAAAAACATCCCGGCTGTAGTGCTAAAGACTTGTGCTCCAAAACCAGCCGTGCCTCTAGCCAAGCTGTTCCAGTACAGTTATAAGATTGGCATTTACCCGAAAAGTGGAAAATTACAAGGGTATGTCCTGTCCACAAAAAGCAGGACAAATCCAATCCGGCCAATTACCGCCCCATCAGTCTACTCTCAATCACCAGCAAAATGATGGAAGGTGTCGTCAACAGTGCTATCAAACGGCACTTGCTCACCAATAACCTGCTCACCGATGCTCAGTTTGGGTTCCGCCAGGACCACTCGGCTCCAGACCTCATTACATCCTTGGTCCAAACATGGACAAAAGAGCTGAATTCCGGTTGTGAGGTGAGAGTGACGGCCCTTGACATCAAGGCAGCATTTGATCGAGTGTGGCATCAAAGAGTCCTAGTAAAATTGAAGTTAATGGGAATTAGGGGGAAGACTCTCCATTAGTTGGAGTCATACCTAGCGCAAAGGAAGATGGTAGTGGTTGTTGGAGGCCAATCATCTCAGCCCCATGACATCGCTACAGGAGTTCCTCAGGGCAGTGTCCTAGGCCCAACCATCTTCAGCTGCTTCATCAATGACCTGCTCTCCATCATAAGATTAGAAGTGGGGATGCTTGCTGATGATTACACAGTGTTCAGCTCTATTCGCAACTCCTCAGATAATGAAGCAGTCCATGTCCACATGCAGCGAGACCTGAACTACATCCAGGCTTGGGCTGATAAGTGGCAAGTAACATTCGTGCCACACAAGCGGCAGGCAATCACCATCTCCAACAAGAGAGAATTTAACCACCTCCCCATGACATTCAATGGCATTACTATTGCTGAAGCCCCCACCATCAACATCCTGGGGCTCGCCATTAACTAGAAACTTAACTGGACCAGCCATATAAATACTGTGGTTACAAGAGTACGTCAGAGGCTGGGTATTCTGTGGTGAGTGACTCACCTCCTGACTCCCCAAAGCCTTTCCACCATCTACAAGGCACAAGTCAGGAGTGTGATGGAATACTTTCCACTTGCCTGGATGAGTGCAGCTCCAACAACTCTCAAGAAGCTCGACACCATCCAGGACAAAGCAGCCCGCTTGATTGGCACCCCATTCACCACCTTAAACATTCACTCCCATCACCACCGGCGCACTGTGGCTGCAGTGTGTACCATCTACAAGATGCACTGCAGCAACTCGCCAAGGCTTCTTTGACAGCACCTCCCAAACCCAGGACCACTACCACCTAGAAGGACAAGAGCAGCAGGCGCATGGGAATATCACCACCTGCGCGTTCCCCTTCAAATCACAGACCATCCCGACTTGGAAATATATTGCCATTCCTTCATCGTCGCTGGGTCAAAATCTTGGAACTCCCTTCCTAACATCACTGTGGGTGAACCTTCACCACATGGACTGCAGCAGTTCAAGAAGGCGGCTCATCTTCACCTTCTCAAGGGCAATTAGGGATGGGCAATAAATGCCGGCCTTGCCAGAGACACCCACATCCCATTAATTTATATTAAAAAAATAATAAGAAGAATATTCATGTTTAAGGCAGGAGCATGAAGGCAGAAGCTGGATGGCAATAGGAAAGGTGGTAGGGGAAGATTGTGACCTGATGGTTTGAAAGGGACCAAGAGCAGTTGAGTCCTAAGCACCCCTCATCCACAAAGCGGTTAGACCGCCCTCTCCACAGTACTGTGAGATGTGAGCAGCCTAGAATTCTGCTAAGCTACACTGCCAACTAAATGCTCCAAAATCCCCCCTCCAGATCCTTGAACACCCTCTCGATGATCACGAACCCCTAGACTGCAAACACTGTTTTCTCTGATTACAGAACCGCCCCTCATCCCCCATTTTTGCAAGACCATGATATTTCCCTCTCCAATGTCCACAGAACCCAGGATTCCTCTCCTCGTGATCCAGATCCCTGGATCTGCCCCACTGTTCCTGGAGCCTTCTTCTCCAGTGTTCAAAGGACCCTGGAATCCACCCCCCCCCACCACCTCCTGAGTGCTATCAGATCCTGGCAGCACCTTTCAAAATACTTTGAGATCCCATTCTAGTACTGCCATGTTTTACCAATGACCAGATAAGAAAGAAAAAAGAAAGCCTTGCATTTATATAGCACTTTTCACGACTGCAGGACGTCACAAAGTGCTTTATAGCCAATGATGCATTTTGAAGTGTCGTCACTGTTGTAAGGTAGGAAACACGGCAGCCAATTTGCGCACAGTAAGCTCCCACAAACAGCGATGTGATAATGACCAGATAATCTGGGTTCTTTTTAGTGATGTTGGCTGAGGGATAAATATTGACCAGGACAACGGGGATAACTGCTCTGCTCTTCTTTGAAATAATGCCATGGGATCTTTTATGTCCACCTGAGAGGGCAGACAGGGCCTCGGTTTAACATCTCATCCGAAAGACAGCACCTCCAACAATGCAGCACTCCCTCGGTACTGCACTGGACTGTCAGCCTAGATTTTGTGCTCAAGTCTCTGGAGTGGGACTTGAACCCATGACCGTCTGATTGAGCCATAGCTGACACCAAGAAGTGACTGTGAGAATTAAGGATGTAAGCTTAAAACCCAGGATTCTCAGATGTTTGTTGCTAATGCACAAATGTGCTACTCCTTGAATCAAAGCTTTACATAAACAATCTACCTATTTGATTTTGATTATGCAGCGAATCAAAAACTGTATGGTTAGCAGTCTTAGAAATAAAATGGACATTTATTGCACTTGCCTTCACTACGTTTCTTTTCAAGTAAATAGAAATCCCAAAAGAAAGAAAGACTTGCATTTATATAGCGCCTTTCATGACATCAGGACGTTCCAAAGCGCTTTACAGCTAATGAAGTAGTTTTGAAATGTAGTCACTGTTGTAATGTCGGAAAAAGTGACAGTAGCACACACATGAATGTGGTATGAGCATGTTAAGCATTTACATGTGACCTTCATTGATTGGCAATTCTGTGCTTTTATGCCACTCTATCTGAACTAGCAGCACCAGATGCTAATTGATTAATGGCATTAATAATATCAGAAATGGTACCAGGTGATGTATGTATGCTGGTTGGATATATTTATTCTGATCCACAGAAGTTCTACTTTGGGTGAATGCCAATATTGAGGTTGATTATAAACCTTGCAGGTTTAATAAATGGATGGGAGTTGGCACTGGAATTATGGAGATGCATGTAGGAGGAGAGGGTAATAAGGACATTCACCAATACTATGAAAGAAAATTAACTGGCCCTAAAAATGATAGATATTTAAAAATTAGGGAAGTATTGAAGATTTTATTAGTTGTCAGGTATCTGTCATCACGTAGGGCTGGATAGCTTCATGAAAGAAGAGTTACATACACCTATGAATGTAGCAAAAGTATACAACATATTTAATAAAGTAGTGGTTGGGTTGGTACAAGAGACAATATGGGAAGAAGATGTAAAAACAGAATTTACAGAGTCTGAATGGAACACAATTTGGCAGAATGCTAATCTAGCATCCAGTGGTGTTTTTTTTTTATTCGTTCATGGGATGTCGGCATCGCTGGCAAGCCCAGCATTTATTGCCCATCCCTAATTGCCCTTGAAAAGGTGGCGGTGAGCCGCCTTCTTGAACCGCTGCAGTCCATGTGGTGAAGGTTCTCCCACAGTACTGTTAGGTAGGGAGTTCCAGGATTTTGACCCAGCGACTATGAAGGAACGGCGATATATTTCCAAGTCGGGATGGTGCGTGACTTGGAGGGGAACGTGCAGATGGTGTTGTTCCCAGATGCCTGCTGCTCTTGTCCTTCTAGGTGGTAGAGGCCATGGGTTTGGGAAATGCTGTCGAAGAAGCCTTGGCGAGTTGCTGCAGTGTATCCTGTGGATGGTACACACTGCAGCCACTGTGCGCCGGTGGTGAAGGGAGTGAATGTTTAGGGTGGTGGATAGGGTGTCAATCAAGTGGGCTGCTTTGTCCTGGATGGCGTCGAGCTTCTTGAGTGTTGTTGGAGCTGCACTCATCCAGGCAAGTGGAGAGTATTCCATCAAACCCCTGACTTGTGCCTTGTGGATGGTGGAAAGGCTTTGGGGAGTCAGGAGGTAAGTCACTCGCCGCAGAATACCCAGCCTCTGACCTGCTCTCGTAGCCACAGTATTTATGTGACAATGTGACTAATTATAGTGAAAGTATTGCACCAATATTATTTTATCCCAAGTAGCCTGGTGAAATGGAGTTTCTGAAAGAGCATCAATGCTGGAGATGTATTGCAGACTTGTTCTACATAATTTGCTATTGTCCTTCAATTTCATAATAATAGATATGGACCTTAAAAGATATATCTTGTAATATGACTAAAATTGTCACACCACTGTATAGCAAAGTGAATTCTCATATTGGTGTGGAGGCCCAGTTCATTCCCAGTGGGAGAATCTATTGTTACAAAGTACTCACTCAAAACATTGACTTTTGTTTACTAATTGATCAAATTATTGGTATTCTGAAAACTCTTGTGATAAAGGATATTCTAAGCATTCCTGTATGTGACTGGATTGTCAATTCAAAGGGAAAGGGAAGCCCAATCTTTACAAAGGACTTTCTGGGGTGTGTTTCATCCTATTAAGAGCTGAACAATATCAGTTTGTTTTCGTTTTTGATTTGTTTTATCATTTGTTGAACTTTATTTTCGACATTGTTTTTGTCCTGGAAGGAGATGGGGGGATATTGAATATAACAGCTCTTTATACCAAAGAAATTAATCTAATTTTGTTGCAGGATGTGTACGTGACCTGGTTGCAAACGTAGATTTCCCTGGAAATGATATTGATTCAGTCCTTGCACCAGACGCCAACTACTGTCAAAAAGTGTGCACCGATGACACACGTTGTCAGTTTTTCACCTTTTTGACAAGAGATTGGAACGCTGATCAACGAAGGTAAATCTGTAACTACTTCAGTCAGAAGTTTAAATGGAATATCTTTTTTTATTCGTTCATGGGATGTGGGCGTCGCTGGTGAGGTCGGCATTTATTGCCCATCCCTAATTGCCCTTGAGAAGGTGGTGGTGAGCCGCCTTCTTGAACTGCTGCAGTCCGTGTGGTGACGATCCTCCCACACTGCTGTTAGGAAGGGAGTTCCAGGATTTTGACCCAGCGACGATGAAGGAACGGTGATATATTTCCAAGTCGGGATGATGTGTGACTTGGAGGGGAACGTGCAGGTGGTGTTGTTCCCATGTGCCTGCTACTCTTGTCCTTCTCGGTGGTAGAGGTCGTGGGTTTGGGAGGTGCTGTCGAAGAAGCCTTGGCGAGTTGCTGCAGTGCATCCTGTGGATGGTACACACTGCAGCCACTGTGCGCTGGTGGTGAAGGGAGTGAACGTTTAGGGTGGTGGATGGGGTGCCAATCAAGTGGGCTGCTTTATCTTGGATGGTGTCGAGCTTCTTGAGTGTTGTTGGAGCTGCATTCATCCAAGCAAGTGGAGAGTATTCCATCACACTCCTGACTTGTGCCTTGTGGATAGTGGAAAGGCTTTGGGGTGTCAGGAGGTGAGTCAATCGCCGCAGAATACTCAGCCTCTGACCTGCTCTCATAGCCACAGTATTTATATGGCTGGTCCAGTTAAGTTTCTGGTCAATGGTGACCCCCAGGATGTTGATGGTGGGGGATTCGGTGCTGGTAATGCCGTTGAATGTCAAGGGGAGGTAGTTAGACTCTCTCTTGTTGGAGATTGTCATTGCCTGGCACTTGTCTGGCGCGAATGTTACTTGCCACTTATGAGCCCAAGCCTGGATGTTGTCCAGGTCTTGCTGCATGCGGGCTCGGACTGCTTCATTATTTGAGGGGTTGGGAATGGAACTGAATGCTGTGCAATCATCAGCGAACATCCCCATTTCTGACCTTATGATGGAGGCAAGGTCATTGATGAAGCAGCTGAAGATGGTTGGGCCTAGGACACTGCCTTGAGGAACTCCTGCAGCAATGTCCTGGGGCTGAGATGATTGGCCTCCAACAACCACTACCATCTTCCTTTGTGCTAGGTATGACTCCAGCCACTGGAAAGTTTTCCCCCTGATTCCCATTGACTTCAATTTTACTAGGGCTCCTTGGTGCCACTCTCGGTCAAATGCTGCCTTGATGTCAAGGGCAGTCACTCTCACCTCACCTCTGGAATTCAGCTCTTTTGTCCATGTTTGGACCAAGGCTGCAATGAGGTCTGGAGCCGAGTGGTCCTGGCGGAACCCAAACTGAGCATCGGTGAGCAGGTTATTGGTGAGTAAGTGCCGCTTGATAGCACTGTTGACGACACATTCCATCACTTCGCTGATGATTGGGAGTAGACTGATGGGGCAGTAATTGGCCAGATTGGATTTGTCCTGCTTTTTGTGGACAGGACATACCCGGGCAATTTTCCACATTGTCGGGTAGATGCCAGTGTTGTAGCTGTACTGTAACAGCTTGGCTAGAGGTGCAGCTAGTTCTGGAGCACAAGGCTTCAGCACTACAGCTGGGATGTTGTCGAGGCCCATCGCCTTTGCTGTATCCAGTGCACTCAGCTGTTTCTTGATATCACGTGGAGTGAATCGAATTGGCTGAAGACTGGCTTCTGTGATGGTGGGGATATCGGGAGGAGGCCGAGATGGATCATCCACTCGGCACTTCTGGCTGAAGATGGTTGCAAACGATTCAGCCTTGTCTTTTGCACTCATGTGCAGGACTCCGCCATCATTGAGGAAGGGGATGTTTGCAGAGCCTCCTCCTCCCGTTAGTTGTTTAATTGTCCACCACCATTCACGACTGGATGTGGCAGGACTGCAGAGCTTTGATCTGATCCGTTGGTTGTTGAATCGCTTAGCTCTGTCTATAGCATGTTGCTTCCGCTGTTTAGCCTGAGTTGTAGCTTCACCAGGTTGGCACCTCATTTTTCGGTGCGCCTGGTGCTGCTCCTGGCATGCTCTTCTACTCTCCTCATTGAACCAGGGTTGATCCCCTGGCTTGTTGGTAATGGTCGAGTGAGGAATATACCGGGCCATGAGGTTACAGATTGTGCTGGAATACAATTCTGCTGCTGCTGATGGCCCAGAGTGCCTCATGGATGCCCAGTATTGAGCTGCTAGATCTGTTCTGAATCTATCCGATTTAGCACGGTGGTAGTGCCACACAACATGTTGGATGGTGTCCTCAGTGCGAAAACGGGACTTCATTTCCACGAGGTGATCACTCCTACCAATACTGTCATGGACAGATGCATTTGCGACAGCTAGATTGGTGAGGACGAGGTCAAGTAAGTTTTTCCCTCGTGTTGGTTCGCTCACCACCTGCCGCAGGCCCAGTCTGGCAGTTATGTCCTTCAGGACTCGGCCAGCTCGGTCAGTAGTGGTGCTACCGAGCCACTCTTGGGGATGGACATTGAAGTCCCCCACCCAGAGTACATTTTGTGCCCTTGCTACCCTCAGTGCTTCCTCCAAGTGGTGCTCAACATGGAGGAGGACTGATTCATCAGCTGAGGGAGGACTATCCAAGTTTGTTTATACTAAGGCCTATGGACCAAATGTAACACTGATTAAAATTGGAGCAGTTCCTCACAATGGTCCAGTGAACTATAATTCTTATATTTCCTCAATAGTTGATTGTTATCATAGTCCTAGTGTTGTTGAAAGCTAAATCCTGCTAGTTACTATTTTTGGCAATAAATCACATTTATTTTAGAAATAAAGCTTTCACCAGAAGAATGTTTGAGAATCTTCCGATTTAATTTGAGTATCTAGTGGAATGTCTATGTAAACAATATGTCATTAGGCCAAATCTAACAGTAAAGATTAACATTTGGAGTTCAGCTTCTTCCGAATTCAAATGTCAGCACTTAACAAGCCTGGGGCAAATCCTGATAACACAGGTTAGTGCATCAACTAACCTTCCCTGTGCCACTTTCTTTTTTGATTGGAAATGAATAAAGAAGCATCTCACCGTCATCACTGCACACCTGTTACTCCACCTGGTAGAAGCACATTCTGACAGGAATTCGACATTCTCCAGGTAACTGATGATCAAATCCCACCCTCTCCCCTTCCAATTTGACCACGAGGAATCAAAGCAAATGGATTGAATTAGATGGATTTGGATGAAGAAGGCCCTTTTGATCTCATCCTTCCACAATACCAATCTCACTGTTTTCCCAAAGCATAGATTTAATTGACCAGTTTTAACATTTTAAAACTTCAATACTTCAAGTTATCAACATTCTAACAGAACTATTTGTCATTTCATCTTTCAGATTTTATTGTTATCTGAAGACGACCATGACGGGAGAACCACCTGTTAAATCAGATTTACAGAACGTTGTCTCAGGATATTCCCTGAAACAGTGCGTGACACAAAGTTGTAAGTAAAATGCTGACACATCAACACAGTTAATTCATGGTTTTTATTTGTTTCAATCTTATTTCCATGCAGATTATCGGTTATTGCGCAATACCGTTCAATGAGCTATATTATCTTTGATGTGGAGATGCCGGTGATGGACTGGGGTTGACAATTGTAAACAATTTTACAACACCAAGTTATAGTCCAACAAATTTATTTTAAATTCCACAAGCTTTTGGAGGCTTCCTCCTTCCTCAGGTGAACACCGTTCACCTGACGAAGGAGGAAGCCTCCGAAAGCTTGTGGAATTTAAAATAAATTTGTTGGACTATAACTTGGTGTTGTAAAATTGTTTATATTATCTTTGATTTATATATAAAATTAAATCTTGAGAGGGTATCCACGAGATAAAAAAAAATGTTCTGTAAAGTTTTGGAACTGACGTAACCAATTTGGTTTAGCAAAAATCATTAGGTTGCATCAGCTATTACTTTGAACAATTAAATATATAATTTATTGATATGTGCACTCATATATTGACGTAACATTGTAGGCAATTCATGAAATTTGATAAAAGTGATTTGGAATCAACGAGCTTAATTTTCAAAAGTTTACGGGGTGAAATTCCACTGGCATTCTCCTGCTCGTTTGCTGCTACTTGGGCTGAAGAGTCACGGAGACCCTGGAAAAACAATTTAAACAGCATTGACACTCTTTTCTGGGGTTTCCATGGTTCTTCCCCCTGTGGTGGCCGAGCAGGAGAACCCTACGGAACTTCACCTCTAATATAATTGTGCTGCTTTGGGATGTATGGCGGACGGCGGATCTGCTACTGCCCGTTGAATTTTACCCCCCTCGTGAAGCATCAACATCCAAAAGCAGAGTCCACTGCTAATTGTTTTTTGGAACTGTAGATTGATCACGATTGCAGCTGCAACTGACGCTGGCACTGATGGATGACTTTGAAGCAACAAACCTCTTTAAGTGCATGAGTTCTGTGTTGTCACTGACAGCACACATGAGGTTTGAATCCATTGTTCTGAAGTCTGTATTGCTAACCAACATGAATGTTGTTGATGCTGTGCAAGTGGATGTTGCTGCTGGTGGGAGTGAAAGTGAGAATATTAGTTCACCTGTATGATGCATATTTCGACATATTTTCCACATACTTAAATGCTTAAAACTTCTAGTAGTCCCTCATTTTTTGTCCAAATTTTGGCACCTTGCTTTCTCAAACGAATCTCAAGTGGCTTTTAAAGGACACTGCTGTTGCCAATTATTTTACGGTGCCTATCCGTCTGAATGCCTTTGTATTGTGTCATGGCCGGCTTGCTCGCAGCAGCCAAGGCCAGTCTCTGGGAAACCTGTGGGCTTCCTTGGAGGCAGCTGGTGAGAGGGAGGCAAGCAGTACATGGAGACATTGGAAGAAAAAGGGTGAAATGTATTTTAAAGGCGCAGCAGAGGTTGAACACAGAACCACATGCACTCACCATCTCTACTAGAATGCGAAAACTGGGCCCCCAAGATAAGATAAACACCTGCATGCTTATCTTGTCCAGTATGAAAGAACCCATACATTTTACTATAATGTACAGTGTGAGACTTAAATGAAGTGGGTCCACAATCTCAAATAAGGAAGATAAGATTTATGGGACAGTGAAGGGAAATAGCATTATGAGATGACAATTCAATCAATAATATAACTTTGCCCATTGATAATATATACATCTTCAAAAGCAAAATACTGGGGATGCTGGAAATCTGAAATAAAAACAGAAAATGCTGGAAAAGCTCAGCAAGTGAGGCAGCATATGGGGAGAAAGAAACAGAGTTAACCTTTCAGGTCGAAGACCTTTCATCAGATATTTATTCTTGTACTTTAGAGGTAGTCCAGCCTTAAAAGGACATTTAGATTAGTGATCAAGAAAGGTATGAAAAAACATGCGGAATTGTATCGAGAATTTGGATTTGACCCGGGAAGTTTGAGCTCAAGAGCTGTATGCTCGATAGACCTCGTTTCTCCAAATCGGGTTTGCTTAATTTGTAAGTACTTCACCTTGTTTGGAGGATTAAACTTTGAATAAGTGAAACTTTGCTTATCATAGTATCATTGTATCATAGTAGGTACAGCACAGAAGGAGGCCATTTGGCCCATCATGCCTGTGCCACCTCTTTGAAAGAGTTTTCCAATTGTCCCATTCCCCTTCAAGTATTTATCCAATTCCCTTTTGGAAGTTACTGTTGAATCTGCTTCCACCACCCTTTCAGGCAGTGCGTTCCAGATCATTACAACTCTGCGTAAAAAAACGTTTCCTCATGTTGCCTCTGGCTCTTTTGCTAATCACCTTAAATCTGTGTCCTCTGGTTACCGACCATTCTGCCACTGGAAACAGTTTCTCCTTATTTACTCCAACAAAATTGTTCATGATTTTGAACACCTCTATCAAATCTTCTCTTAACCTTCTCTGTTCTAAGGAGAACAACCCCAGCTTCTTCAGTCTCTCCACACAACTGAAGCCCCTCATCCCTGGCACCTTTCTAGTACCCTATCTAAGGCCTTGACATCCTTCCTAAAATGAGGTACTCAGAATTGAACACAATACTTCAACTGAGGCCTAACCATTTAGCAATGAATTGAATGAACTTGCCTAAGGCTAGGTAGCCAATGGGTGGAATAAGGAAACCAAGTATGGGTTTGAAGAATAATTGTACGGGAACAGGAGGAGGTTTCTGGTTTGACTGTAAGGCTTTTCTTTCTTTCCAGGTGAAATGGAGTAGTGATAAAATCAGGGTCATTTTAATATTGCCGCTGATTTTATTTTCTATTAACTTTCCACTGTTGATTTGCCAAGAGCCCATTTTGCACTACTGTCGAAGACAAATTTCACTCCCTTAGTGTCCTTTTTTCCTGTGTGTAGCACCCATTTTTCGTCACTATTTGGGCGCTAAACCCAGGAATATCCATTCTGATATATTCCAGTAGTTGAGGCACAGAATAAGGATTCTCCGTAGATATTGGGCAGAAAAGGTGCACTTGGATCGTAGGTGATGCAAGATCTACTTACAGGAGTGACTGGTGACCCTGAATCCAAGAAGATATCTAGCGTAAAAATCCCAAAATTGTGATAATTACTCTACAGGGAGCATTTGCAATCAAGAAACGTATGATTCAATGTTTGGAGCATTTTGAACGGGAACAGAGCAACTATGTTATGAGCACACATGTGTTACCTTTAAAAATGCTACTAAATTTTTCACATTTATTTTATATTTGTTATTGTTTTCCAGTCATTCATCAATTCCTGTTCCCATCTTTTTCAGCCTGTTTTAAAACTGTCTATGATAATGTGGACTTTCTGGGAAATGACTTTCATGAATCTGTAGTAGAGGATGAACACAGTTGCCAAAAAGAATGTACAGAAGAGCCTGACTGCCAGTTTTTCACATTTATGAAAGGAGAATATCACAATGATCAACAACGGTTAGTCAATTATTCAAATAACCTATCATCTACAAGCAAATAAAAAAAATCGCATCATTAAAGTAATTATCTGTTATCATTTTCCATTTGTGGTGTAGTTTTAAGAATCTGCACTTTTGGTATGGAGCCTTGTCCAGAACTTGGGTATTCAGTCTTTTTATGATTTTACCCGTTAATTTAAAAATTCTGGGAGCACAAGTTTGAATTCCCAATAAGTGTTCCTGGCTGGTGAGATTCCACGATGGGAGTGTGATTTCATATACCCATCTGTGGCGTACATGATGAGCTCAGAGAACTAAATTCATCCAATATCAGTAGCAGAAAAAAACATGTATACACACAGTATGTTTAATGCTTTTGTAAATATTTCAAAACCAGGTCCTTTGTAATATTTCTGTGACTCTCTTTAGCTATATTTGCTACCTCAAAAAGAGTGAAAGAGGAACTCCACCAATAATAAATATTCTTCAGAATGTTGTATCTGGATTTTCTTTAAGGGAATGTGGAGTCGATAACCCAGGTAATTCCATTTTGTTCCCATTTATAGTTTTAAAACTGTGATATAGAAATTAACTATCAATACAAATTCCATCTTTCTTATTTCTAGTAACATATTCTACTTTATCCAAACAAACGAGATAATGTACAGCCTGATAGTGCAGCTCATTGATGAATTCATGCATTGTGACTCATGTCCAGAATTCTCAAGAAGAGGAGGAAATTTCCTCTGTGCATAAGGAGTAAACCCATTCTTTATAAACAACTTTACATGTTTTTTACACAAATATCACACAGAAGAAACTTCAGGAGGAGTTGAATGACACTTTCCTGCAGTTCGAGTCCCAAGAATTGCACCAGTTAAAGTGGCACGAATTGTACAGTCTGACACCAGATAGGTTCAGATGAAGAAGCCGTTATGTGTGATCCCATCCTTCCAGAATACCAACTTTACCATCTTCCCACTGTAGCATCTAATTGTTTTTTAAAGGAGTCGAGTATGATGGATCTTTTCTGGCAACCAGTTCCAGCTGGCGATCACCTTGTGTAAAGAAATGTTTCCTCACTTCTTTCCTAAATGTACCCTTCACAGTCCTCAACCTGTTCTCTCCTGTCCTGTTATCCATTATCCAATGACAATGCCACCCACTTCTTGACAGCTGGCTCAAGAACTGCATAAGCAGACAGCAGGTGCAATTTTAGCTGGAAAATGGTACATGGCATATGGGTGGGAAGTCCCAAAACAGAAACTAAAAGAGAAAAATAAGATACAGACAAAGTATTTTATTAATGCTTTTGAATCTTGAGACTGAATTAATTTGGTTAAACTGAGAATGACATTTATCTTTATAATACAGTGGCGCCCTAGAGCTATGGATACTTTCATATAATGGACACAATTTTGTGTCGTGGGTGCCATGCTGTTTTGTTCTACGTTACCTGCTATAATAAAGCACAGCTCTGTACTTTGTTTCATCGATGGCTACTCTGTTATTTATCTCTTTTAAATTTGGAGATTTGCTGTGTGTTTGTTTCACGGAATTAAATAGTTTATTATCATCTGAGCGTTGTGCATGTTATGTATTCACATTTCAGACTGCTTCAGTTCTAAAGCATTGGTAGCTTTGAGGTTGTACTGTAGTGATTTGATTTGCAGTTACGGTACTGCTTTTCTCACTTGCCATGTTACGTGAGATGAAATGTTTTATAAGCTTGCCACAATTACTGAGTGTATCACTGGTATTGTTACAAATAATTATAATAGAAAGCACAGTTTATGGAACACAGTGGTGTAGAATTTTATCTTTACCACCTGGATGTTAAGCATTGCCTGGGCAGAACGTAGGGAGGAAAATATCGCAAGCCCCTTATAGAACCTGTCGGATTTTCCTTCCACTAATTTTAATGGAAGCAAATCTGATGGGTTCTGTTGCTGGCGTGCAATGCACCCACCAGATTTTCCTCTCTGCGCTCCACCCAGGTGATGCTTATCGTCCAGGTAGTAAAGACAAAAATCGACTCCACGGTGTTTCTGTTGCTATTTTAATGGTCTGGTAAAGCTTCTATCCTATCAAGGAATTATGGTTCTTAGAAATGCAGATATTGATTCATTCTGATAATTGGCAGTTTATAAGTGATATACCCAACTTCTGGATGTTAATGCACTTCAGACAGTTTTCTTGTGGTAAACTTTAAGGTTGCACTTATTGTCCCAGGGAAATGAACTGCCCAGCATCAGCATCGTTATTTACTGCCCAACCAGGAATTAGTTGGAATTATTTAACACTAGCTCCTAAATGAGCAAAGATGAGTGTCATGACCTTTACTAATGAATGCAACATCATACCTTGGTGGTGGCATAGGATACAGCCTCACTTTGTGACACAGCAAATTCAAAGATGGTTTCTTTGCAATTGGATTAACTGGACGAAGTACAGTCGAATAGACCATATTATCTCACAAAGTCAAAATCATGAAAATTCAATGATCACCACAGGAGAGCCTCATTCTTCACGTGGCCTTCACTAGGATATACCACGGAAGCTGGAGGATTTGTAACAGGCAGCAGGGGACATGTCAGCTGGATAGACAGACACTAATGCCTTGACATACTTGCCAATGTTACGGAATTGGGCTGGACACAGTCAGCGGAGTCCATTGGCTTTCTGCTCACCACGCTGATACAAAACCAGGAATACTCCTCTGCAGAGCTCTGAAATGTTGCCATTCAGAACTCTGCCAAATTCTATGAAAATCTTTTTACAGGAGCCATTGTTCAGTTTTTCTGTGGCAGAGGTGGTCTCCAGTCTACAGTGCTGCCTTTTGAATCCAAAATCTGCCCAGAGGCTAACGTCCAGTACTTTACAAGTCTGTGATTGGGAGTAATATACTAGCATGGATTGAAAATTGGTTAACAGACAGGAAATAGAGAGTAGGAATAAATGGGTCTTTTTCGGGGTGGCAGCCAGTGACTAGTGGGGTACCACAGGGATCAGTGCTTGGGCCCCAGCTATTCACAATATATATCAATGATTTGGATGAGGGAACCAAATGTAATATTTCCAAGTTTGCTGACGACACAAAACTCGGTGGGATCATGAGTTGTGAGGAGGATGCAAAGAGGCTTCAAGGCGATGTAGACAAGTTGAGTGAGTGGGCAAATACATGGCAGATTCAGTATAATGTGGATACATGTGAAGTTATCCACTTTGGAAGGAAAATCATAAAGGCAGAGTATTATTTAAATGGTGATAGATTGGGGAATGTTGATGTTCAAAGGGACCTGGGTGTCCTTGTACACCAGTCACTGAAAGCAAACAAGCAGGTGCAGCAAGCAGTTAGGAAGGCAAATGGTATGTTGGCCTTCATTACAAGAGGATTTGAGTACAGGAGCAGGGATGTCTTACTGCAGTTATACAGGGCCTTGGTGAGACCACACCTGGAATTTTGTGTGCAGTTTTGGTCTCCTTACCTAAGAAAGGATATACTTGCCATAGAGGGAGTGCAGCAGAGGTTCACCAGACTGATTCCTAGGATGGCAGGACTGTCGTATGAGGAGAGATTGGGTTTAGAAGAATGAGAGGGGATCTCATTGAAACATATAAAATTCTGACGGGGCTGGACAGACTGGATACAGGGAGGATGTTTCCCCTGGCTGGGGCATCCAGAACAAGGGGTCGCAGTCTCAGGATATGGGGTAGGACATTTAGGACTGAGATGAGGAAAAATTTCTTCACTCAGAGGGTGGTGAACCTGTGGAATTCTCTACCATAGAAGGCTGTGGAGGCCAAGTCACTGAATATATTTAAGAAGGAGCTAGATAGATTTCTAGACACAAAGACATCAAGTGGTATGGGGAAAGAGCGGGAATATGGTATTGAGATAGACGTTCAGCCATGATCGTATTGAATGGCGGAGCAGGCTCGAAGGGCCGAATGGCCTACCTCTGCTTTGATTTTCTATATTTCTATGTGAACAAACTTGTAGCGCCCAGGTTGTGCTAAGTCATCCTATATTCATAAAATGATATTCTTGTCTTTTTAATTGCTTTTACCACTGCACATACTAGTAGTGCATGTTCTAGTAGTGAACTGAATTACTGTCACATTTCAGATATTGCATAGAGGCACTGATATATTTTGTTATAGTTACTACCTAAGGTTATAGTGAAGGTAACTACACTTATATTGCTACTGGTTTTACAGTGTGACAAGCTGCAATATTCTTGCATTTCTTGAAATAAAAGATGTATTTTGTTGCTTATGTCTCCTGTGGCATTTCCCTCCACTCTCCTTCCTCCACTAGATTTCCATTCTATTACCCTCCACTCTCCTTCCTCCACTAGATTTCCATTCCATTTCCCTCTCTAGAATGGACTCTTCTTTAAGTTAAATAATCTTCTTCCTCTTCAACTGTAAAATTTTGGGATGCTCAGTCGCATATGCTGCTCCTTTATGGGTCCAACTGTTATTAATATCTTCTACATATCTGGACTTATTTTTGTTGCAAAAGATAAATGACTGCTTTCATGTCTGTTACATGGGCATTCTAACCAGTGGCCCACAGTTTCTGCCAACTGGTGGGGGGTGGGGGGGGGGTGGCTGCGGGGGTGGGAGGAGGACTAATAAGACAGTTATAGTGCAAACTCCTTAACACACTGTATTTTTAAATTAGCTACATAGGATCATATGGGGGATATTAATAAAATTACAGGACCCAATGAGGTCACAAAGATCTCCCATTTAAAGAAAAGGCTGTTGCTTTAAATTGTATTTAATTGTGGTTCCAGTTTTGTATCTAGACAGTGGCTATCATAAAGAAACTGTCCATTTATGTCTTTGCTCTGTAAAGTCACATACTGTTTTACTTAGTTTCAGAATGCACAGCTGATGTTCTTGAAGACATAAATTTTCCTGGAAATACTATTACCTGGCTCTTAGCACCTGATGCTAACTTCTGTCAAAAAGTCTGCACTTACCACCCTCGATGTCTATTCTTTACCTTTATGACAAGAGAGTGGAGTGCTGACAACAGAAGGTAATATGGCAGCTACCTGTGTTTAGTAATCATAGAATCATAGAAGGTTAAGGCACAGATGGAGGCCATTTGGCCCATTGTGCCTGTGCTGGTCGAAAAAGAGCTATCCAGCTTAATCCCACTTTCCAGCATTTGGTCCGTAGCCCTTTAGGTTACGGCACTTCAAGCGCATATCCATGTACTTTTTAAATGAGTTGACGGTTTCTGCCTCTACCACCCTGTCAGGCAGTGAGTTCCAGACCCCCCCCCCCACCACCTTTTGGGTGAAAAAATTTCTCCTCAGATCCCCTCTAATCCTTCTACCAATTACTTTAAATCTATTCCCCCTGGTCACTGACCCCGCTGTTAAGGGAATTGGGTCCTCCCGATCCACTCTATCTAGTCCCGTCATAATTTTATACACCACAATTAAATCACACCTCAGCCTCCTTTGTTCCAAAGAAAACAACCCCAGCCTATCCAATCTTTTCTCATAACTAAAATTCTCCAGCCTTGGCAACATCCTCGTAAATCTCCTCTGCACCCACTCTGGTGCAATCACATCTTTCCTTTAATGAGGTGACCAGAACTGTACGCAGTACTCAAGCTGTGGCCTAACCAATGTTTTATACAGTTCCAGCATAATCTCCCTGCTCTTATACTTTATGCCTTGGCTAATAAAGGAAAGTATCCTGTATGCCGCCTTAACCACCTTATCTACCTGTCCTGCTACCTTCAGGGATCTGTGTACGTGCACTCCAAGGTCCCTTACTTCCTCTACACCTCTCAGTATCCTTCCATTTATTGTGTATTCCCTTGCCTTGTTTGCCCTCCCCAAATGCATTACCTGACACTTCTCCGGATTGAATTTCATTTGTCACTTTTCTGCCCACCTGACCAGTCCATTGATATCTTCCTGCAGTCTACAGCTTTCCTCCTCACTATCAACCACACGGCCAATTTTTGTAACATCTGCAAACTTCTTAATCATGCCCCCTACATTTAAGTCTAAATCATTAATATATACCACAAAAAGCAAGGGATCTAGTACTGAGCCCTGTGGAGCCCCACTGGAAACAGCCTTCCAGTCACAAAAACACCCATCGACCATTACCCTTTGCTTCTTGTCACTGAGCCAATTTTGGATCCAACTTGCCACTTTCCCTTGGATCCCATGGGCTTTTTCTTTTTTGACCAATCTGCCATGTGGGGCCTTGTCAAGAGCCTTGCTAAGATCCATGTAGACTACATCAAATGCTTTACCCTCATCTACCCTCCTTGTTACCTCCTCAAAAAATTCAATCAAGTTAGTCAGACACAACCTTCCCTTAACAAATCCATGCTGACTGTCCTTGATTAACCCGTGCCTTTCTAAATGATGATTTATGCTCTCCCTCAGAATTGATTCCAGTAATTTGCCCACCACTGAGGTTAGACTGACTGGCCTATAATTACTTGGTCTATCCCTTTCTCCCTTTTTAAACAACAGTGCAACGTTAGCAGTCCTCCAATCCTCCAGCACCACGCCTGTAGCCAGAGAAGATTGGAAAATGATGGTCAGAGTCTCCATTATTTCCTCCCTTGCTTCTCTTAACAGCCTGGGATACATTTCATCTGGGCCTGGCGACTTATCTACTTTCAAAGATGCGAAACCTTTTAATACTTCCTCTCTCACTATGTTTATCCCATCCAATATTTCACACTCCTCCTCCTTCACTATAATCTCTGCATTGTCCCCCTCTTTTGTGAATTGTAAACAATTTTACAACACCAAGTTATAGTCCAACGATTTTATTTGAAATCTACAAGCTTTCGGAGGCTTCCTCCTTCCTCAGGTAAACATTTACCTGAGGAAGGAGGAAGCCTCCGAAAGCTTGTAGATTTCAAATAAAATCGTTGGACTATAACTTGGTGTTGTAAAATTGTTTACAATTGTCAACCCCAGTCCATCACCGGCATCTCCACATCACCTCTTTTGTGAAGACAGATGCAAAATATTCATTCAGAATCGTACCCACTGCTTCCGCCTCTACACATAGGTTACCTTTTTGGTTTCTAATTGGCCCTACTCTTTCCTTACAAACATACAAACATATGAATTAAGACAGGAGTAGCCCCTTCGACCCCTCAAGCCTGCTCTGCTATTTGATAAAATCATGGCTGATCTGATTGTGACCTCAACCCCACTCTCCCGTCTACCTACTATAACCTTTGATTCCCTTGTTAATCAGGAATCTATCTAACTCAACCTTAAAAATATTCAATGACCCTGCCTCCACCTCTCTCTGGGGAAGGGAGTTCCACAGACTCACGACCCTCAGAGAAAAAAATTCTCCTCATCTCAGTCTTAAATGGGAGAGCCCTTATTTTTAAACTGTGTCCCCTAGTTCTAGTCTCTCCCACAAGGGAAACATCCTCTCAGTATCTACCCCTTCTAGTCCCCTCAGGATCCTATATGTTTCAATTAGATCACCTCTCATTCTTCTAAACTCCAGTGTATACAGGCCCAACTTGTTCAACCTTTCCTCATAAGATAACCTCCTCATCCCAGGAATCAGTCGAGTGAACCTTCTCTGAACCGCCTCCAAAGCAATTATGTCCTTTCTTAAATAAGGAGACCACAACTGCACAGGGAAACAGGGAAATGGCAGAACAATTAAACAAATACTTTGGTTCTGTCTTCATGGAAGAGGACACAAATAATTTCCCAGAAATGCTAGGGAACCAAGGGACTAGTGAGAAGGAGGAATTAAAGGAAATTAGTATTAGTAAAGAAATAATGCTGGAGAAATTAATGGGACTGAAAGCCGATAAATCACCAGGGCCTGATAATCTGCAGCCCAGAGTACTAAAAGAGATAACCATGGAAATAGTGGATGCATTGGTTGTCATCTTCCAAAATTCTATCGATTATGGAACAGTTCCTGCAGATTGGAGGGTGGCAAATGTAACCCCACTATTTAAAAAAGGAGGGAGAGAGAAAACAGGGAACTACAGACCGGTTAGCCTAACATCAGTAGTAGGGAAAATGCTAGAGTCTATTATAAAGGATGTGATAACAGGACATTTAGAAAATATCAACGGGATTAGACAAAGTCAGCATGGAATTAAGAAAGGGAAATCATGTTTGACAAACCTACTGGTAGAATAGATAAAGGAGAACCAGTGGATGTGGTTCATTAGGATTTTCAGAAGGCCTTTGATAAAGTCCCACATAAGAGGTTAGTGTGCAAAATTAAAGCACATGGGATTGGTGGTAATATACTGGCATGGATTGAAAATTAGTTAACAGGTAGGAAACGGTAGGAATAAATGGGTCTTTTTTGGAGTGGCAGGCAGTGATTAGTGGGGTACTGCAGAGATCAGTGCTTGGGCCCCAGCTATTTACAATATATATCAATGATTTGGATGAGAGAACCGAATGTAATATTTCCAAGTTTGCTGACGACACAAAACTAGGTGGGATTGTGAGTTGTGAGAAGGTTGCAAAGAGGCTTCAAGGCGATTTAGACAAGTTGAGTGAGTGGGCAAATACATGGCAGATTCAGTATAATGGGGATAAATGTGAAGTTATCCACTTTGGAAGGAAAAACATAAAGGCAGAGTATTATTTAAATGGTGATAGATTGGGAAATGTTGATGTACAAACGGACCTGGGTGTCCTTGTACACCAGTCACTGAAAGCAAACATGCAGGTGCAGCAAGCAGTTAGGAAGGCACATGGTATTTTGGCCTTCATTGCAAGAGGATTTGAGTATAGGAACAAGGATGTCTTACTGCAGTTGTACTGGGCATTGGTGAGACCACACCTGGAGTATTGTGTGCAGTTTTGGTCTCCTTACCTAAGAAAGGATATACATGCCATAGAGGGAGTGCATCAAAGGTTCACCAGACTGATTCCTGGGATGGCAGGACTGTCGTATGAGGAGAGATTGGGTCGACTCAGCCTGTATTCACTCGAGTTTAGAAGAATGAGAGGGGATCTCATTGAAACATATAAACAGGCCTAGACAGATTGGATGCAGGGAGGATGTTTCCCCTGGCTGGGGAGTCCAGAACGAGGGGTCACATTCTCAGGATACGAGGTAAGACATTTAGGACTGAGATGAGGAGAAATTTCTTCACTCAGAGGGTGGTGAACCTGTGGAATTCTCTACCACAGAAGGCTGTGGAGGCCAAGTCACTGCATATATTTAAGAAGGAGCTAGATAGATTTCTAGACACAAAAGGCATCGAGGGGTATGGGGAGAGTGTGGGAATATGGTATTGAGATAGAGGATCAGCCATGATCATATTGAATGGCGGAGCAGGCTCGACGGGTCGAATGGCCTATTCCTGCTCCTATTTTCTATGTTGCTATGTTTCTATGTATTCTAGATGTTGTCTCACCAGTGCCCAGTACATGCCTTAGTTATCCTTTTGCTCTTTATATATTTATAAAACATCTTTGGGTTTTCCTTGATTTTATTTGCCAGTATTTTTTCATGCCCTCTCTTTGCTTTCCTAATTTCCTTTTTAATTTCACCCCTGCACTTTCTATACTCCTCTAGGCTTTCTGCAGTATTGCACTCTTGATATCTGACGTAAGCTTCCCTTTTTTGTCATATCTTACCCTGTATGCTCCTTGTCATCCAGGGTGCTCTTGATTTGGCAGTCCCACCCTTATGCTTTGTGGGAACATGTTTGTTCCAAACCCTCACTATCTCTCTCTTGAATGCCTCCCACTGCCCTGACTCTGATTTACCTTCAAGTAGCTGTTTCCAGTCCACTTTTGCTAAATCACTTCTCAGCTTAGTAAAATTGGCCTTTCCCCAATTGAGAACTTTTACTCCTGTTCTGTTTTTGTCCTTTTCCATAACTATGCTAAATCTGACTGAATTATGATCACTACCAGCAAAATGCTCTCCCACAGATACTCCTTCCACCTGCTTCATTTCCTGAAACTAAGTCCAGGACTGCCTCCCCGCCCCCCCCCCCCCCCAATTATTGGGCTTGCTACGTACTGGCTAAAAAAGTTCTGCTGAATACAATTTAAGAATGTGTTTAAACCTCAAGTTTCTTTGTAATAGCTTCTTCTATCTTGATAGTACAATTCCAGTCTGTAGTAGAATCATAGAATCTTACAGCACAGAAGGAGGCCATGTGCCTGTGCTGGCTCTTTAAAAGAGCTGTCCAATTAACCCCGCTTTCCTGCCCTTTCCGCATAGCCCTGCAAATTTTGCTTTCAGTATTTCTAATTTTTAACATTATTTGAGAGATGACTGGCCCAACTTTGGATTAGATTTCTTAGATATATTTCATCACATTGTTTCTTACTTAAGTGGAATTGATAATTTTTTAATCCATCCTGCCCGATCCCGTTGATTCCCTTAGAGTCCAAAAATCTATCAATCTCAGTCTTGAATATACTTCTACCATGTTCTTCTACCAACTACTTGTAAATCATGTTATATTTAGCTGACTCTAAGATCTAACTAAGGCAGCACTCCTTCCCTGTATTGCATGTCATTGACAAACTACGCACTCAAACACATAAATGTCACCTATTACCAATGAGGGAGAGGATTTTTTCTGTTCGCTGGGGGAAACAAAATCATGCTTTCATAAAGAAAGTATTTATAATTTCGCTACACCTCCTGTATATTTATTTGGTTAAAATCTGTTCTAGTGACACTTGTGGTTATCAGTGGATTGCAGCACTTTGATTAACATTATCATTTATAATTGAACATTTTCCAGATTTTACTGTTATTTAAAGGAAACTAGAACTGGCAAGCCATCAAGAAAAACAAAGTTACGGAATGTTGTCTCCGGATTTTCCCTCAAATGGTGCAAGAACCTGATAAGTCGTAAGTAAGCAAGTAAATAGTCACATTTATTTTCATTTTTTAATTGTTGCTTGAGAAGACATAAATGAATAAAAGCCATTTAACCCATCAAGTTTGCAAGTATTCTCATGAGGAGAATAAGAAGAACTGTAAATGTTTTAAATCTGAAATAAAAATAGAAAACATTGGAAATGCATCTGAATGCGAAAGATAGATTAAGATTTATAATGTGATACCATTCATCAGAACATAAAGACATAAGAAATAAGAGCAGGAGTAGACCAAACAGCCCTTCAAGCCTGCTCCACCATTCAATAAGATCATGGCTGATCTTCGACCTCAACTCCACTTTCCCGCCCGATCCCCATATCCCTTGATTCCCTTAGAGTCCAACAATCTATCAATCTCAGCCTTGAATATACTCGTGATGTGGAGATGCCGGTGATGGACTGGGGTGTACAAATGTTAGGAATCTTACAACACCAGGTTATAGTCCAACAGTTTTATTTGAAAATCACAAGCTTTCGTCACCTGACTTGAATATACTCAACATTGTTGCACAACTAAGACAACTATATCCTTCCTTAGGTGAGGAGACCAAAACTGTACACAGTACTACAGGTGTGGTCTCACCAAAGCCCTGGACAATTGCAGCAAGACTGCCTCATCCACAGCCCTTTGGGGTAGAGAATTCCAAAGATTCACAACCCTCTGAGTGAAGAAATTTCTCCTCATCTCAGTCCTAAATTGCCAACCTCTTATCCTGAGACTATGCCCCCTAGTTCTAGATTTTCCAGCCAGGGAAAACAGCCTCTCAGCATCTACCCTGTCAAGCCATCTCAGAATCTTATATGTTTCAATGAGATCACCTCTCATTCTTCTAAACTCCTGAGAATATAGGCCCATTCTACTCAATCTCTCCTCATTGGACAACCCTCTCATCCCAGGAATCAATCTAGTGAACCTTTGTTGCACCGCCTCTAAGGCAAGTGTATCCTTCCTTGGGTATGGAGGTTACAACTGTACGCAGTACTTCATAAGCACATAAGCTGCGAGGAGGCGCAGGGCATTGAGCAAGAGGCCCTACCCAATGAGGGCCTTCCAGGACCAATTCTCTTACCTCAACATGACTGGGGAGGATTGCATCCGCCGCCTGAGGTTCACCAAGGAAGTCGTGACCAAGATCTGTTAACTGGTGCGGCCACAACTGCAGCCTCACAGCAAGGCGAGGACAGCATTGCCTGTGGCTGTGAAGGTTACCGTGGCGCTGAATTTCTACGGCTCAGGAGCATTTCAGGCCTCTGCTGGCGACATGTTCAACATCTCGCCGTATGCAGTGCACTGCTGCATAAGGGAGATCACAGACGCTCTCACTAAAGCCCTGTACAATTGCACTCCAACCCCCTTGCAATAAAGGCCAACATACCATTTGCCTTCCTAATTGCTTGTTGTACCTGTATGTTAACTTTCTGTGTTTCGAGTACAAAGACACCCAAATCCCTCGGAACACCAACATTTAATATGTATTCTGTTTTTCTCACCATTTAAAAAATCGATTCTTCCTACCAAAGTGAATAACCTCACAGTTGTTTCGGTGCTACACGGCCTCTCTGACGGATGCGCAAGCACGTTTCCAGCGTGATGTGCGCCGGACGCCATCTTGGTATAGGAGTTAGCACATCCGCAAATACCGAACGCTGGAAGCATGTAAAGTAGGGAGAAAATGTGTGCAACGCTGATTTAAAGTGATAGACATCATTTTCGACCTTAACGCTCAACTCAACGCACGGTCTTATCCCCGACCATCTGAATGTGTCTTACAGTGCCTGAAGGTCCCCTCACCAGTGCTATTTAAAGGGGCCATGCAAGTGTTGTAGGTTAGTTGCTGGATTATTGCTTCTGGCTGCTGATGGGGTAGGAAGTGTTTTTTGAAGCTCCCTATTCTTACTGAGAGTTCCTAGACTACATTTGAGAGCGGTTTGGCAGGTACTGCCTTAAGGTTCGGAAAGTTACAACCGTGGTTGAACAACATTCCTGCCAACCATGGGTGGTCTGCTAGGGCTCCCGCTGGGCATTGAGCACGACTGGGAGCGTGCAGAGAGGCCACGCCCAGCAGGTCAAGCTACGAGGAGGTGCAGGACACTGAGCAGGAGGCCCTACCCAATGAGGGCCTTCCAGGACCAATTCTCTAACCTCAACATGACTGGGGAGGATTGCATCCGACGTCTGAGGTTCACCAAGGAAGCCGTGACCAAGATGTGTCAACTGGTGCGGCCACAACTGCAGCCTCAGAGCAGGGTGAGGACAGCATTGCCTGTGGCTGTGAAGGTCAGTGTGGCGTTGAATTTCTACGGCTCAGGAGCATTTCAGGCCTCTGCTGGCGACATGTTCAACATCTCGCAGTATGCAGTGCACTGCTGCATAAGGGAGATCACAGACGCTCTGTATCAGATGAGGAACAGGTTCATCACCTTCTCTCTCCACAGAGACAAGCAGAACCAGCGAGCACAGGGGTTCGCTCGCATTGCTGGCTTCCCCATGGTGCAGGCTGCCATTGACTGCAAGCATATTGCCCTGCATGCCCCGCACATCAACTCAGCCGTCTTCGTCAACCGAAAGGGCCTCCACTCCCTTAACATGCAGCTGGTATGCGACCACACACACCGAATCATGGAGGTCGATGCCCACTACCCTGGGAGCAGTCATGGCGCCTTCGTCATGCGACAGTCCAACGTGCCAGCTATCTTTCACCCGACTCGGCAAGTCAAAGGCTGGCTACTGGGTGACAAGGGCTATCCCCTCACGCCGTGGCTCATGACACGATCACGAACCCATGCACACGTGCACAGCAGGCCTCTAATGAGAGCCATGCTCCCACACGCAACATCATGGAGCACACCATAGGCCTCCTCAAACAATTCTTCCGCTGCCTAGACCGGTCTGGAGGAGCCCTGCAGTACTCCCCTGAGCAGGTGGGCAGATTCGTGGTGGTCTGTTGGATGCTGCACAACCTCGCCATCATGAGGGACCAGCCTTTGCCACCCTGAACCAGAGGTGGAGGAGGAAGAGACTGAGGAGGAGAAGGGGGTGGAGCCGGAAGAGGAAGCGGAGGAAGACACAAGGGTCTGCAAAGTCTGTGCTCGCCTGCTATCAATAATTTGAACTACATCCCCCAACTCACCAACAGTCCTACATTCCCCACCTTTCCGCTCCCACAAGACAATCAAATCTCCCTCCATCTGATTACACATTGGTTTCCCTCTCAGCTCATCGTATAAATAAAAACCACCACCAAATGCAAAATCAAAGTCTCATTTATCAATGAATAAATGAAATTATGCAAACATAACAGAACTATTCACCCTTGTGCATTCCCTTAGTGCCTTTTGTCCGTGTGCCTTTACCTATCCTAGTGCTCCTACAAGGTGTTTCCCCAGTGGCTGGAGCATGGGTGGTGGGAGGCTGCTGGCCTTCAATGGAGGAACGTCCAGATCGCCTTGGAGGACGACCTCGAGCAGCTCTGGGCCGGGAGATCCTGGCTTCAGACTGCACCATCTCAGCATGGGCTGCAGCAGTCTGACCTGGCTGGCTGATAGACAACAACAGGGGCACTGGTGGAGTGGCAGGGGTGGGAGCGGGAATGCTGTCATCCTGAGAGAGGACAGCAGGTTTGTGTTCCATGGAGCCACTGCCACTCTCCCGGGGCGGCGCCTCAGCAATTCTGGTGATCAGCTGGAGAACAGATTGCTGGAGTGCTGTGACTCCCTAGAAGCCCTGTTCCACAGTGGTCCCTAGAGCCACGATAGCAGCAGTCTGAGCTCCAAATGCAGCAGTCAGACCTTGGATGGCAGATGTTTGTGCTGCAATGGAAGCTGTGACATCAGTCATCAGACGCTGCATCATGGTGGATTCCACAGGTGTGCTGATGGAGGTGACCACCCGTTCCACGTTGGAAAGGATGGGCTCCAAGCTCTGCACAAAGCCCTGTGCCAAGTTGGAGCTGGACTCCTCTGTGCCCCTTCTCATTGTGCGCAGGCTTTCTGGCAGGCTTTCCAGTGCCCCAAGCATTTGATGGTGTACGCCCATCAGCCGTCTTCTGTAGCCCGGAACATCGAAGTCCTCATCTGATTCCTCTGCAGCAGAAGTAGTGAGCGACCTTACCCTCCGGTGAGCTGGCACCTGTGGTATCCGTTCCCTCCGCCCCGGCTCTTGCTCGGTGTCTCACCATGTGCAGATCCCTCCTCTAACCTCACCTCTAAAGGACGCAGTGTCAGTCTCTGAGCTGGTGGAAGCAAGTGTCAGATCAAGTGACGGTGTGGCTTCAGTGTCCTCCTCCTCCTCCTCCTTGGACGGTGCTGTCACGTGTTCTTGGATATCTGCAATGACAAAGGGAAACAGGTTGAGTTGTGGAGTGGGGAGAGGAGCAAGTAAGACGTACGTGCTGACAGCATCTGCAGCATGTGAGTCACAAAAAGTTATGGGAGGAGGGAGGTGTGGGAAAGGAGAAGGAGCATTAGATATGCAGAGACCCCCTTCATCGGGACCTCCAGCGCGGCATATTGTCACAACAGCAGCGACGGCCCGCCCAATGATCCTAAGCATTGTTTCCTGTAGGGGGGTGAGGACGTGTAAACATGCCCATCCACCCTCAGGTCCCTCCTGCTGCCGGCTGTTATGCGCCACCTTCTCCTGCAAGAGAGAGGACAGTATGTTAGTGAGCCTCTTGCAAGATGTATGGGTGATGTGCCTGTTGTGGTCGAATAGCTGCCAGTTTATGTGACTTGTGAGTGGTGGTTGTGTGGCCTGCAAGTGTAGTACCATGTGCGGGTGAGCTGCAGCATGCCGAGTGCAGCATTGCGTATGGATGGGCAGTGTTTGTTGGTGGGTGGGTGATGGGGAGTGTGATGCAGTTGGTAGGATGAGCCACTTGTCACTTGCATTCACTCACCTTGACCACTTGTGTCAAATCATTGAATTTTTTCCAGCACTGCACCCATGTGCATGGTGCAATGCTCCTAGCGTTTACTTACTGCGCCACAGCCTGCCAATGCCTGCGGAGCTGCAGTCTGGAGGGTCTCTGGCCACCCTGCGGGTACGTGTTGGCCCTTCTTTCATTCCACCCCTTTCACCAGGGCCTCCAGAGCATCATCGAAGAAGTATGGAGCTCTCTCTCTCGTGCTGGTCCTGCTATCCTTGTGGCCATCTTTTCCTCCTCCAAGTAAGCTGTGTACCTGCCATTTGAAATGTGCACCTGCACCTTTAAGAGGTGCAGGTTGCTGATGATGTGCACTGTGCACGCCCCATTCCAACTTCCTCATTCTCCGTGCAGTCTCTCAGCAGCGCGGATAGTGCTGGCTGCACGGAGATATCATGATAATTAGTAGGCAGCACGAAATTCACGTGCTGCCTGCGTAGGGGCCATTGGGCGCGGAGTACTAGCGCATCACGCTACCCCTGCCCGAAAACGACCCTGCGTCCTCCTCACAGCTTACCTTTCCACCTAACTTTGTATCGTCAGCATACTTGGATACATTACACTCTGTCCCTTCATCTAAGTCATTAATATAGATTGTAAATAGCTCAGGCCCAAGCACGGATCCTTGCGGCACCCCACTAGTTACAGCCTGCCAACCTAAAAAGGACCCGTTTATTCCTACTCTCTGTTTTCTGTCCTTTAACCAATCCTCTATCCATGCTAATATATTACCCCCAACCCATAAGCTCTTATCTTGTGTAACAATCTTTTGTGTGGCACCTTATCGAATGCCTTTTGAAAATCTAAATACAATACTTCCGCTGGTTCCCTCTTATCTACCCTTCTAGTCACATCCTCAAAAATCTCTAATAGATTTGTCAAGCACAATTTCCCTTTCATAAAACCATATTAACTCTGCCTAATCAAATTATGATTTTCTAAGTGCCCTGTTACCACTTCCTTAATAATGGATTCCAGCATTTTCCCGATGACTGATGTCAGGCTAACTGGCCTGCAGTTCCCTGTTTTCTCTCTCTCTCCTTTCTTGAATAGCGGGGTTACATTTACTACTTTCCAATCCACTGGGACCATTCTAGATTCTAGGGAATTTTGGAAGATCACAACCAATGCGTCCACTATCTCTGCAGCCACCTCTTTTAGAACTCCAGGATGTAGGCCATCAGGTCCAGGGGATTTGTTGGCTTTTAGTCCCATTAATTTCTCCAGTACTTTTCCTGTACTAATCTTAATTACTTTAAGTTCCTCACTCTTATTAGCCCCTTGGTTCCACACTATTCCTGGTATGTTTTTTCTGTCTTCTACTGCGAAGACAGATACAAAATATTTGTTTAACATCTCTGCCATTTCCTTATTCCCCATTATAATTTCTCCTGTCTCAGCCTTTAAGGGACCCATGTTTACTTTCGCTACTCTCTTCCTTTTTACATACTTGTAGAAGCTCTTACTGTCTGTTTTTATATTTCTTGCTAGTTTACACTCATATTCTATTTTCTTCCTCTTTATCAATTACTAGATTTGGGTGTGTCTCTTCATTAAATGGCTCATCAAAAGTAATTTCCAGCTTTATCTGTCTTTATCTTAAAAGAGAATAAATGTAAGGAGTCTTACAACACCAGGTTATAGTCCAACAGCTTTATTTGAAATCACAAGCTTTCGGAGCTTTCCTCCTTCGTCAGGTGAGTGAAGGGTTCCATAAAGGCACAGCATATATAGTCAGAGAACAATGCCTGGTGATTACAGATAATCTTTCCAACTGCCCGTTATCACACCTCGTCATATCCCGTTCTTACGAGGACGTAGTCCATGGTGAGTTTGATGGTGGGATGGAACTTGTTGATGTTATTGTGTAGTCTCGTCAGTGATTCTTCGCTGTGGGTCCATAGGAAGAAAATGTCGTCGATGTATCTGGTGTATACCGTTGGTTGATTTGGTTGGTTGACTTCTTCACTGTTGGACTATAACCTGGTGTTGTACGACTCCTTACATTTGTCCACCCCAGTCCTTCACTGGCATCTCCACATAAAAGAGAATAGTTTGCAAGCACTTGTGTTTTGATTTTTGTGTTATTCTGAATGCATAAATATAAAGCATTTGTAATTCAGAATTAAATACAACTCGTGTAAGTTTTGCACAAAATTTAACAGGAGAAATGTATGGGTGTTGCTGAGGTCTCATCTGTCTGTTCTGATTGTGCCAGTGGACGTTGAAGATCCCATAGAACTATCTAATGGCAAACAGGGAGTTCTCCCAGTGTCCTGGCTAATACGCCTCCCTCAACCAACATCACCAAAAACAGATTAACTGGTCATTCATTGGTGTTTGTTGGATGTTGCTGACACAGAACAACTGCTGTGTTTGCCTATTGCAACAACAGCCACTGCAATTCAAACTAATTCATTGCAAGCAGCATTTTGAGATGTTTTGATGTGACAAGGCACTATGGGGGAGAAATTGGATAGGGGCTGTTTTTGGGTGCAGATAGTGTGATGTGCTATTACCCTGTGCCCAATGACCCCTGTGCAGGCAGGATGCAAGTTTCGGCTGGCCCGAGGACTCACCTGCAATCTGTGTTCCATTCCACACCTTGCACGAGGAATCAATGCAATTTGCACTTTCCACCACCAGAGGGAGCTCAGTCTCTTAAAGGGAGGATGTTTCTTAGAAATCTCTTAAAGGCAGCTGGTACCTGTTATTTGCTGAAAATAACAGCCTACTGTCTGCACGGAGATTGAATGGAGATCAGACATCGCAACGTAAAACACAGATGTGGGTCCCATTCCTATATTTACACACTGATGAGTTATGTTAAAACATTGAATAAAGGGCACTACCAAATCCCACATCCTTCAGTCTGCATACCAGACCTCACCAATCTGCCGATCTGAGTTGGCACCAGACCTGCGGGAGTCCGTGCACCAAGGTTCTCTGCTGATGCACTAGGGACCTTGGTGCAAGAGGTGGACAGAAGGAGGGACATTCTATATCTGTGGTGGGGATGGGGGTTAGGGGGCAAGAGGCCCACCAGACATATATCCAAACGGCAGTGGGAGGCAGCGGGGCACGAAGTCAATGCCATGCGCACAGCATCATGAACATGGATGCAATGCAGGAAGAAGTTCAATGCTTTGACATGAGTGGTCAAGGTGAGTGAATTCACTTGTCAAGTGGCGTCTCATACCAACCGCACCAAGCACTGCACCCCCCATCACCCACATAACAACAAACTCTTTCCATCAGTACTCAACTCTTCCAACCAGATGCTTCCTCTCACCCTTACACATTACCACTGTTTCAATTCACAGGCCACACACACTGGCAGCTATTCAACCATGACAAGCACATCACCCAGACACACGTCCCGCTTTTTTGCAGGAGAAGGTGGCGCATATCAGGAGGCAGCAAGTGGCAGTGGCATTTAGCCCCTCGAGCCTGTTTCACCATACAATGAGATCATAGTGGATCTGTGACCTAACTCCATATACCCGCCTTAGCCCCATATCCCTTAATACCCTTGGTTCACAGAAATCTATCAATCTCAGATTTAATGTTCACAAGTGAGCAAGCATCAACTGCCGTTTCCAGAAGAGCGTTCCCAACGTCTCTCACCTTTTGCATGTGGAAGCATTTCTTAACTTCACTCCTGCACGTCCTGGCTCTAAATGTTAGGCTATGTCCCCTGGTACTAGTACTCAAGTCTAGGAGACCTCCAAAAACAGTTACAAATGCCTCGGCAGCCAGAAGCAAAAAACCAGCCACTAACCTGTAAATCCTGCATGGTCCCTTTAAGTAGTGCTGGTTGGGGCGGCGGGGTGGGGGGGGGGGTCCTCCAGGCATTCTAAGACATGTTGAATAATTACTTTGCGTCAGTATTTACAGTAGAAAAAGAGGATAGCATGCCGGAAATCCCAAGAAAACTAATATTGAATCGGGGACAGGGACTCGATAAAATTAATATAAGTAAAGCAACAGTAATGAAAAAAATAATCGCACTAAAGAGTGACAAATCCCCAGGACCAGATGGTTTCCATCCCAGGGTTTTAAAGGAAGTAGGTGAGCACATTGCAGATGCTCTAACTATAATCTTTCAAAGTTCTCTAGATTCAGGAACTGTCCCTCTGGATTGGAAAATTGCACATGTCACTCCGCTTTTTAAGAAAGGAGAGAGAGGGAAACCGGGGAATTATAGACCAGTTAGCCTAACATCTGTTGTGGGGAAAATGCTGGAGTCTATAATTAAGGATAGGGTGACTGAACACCTCGAGAATTTTCAGTTAATCAGAGACCCAGCATGGATTTGTGAAAGGTAGGTCGTGCCTGGCAAACCTGATTGAATTTTTTGAAGAGGTGACTAAAGTAGTGGACAGGGGAATGTCAATGGATGTTATTTATATGGACTTCCAGAAGACATCTGATAAGGTCCCAAATAAGAGACTGTTAGCTAAGATAGAAGTCCATGCAATTGAGGGAAAAGTACGGACTTGGTTAGGAAGTTGGCTGAGCGAAAGGCGACAGAGAGTAGGGATAATGGGTAGGTACTCACATTAGCAGGATATGACTGGTGGAGTCCCGCAGGGATCTGTCTTGGGGCCTCAATTATTCACAATATTTATTAACAACTTAGATGAAGGCATAGAGAGTCTCATATCTAAGTTTGCCGATGACACAAAGATTGGTGACATTGTAAGCAGTGTAGATGAAAACATAAAATTACAAAGCGATATTGATAGATTAGGTGAATGGGCAAAACTGTGGCAAATGGAATTCAGTGTAGGCAAATGTGAGGTCATCACTTTGGATCAAAAAAGGATAGAACAGGGTACTTTCTAAATGGTAAAACGTTAAAAACAGTGGATGTCCAAAGGGACTTAGGGGTTCAGGTACATAGATCATTGAAGTGTCATGAAAAGGTGCAGAAAATAATCAAGAAGCCTAATGGAATGCTGGCCTTTATATCTAGAGGACTAGAGTACAAGGGGGCAGAAGTTATGCTGCAGCTACGCAAAACCCTGGTTAGACCGCACCTGGAGTACTGTGAGCAGTTCTGGGCACCGCACCTTCGGAAGGACATATTGGCCTTGGAGGGAGTGCAGCGTAGGTTTACTTGAATGATACCCGGACTTCAAGGGTTAAGTTACGAGGAGAGATTACACAAATTGGGGTTGTATTCTCTGGAGTTTCGAAGGTTAAGGGGTGATCTGATCGAAGTTTATAAGATATTAAGGGGAACAGATAGGGTGGATAGAGAGAAACTATTTCCGCTGGTTGGGGATTCTAGGGGCTCGAATTTAGCAGGCCTGCGGGTTCCCAGCGGGTGGTCCTCCGGGAGCGTCGAAAACGCGGACGGGTAATTGTGTGCGTCCCCCACGCGATCGCGGGATAATTGGACCCATTAAGGCCTGCTTCCGGGTTCTGCGCTCCCCAGCTGCGAGCCGGCCGGCTGCGCATGCGCAGTACCGTCGACGCGATGTAGGAGCTCCAGTTAAAGGGGCAGTCTCCCAAAGCCCCTCCTGCTGCAAGCAAGAGGTTTGAGACGATGGCTCAGCCAAGGGGAAAGGCTGCGCCCCGTTTTTCAGATCTGGCACTGCAGCTGATGCTGGAGGGCGTGAGGAGGAGGAGGGAAACACTCTTCCCTGAGGATGGGCGCAAGTTCCCTGCCGCCGCAACCAGGAAGGCATGGGCAGAGGTGGCGGCGGAGGTGAGCAGCAGGGGCAACACCCCAAGGACTTGGGAGCAGTGCCGCAAGCGCTTCAATGACCTGACTAGGTCTGGCAAGGTGAGTACACCAACGCACCCTCCCACATCCCGTCCCCACCATCACGCCAAGCAGATCACAACCCCCTCCTGCACAGCCACCACTGCGCTCCATCAGCAATCCTCACAGCCACTCATTCACCATCCTCGCCGTGCACGCAAGTACCCACCGTCCCTGACCCCACCCGAACACTACCACACACCCCAATCCCCATGCAATGGGATGGGCACGTGGCCCACACTTCCTCCCATCCGTTCCGCGCCACGCTCAACCCAACCACACCGATGCTCGATGCGTCTCACGATGCAAGACGCACCCACTCACACATCTGTGTTTTGCCTTCACAGGAGAAGAGGAGCAAGAACAACCGCGAAAGGGCACGCACCGGAGGTGGGCCGCCGCAAGTGGTGGAGCTCACCGACGCAGAGGTGGAGGCGCTCGACCTCGCCCGCACGCGACATTGCCTGTCGGTGGCCGATGGCGAGTGTGTCGCTGCCGAAACGGCCGGTAAGGGAAAGCTGACACTCAACACCCATGATCGCGAGTGACCGTATCATCACCTGCCATCAGGCGCACTGTCAAGTTGGTCCACATGCCTCAAAGTGCCCTCTGTTCTCTTGCAGGTGCGTCTTTGGATCAAGCGAGCATGGAGGGCGATTCCTCAGAGGACATGGCGGTCTCTGAGGGTGCATCGTCACATCAGAGCCAACCATCCACCAGCGCAGAGACACGCACCTCGGTGGGTCCCCCTCGCCAACTAGTTGGGGTAGCAGTTGGTGAGTCACTGCGCACGAGTGAGCATGAGCAGACCCTGGTGGCAGGGGCAGCCGCGGAGGGTCCGCGACGAAGGGAGCACTCATCTCCAGGCTCTGCGCAGCCGGACCCAGATGCTGAACCCAGGGGGCCACCAGAGAAAAGGAGAGTCGTCGAGGGCCACCAGCTAATTGCTGAGGTGCTGGCAGAGGTGCCGCGCGCATTGTCCACAATAGCGCAGACGATGGAGGAGTCCACCTACTGCATGTGGGCATTGGTGGCGCAGGCACAGGAGGGTACCGGCGACACAGTGTCGCGTGTAGGTGCGGGACTGTCTGCGGTGGAGGACAGGCTGGCCTCCCTCGAGCGTCACGCACAGCTCCACTTCGAGTCCTTGCAGGCCCTCACAACGTCTGTACGGATTCAGGGTGAGCAACATTCCGACGCCACCAACAGGCTGAGGGATACACTAGGGGTGGCCTTGCAAGGCCTCACACATGCCATCCAAACTGCCGTCCAGCAGGGTGGAAGGGGTGATGTGGGCCGAGGCCAAGAGAGGGATGATGGTGACCGGGGACATGGAAGCGGGGACGCCTCTCAAGGCGTCCCCACGTCCCACCCGTCGCCCACCTCTCAACCAGCACCCGCAATGGTGCCTCCTCTCCAGGTGGCCGAGTCTGCCCCTGCCCCGGTGCAGGAGGAGCAGTCTGTGGAGGTGCCCTCACGGGCACCGAAACCCAGGGGCCGTCCGCCAAAAGCATCTACCCGGTCAAGGCAAGAAGACGAGCAACCTGCCACTACCTCTGCTGGAGCCACAGGGGTAGCACCACGTAGGGGTTCCCGGAGAAGAATTCCAAAGGCCTTATAATCACAAAGGGAATACACCAGGGTGTTTATTATTTTGTACTTTGTTTCTTAAATGATGTCACATTCCACATATTAAATAGTCTATTCTCACCACTCCTGCCACCTCTCGTCCATTCTTCCGCGGCTTGTGCAGTAGTTGCGTTCCGTGGAGGCCATCATGACGGCGAACACCTGCTGCCACCCATTGGGCACACTGCTGTGGGTGCAGGATTACTGGCAGCACTCTTCAGTGGAGGGGGCTGGTATGGCCGCTCGCATGTGCAGGTGAGGAGATGCGAGCACCTCGCAGTGTCTGACTCTAGGAGAACCGTTGACGTATGAGTGCGTCCCTGGCCCGGCGACCATCCCGGTGAGTCGCGGCTCGGCGCATGGGTCGTCCAACATCCTCGGGCGCGTCCTCCTCCTCCGCCTCCTCCGCCTCCGCCTCCTCCTCCTCCTCCTCCTCCTCCTCCTCCTCGCCCTCGCCTTCCTCAATGTGGGTGGCGGGTGTGGATGGGGCCTCCTCCAGCGGCACCCCTCTCTGTTGGGCCATGTTGTGCAGGGCACAGCAGACAACTATGATTCGTCCCACTCTGAATGGTGTGTATTGGAGCGCTCCCCCAGAACGATCAAGACACCTGAAGCGCATCTTGAGAAGCCCTATGGTCTGCTCAATTGTAGACCTGGTAGCAGTGTGGCTGTCATTGTACCGACGCTCCGGCTCGGTGATGGGGTTCCTCAGAGGTGTCATGAGCCACGTGTGGAGGGGATACCCCTTGTCGCCGAGGAGCCAGCCGTTGCCGGCGTTGGGTGCCTGCAGGATGGGCGGGACGGCGGACTCCCTGAGGACAAAGGCATCGTGGCAGCTGCCGGGGTATCTGGCGCACACGTGTAGGAATCTCTGGCGGAGGTCACAGATGAGCTGGGCGTTCATGGAGTGATACCCCTTCCTGTTGATGAACAGCCCTGGCTCATGCGGAGGTGCCCGTATTGCGATGTGGGTGCAGTCGATTACACCCTGCACCCGTGGGAAGCCGGCCATGGCATGGAATCCAACCGCCCTCTCCATCTGGCTGCGCTCGTCCATGGCGAAGTTGATGTAGTGGGAGGCCCTGCGGAACAACCCATCGGTGACCTGCCTTATGCACTTGTGTGCAGAGGACTGACAGACCCCGGTGATGTCCCCGGTGGCACCCTGGAAGGAACCGGATGCGAAGAAGTTGAGGGCAGTGGTGACTTTGACGGCGACAGGTAAGAAGATGCTGCTTGGTCCATCAGGGAGCAGCTCGTCGTTAAGGAGGCTGCAGATGTCGGCGACTACCTGGCGATTGACTCTGAGCCTCCGTATGCACTGCTCCTCGGAGAGGTCCATGAAGCTGAGCCTCGCTCTGTACACCCTGTGCGGAGGGTAGTGCCTCCTGCGACGCATCTCTCTCTGCGGTTGCCCTCCCTCCTGCTGTGGGTGGGTGTGCCGCAGCACCGTGTTGGGGGGCCCCACGTCTCCGAGGCGGACGGCGTGGACTGCGAGGCTGCTGGTGCTGGTCATCCTGTTCGTCCTCCGACGATGTCAACGCACCACCCATCTGGCAGGTGTTAGTGTGAGGGGTTGTGCAGGGTAGGTGGGTGGGTCCTCGGACTGGGGCTGCGGTTTCGTGTCGGTCTGTCCTCTGGCTTGGCGGGGGTTGGTGGAGGGCAGGGGTTGCCCTATGTGACGCGGTGGCCTCCTGCGTGGGTAAGGGCGCTCCCCCGTGGAGCGCACCTTGGCACCTGGCACAGGCTGCTGGCTGCAACACGCCTGGTTTGAAGGGTCCTGTTTCCCCCAGTGTGGGAAACTGACTGCTTTGACCGTAAAATCCCACACTTCCTCTTTTGACAGCTGCTTCAGCTCATTAACTGACCACAACGAGCAAGTTAAGTGCTCTCAAGTGGAACCCCGCTGGCTTTAATTGCCTGCGGGATTCCCACCAGCGGGGCTTGCGCGCGCAGCCCCGCACGTCAGCGCGGTACCCGGAAGTGGCCGGGATTTCGTCCGAATCCGGTCACGTGATCGGAGATCGGGATTTTCGGGGCCCCCCCGCTGGAAACCCGCAGGTAACCCGACCCTAAAATCGAGCCCTAGGAGTCGGGGGCACAGTCTAAAAATTAGAGCCAGACCTTTCAGGAGTGAGATTAGAAAACATTTCTACACACAAAGGGTGGTAGAAGTTTGGAACTCTCTTCTGCAAATGGCAATTGACACTAGCTCAATTGCTAAATTTAAATGTAAGATAGATAGGTTTTTGGCAACCAAAGATATTAAGGGATATGGGCCAAAGGCAGGTATATGGAGCTAGATCACAGATCAGCCATGATCTTATCAAATGACGGAGCAGGCTCGAGGGGCTGAATGGCCTACTCCTGTTCCTATATTCCTATGTTCCTAAGACACGTTCAAATGGTCAGGGTTAAGCGTTAAGTTCCAAAATGGTGTCTACCACTTTAAATCAGCGTTGCACACTGATTGAAGCTATTTTCTTCCTACTTTACATGATTCCAGCATTCGTTATCTGCGCCTGCGCTAACTCCTCTACCAAGATGGCGCCTAGCGCACGTCACGCATGAAACCATGGTACCCCACTCATGGAACCTGCTGCTCTTCCTCCTTTGCCATTTTTATTCATAACAGGGATATGCCTATTGGGTGGGCCATTCCAGCTGCTTAGTCCTTTTGAATGTGTGGGTGTTGGCGGGATGGGTGGGTGAGGGCTCAAAAACGTGTGCACTGAGATTGAGAGCACTTTGGTTAAATATAGTGCAGGCCTCAGAATTTTTTTTTACAATGTGAAGAAAATCACTATTGAACTCCAGAAATCTTAATTATGCCGATATCAGATGACTTTGGTCTGTACTGTGCTCATATTTCTGGGCGCCGGTGCATTACTGGTGTGAATGCTGGAAAGTCATGTGAGCAGGTCTTTTGCATGGGGTGGAGCTATGCAAATGAGCGACAGTGGGTTTTGGCGGTTGTATTTCAGAAACAGCGCAAACGATCGAGGAAATCTGTACGTACCATTGTTTCGGCGTAAAACCGACGTAAATCAGAATGCTGAAAATTTCCAGGAAATTCAGGGCCATCATTTTCACATGCCTTACTACCTTGATGCCAAGCATCGTTCTACTCACTCTTCAATCAAATGCAAGTTGTTGTTGTTCGATCTAAGATCAGCCCTTTATCAATGTTTCATCTCAGTAATCAATCATCATTCCAAGTTGCACTCTGCTGCAAGTTAACATCCTAGAATTTGAAGAGCTCTGGATATAGCTAGAGCTGTTATAAAGTGTTTAACCACCTGTCTGCCTGTCTCTGTATCTATATTTTTGCATCTAGTGCACAGTGTCCATAGAGCAAGAAGTATATTTAGGGCACGGGAACATTTTTGACTTGTGCAGTGGGTGCACCTCATCCTGATTGACACCTTCCTCCTGTGCTACTAGTTCTGAGCCCCTTCCCCTGTACTGCAGCATCAGAACTCCCCCATCCCTCATTGATGTCAGCCCCCATTTCCTTTCCCCTGAGCGCTGCCAATCCCCAACAGTACCTCCCTTGAGTGCTGCCATGTCTCAGCCCTCCCACCCTAAATGCTGCCTTGGCATAGTACCCCCATCCCTCCCACCCCTCCCCTCTCCGTCAAGTACTACCGGGTCCCGGTCACTGCCAAAGTGCTGCCTTGCTCTGCTCCCAAAGCCATAGTCTATCACTCCCTCCAACCCAATCCCATGCCATCTATGCTCACTCTATGTCAACCTCCAAACTCAGGTCCCAGCCCTTATACTCTCTTCTGACCTCAACCACTGACCACAATGCCTCACTTTCTCTTTCAGTGGTGTGTTTTTTATCAGTTTACAGGCAGTCTGATCCTGGTACCTGTCTCCAACTCAGTATATAGACATTGGGAGACATACAGAAGAGAAAGGAGACAAAAGGAAGTAGAGACTTACAGAAGAAGAAGAAAAAACAACAACAATGCATCTTAACATAGTAAATGTCTTAAGGCACTTCACAAATGAGAAACAGATGCTGAAGAGAATAGGAATAACAGGCGAGATGATTGAAAGCTTGGTTGAAAAGCTTTCGAGGAGGCTCAGATCTCATTCCCCCGACCTCTGACCCCTATGAGTTCTGGCCCATCGTGACTCATAACCTCCTGATTTCCCATCCAAACTCTTCAACCCCCAACATACCCAGCACCCTTACTTGCACCCCTGATCCCTGGGACCTTTCCTCCCAATGATCCTCATGGTAGCTAAGCCGCCTTTGAAGTTATAAATAACACAAATTCTTTTCAAGCACTTAAATTCATTATTCTGTGCAAATGTACAGTGTAAACTTTTTAAGTAACTTAATGAATCAAAAACCTCTCTTTAGCTCACATCTTTGAGGCTTTTTATAAAAAGCTTTACAGTTAACAAAAATATTGAGGACTCAAAGCATTTTGAATGGTAAACTGCCAGTGAAACCAATTACAGTCAATTAGTGGCTACCTGGGTAGGAGGCAGTGATGACAAAGGTAGAAGAAACATAGTATTAGTTTACTGGCTCTACTAATTTATTAATTTGCTAGTTTGCCAGTTGCTCTGTTTATTCATTAATCTACTGATGCCCACTGCTCCATTAATTTATTGATTAATTGCCTTACCCGCTGGTCTACAAATTTATTAGTTTACTGGTGTCTGTTGCTCCATTACTTTATTGATTTGTTTGTGTGCTCCCTCCTGTATGAATGTATTAATTCATTGGTGCCCACTTCTCCAATAACACTTTGTTCTGATAAACGGTCAAACACTCGGAATATAATTACCTGCCATTTCTCTTTACAAATGCTATGTTGGTTGGAGCAAAGGTGTTTCTCTGCACTATAGGTTGATGAGCTGGGAGATGAAAATCGAATCGCTGATGGGAGTGTGTAATTAGGATGTGACAAGTTTACATGAGCAGTTTCTATTGTAAATGGCATAGGAATTTGTAATGGGAAAAGCTACCAACAGGAAGTAAGGTTTTGTAGACTGGAACTGTAGGCAGACATAAGATTTTTATATAGATATATAATGGAGTGATAGATATACTGACTGTAAACATTGACAGGAGGTTGGTGAGTAACTGTGTCAATAAAGAAGAGCAAGACGTAATCATCTCAATATAATTTGTCCTGGTACCGAATTGCATCAGTCATTCTAAACCTTATTGACATCAACTGTATGAAGAAACTACAGTTGTGTTTATTTGAGCCAATATATTGTATCACTGTTATTAAATCAGATTACCAGTGAAAATAGCACCAGAATGGGATCATTGGTTAGCTTTACTCTTTCTTTTGTGATTCTGATGTTTTTGGAGATTTATTTGTTTCTTTTATCTATAAAATATTTATAGTGAATAATTATATGCATACAAATGAGAGTTATACAGTGTATATTTGAACTCATTTTAAAATAATTCCACAGCCTGTGTTTACAGTGTCTATGAGGGATTGGATTTTCTGGGGAATGACTTTCGGACAGTTGATGTGAAGAAATACCAGGATTGTCAAGATGAGTGTACAGAAGATCGCCATTGTCAGTTCTTTACATATGTAACACATGATTATCATAATGTTGTTCAGCGGTAGGTTCATACATTTTTATGTGACCTTCTAAATCTAAGCGACTCAAAAATTGGTGTTACTAGACCAGAATCTTGTTCCTTTTATGTGATCATACTCAACCTAGAACCAGAATAAATACAGCAACCTACAGAATAATAGATTTATCAGCAAGCCACAACGATGGAAGCACAATAAATAAAACATTTGTCTGCAAAGGTGAAGTTGTTTCTAGTTGGATTACCAGAAAATAAAGAAGTTTACCGTGTGCTTGTTTTGCCCCTCTTTAGTAAGATCTGCTACCTGAAAAAGAGTGAAAAAGGGATTCCACCGAGAATTAATATTCTCGACAATGTTGTATCTGGATTTTCTTTAAAGGGATGTGGATTATCTGCTGCAGGTAAAGGAGTGACCTATTCAATCTTTTGATCTGTGAAATGAATCAGTCAGGGCTGATTTTATACAGCACTGCCATAAGCCTGTGTATAAAACAGAGCTATAAAGCTATGGAACAGCTAACTGAACTCAATTGTCCTGTATTTTTATTCACTGAGTTAATATTTTGTATGTTGGACATTTCAGAATTATGGGGCAAAAAATAGCAATAGCATTATGTAAGTAATTTAAGACTGTCTTTGGAGCAGTGAGGGACTGAGAAATGGTCTCTCTTATATGATTGAAATGGCCACAGAATCACACTGCAGCAACAGTCGCCACCTTCAGGGGAGGAGTGGTAAAAACAATTTAGCTGTTGGATTATGGCTAATAATGAGACATTCATAAGCAGAGTGGGCTATTACTAGTAACCCAAAGTACTGCAGTCTGACCAAATGCCTGTCAATACTTAAAAAATATACAGAATAAGGGGGAAGTTTTCTGCTCTGCACCATGTGTAATGAAATGGTAAACCTGTTCTTTATAAACGGGTTAACAGTTTCATTACACAGAGCACACAGAGGAAATCATCCCCCATAGTCTTTCCTTGCTGAACATTTAAAATATTGTAGGATTTCTGCAATCCATTGAACTCTTTTTCATTTTATCTGATACACAGTTTGCAAAAAGGCGCTTTTGCAGGATGTTGATTTTCCTGGAGATGATATTACTAGTGTACTGGCTCCCAACGCTGAAACATGCCAACTGATTTGCACATACTATCCTAATTGTTTGTTTTTTACATACTTAAAAAGCAATTGGATCAAGGACTCCAGGAAGTAAGTCTCAGTCAAAAAATGTCAAAGTATTTTATTTGCTTTGTCCAATTGAGCTGTAATATTATTAGGTTAGAAACGATATTGAAGGGGTCAGAACCAGGCCCTATGGTTAATTTTGGGGAAATTTTTACTTGACACCAGTGCTTGACTTATTCATAAATTGAGAAATATTGATTGTAAAAATTTAAAAAGTTTACACAGTTTTATACTAATTTTCAATTTCTTCACAGAAATTTTTGTTACTTGAAGAAAACTGACATGGGACTCCCTTCATTGTCAAAGCCATTAAGAAATGTAGTATCTGGTTATTCACTTCGAACTTGCCCAACCATTCCTGGTATGTAGAATTTATCATGCTTTACTAGTTTCTCAGTTTTTTTCTTTTCAAGCACCTTTAACAAATTCACACTTGAAGTTGCAGAGATTTTGGATTTTGTATCTCAACAATTTGAACAATATTGTATATGGCCTAACATTTTCTTTTAAGTGATGCTGCATTAGATCCAAATGACATATAATGAATAGGGCTTTTGCTGCCGGAACAGATCCTGACAAAGAACTGCACTGGAAGAGAGATCACAAGATAATTATGGATAAGGAAGGCCATTTGGCCCATCTTAATTCAATCATCCAGAGAGAAATTAGTGCCCCCACACCATTGTAGCATCCAATTATTTCTTAAATGATTCCAGGGTTTTTGCCTCCATTAATCTATCTGGAAGTTTATATCACGCATTGATCACTCTTTCCATGTAGAACAGTTTCCTGATATCAGTCCTAAAATTAGCTTTTTGCTAGTTTGAACCATAGTTGTTCTTCCACAGTTTAGTTTAGAGTAATATTCTAGCTTAACTTTTTTCTACATGCTATAAGATCACCTCTCAGACACTTCTTTTCTAGACTGAAAACCCCAAGTTTCTCCACTCTTTCCTTATAATTGAGACCCCTGACAACTGGAGTCAGTCTAGTATTTTTTACAGAATCATAGAATCATACAGTACCGATAGAGGCCATTTGGCCTATCATTGTCTATGCTGGCTCTTTGAAAGAGCTATCCAATTAATCCCACTCCCCTGCTCTTTCCCCATAGCCCTGAAAATTTCTCCTTTTCAACTATATGTCCAACTTCCTTTTGAAAGTTACTATTGAATTTGCTTCCACCACCCTTTTAGGCAGTGCATTCCAGATCATAACAACTCGCTGCGTAACAAATTTTCTCATTTCCCCCGCTGGATTTTTTGCCAATTATCTTAAATCTGGGTTCTCTGTTTACTGACCCTCCTGCCATTGGAAACAGTTTCTCCCCATCTACTCTCTCAAAACCCATTTCTTCTCTGCATTGCCTCCAGCAATGGAATGCCTCTCCTATTTCAGAACTAGACACAGCATTCAAGTTGTGGTCTAACCAGAGCACTATACAGTTTGATCATTACTTCCTCTCACTTGTATTGTACTGTTTTGGCAATGTCATTCACTGCTCTATTGACTTTGTTCATTTGCTGCTCAGCATTGGTTAGACATATGTAGCATTGAGTCTGCTAATAATTCCAGGAGGCGATTTTTGATTCCAGCATAAATGGAGCAGGCGGTAGGTGGGGTGGGCACTACATCCATCCAAAGGAGTCAGTGTGGGGCCCGAGCCATTTTCGTGGTTGGGTCTGATTTGTATGAATTTAACAAGCTGGCAGCACCAAATGCACTTCTTGTAGGCAATTTGCCAATCTGGGGGCAGGAAATCCTGTAGGATGGCCGATTTTGTAGGACCTGTTACAGCACCCTAAAGAAAAAGGGTGATGTCGAAAACTTAATTACCTATTATACACAATGCATTAACTTCAAACACTTATTTTCAGACAAGTAAGAATTTATTAAGAAGCTTGAGCTCAAGGGAAGCTGTGTTCCAAGACAATGGTTGGAACCACCTCTTCGCTGAGCAGATGAAACAGTTAACTTTTATACAGTTCAATTAGTAATGTCTGTCCATCATAGAATATGGGCGTACATGTACACTCTCATTGGTTCAAGTGGTTAGTCAATCAAAAATAGGGAACCCAACCTCTAGGTTCCCATGCCTGTTCAACATCACGAGACAATGTCAGGGGAAAGTGCCTTTCCCCTAAGAAAATGTCTTTATTATCAGTTCTGTACTCAGTCTCAAGGCTATATGGTCATTCATTTCAGTTAGTCAGACAGTTATCTGTGTCTTTGCTGGGAACGTGAACACTTTAAGCTTCTCATTATTTTCAGCTGGTTAGCTAACATGGTCAACTTATTCCATCATGCTTTGCTTCTTTTATGGTTCAGTATTTCTACATTAATATGGTCAGCTTTATGGTTTAAGTGTATTAGAAAGTTAATTTTGGAAAGGCGTTTCTTTATGATTTTCCACAGTGGAAGCAGAGGGAGTGAAAGGAAGCATCATTTTTGAGCAGTAGGCAAAATGTTTGCAACTACAGCATCAAGGAGAATAAATACGGAAACCGTTAAAGCTCAAAACCCACAAGTGACTGTAATAAAATGAGTTTCAAACCTGCTTCCAGCTTTCCCTGATTGCAATAAGGATCCTTTTAATGTACGCACAAAATGATCCCTTCCCGAATGTTATCCATGTTTGGTTTGCACGAACAGGAACTGATGCTAATCCAGCGGGCAGAGACAAAACTACCGTCATGGATCATAATGACATCATTGGACTCTAATTAACAGCTATTCATGACGTTTCTGCCTGTTTCCGGCAGAAGCTACGACTGTCAGGATTGACAGGAAAATTAAAACGCTTTGGACCTTGGCGATAAGTTGGTGTAGTCCTTATTCTATGGTGGCTCCATGTGTTGTACCTGTTGTATAGCAAAGTTATGAAGTTAGCCATAATGAAATGGGATTCTCTTTCTGGGTTGTATTGAAGGATGCCACCACACCTGTCCAGGCTGTGGTATTGTTGCTTGAGGACTTCAGTAGTCTGTTTGATGAGGGCTCTAGTTGACCCACGGATCTGATTGTAGCACAATTTGGCCGCCGAGCGGGGATTCCTGAGAGAAGTCATAAGCCAAGTGTGCAGGGGAAAGCTCTTATCCCCGAGTGGCCAGCCTCTGACTTGCTGTGCAGGGGCAAAGAGTGAGGGGATGGAAGATAGTAGCAATATAAAAACACTATGGCAGTCGCCAGGAAAGCAGGTATAATGTGCTGCTGGTGATAGCACACCAGTCACGCATTAATGGAATGAAAGCTATTGAATTCAGGAAAGCAGTGGGATTATCTGCAGGAGCCTGCATGGCGATGAGTGTGTAGTCAATGAAGCCCTGGACTTGGGGGAAGCCTGCAATCTGTATGAAATCCAAAGCCTTATCCTATTGTTATAGGACACTCATTTAAATATATTTACTAGGTTCCTGCCTGTTTCTGGCAGGATTTCTGGTTGTCCAAATTGAGGTCTACTCGAAAATCGCAATGTGTGGTACTCCTGTGGAAACTCAGCGATTTTCCTTTTTTTTGCATTTTTCGGCCTCCCTTTGCCCCATTCATGCCAAAATATAGGGCGATTGGCAAATGAAAATTAACTCCTGTATCGCCACTAATGTTAATTTAGCTCCTTTGTACAGCTGGGCTCAGTTAATTCTCTGAGCCAGTACTACTGATGATATTATCAGCGCTCACAGATGAAACAAATATATTCGAAAAGCTTCGGAAATTGATGAGAACAAAGGATAAAGAACATTAGAGCTAATTCCTGGTGACTGATATTACAATTGGTTCCCATTGGTAAGACTCCCTCTTGAAAAAATTTGTCTTTATAAGAGGAAATGTTCATTTGGTTCATATGCCATTTGTATAAGGTCACCAGAATTATTAAGTAGTTGTTTCTATAAAAATAACCTTCAAATATGTACAACTCTCATCAAAAAAGTTCTTACTCTTTGGAGTTCTTACTTTTTGGTGGTGGAAGCAGATTCAATTGTTACTTTCAAAAGAGAATTGGATATATAATTGAAAAGGAAAAATTTGCAGGGCTTTGAGGAAAGGGCACGGGAATGGGACTAATTGGATAGCTCTTTCAAAGAGCCGGCACAGGCATGATGGGCTGAATGGAACCTTCTGTGCTGTATCATTCCATGATTCTATGCAAAGCTGAAGAACCATCAGAAGTTCTTTTGATAAAAAACGACACGAAGTGCAAACTGCTGCTTCCCTCCCATACAAGTCATTAGATGTTGCAAGGCACCAGCAAAGTTTTGGCCCTTAGAACACGACTGCTCAACCTGGGGGCAGCTCGTGGTAGCCGACTTGAGAATTAAGCCATAGCTGAAATTAAGTGTGTAAATACCAATACCATTGTATAAGAACAAGGAAATTATCTTAAAATATGCTTATGCTAACAAATGCTGCTGATTGCATTATGTAATCAGATTTCTGCGTAGAATGTATTAATATTAATGTGCCTCACCATTTGGAAAATAAAGTCCACAACATTTTAAGGATATATTTAAATCTTGCAGCAGAACAATATGTAAAATACATATCAATTAAATATTTTTAAAAGACAAAATAGACTTTAACTTATCATGTACATATTTAATCTGTGTGACATTGTCCTTTCCGACAGCTGCCAACCTGCCTTCACCTGGCGGGAAAGCTGTGGTGGCTTCTGCGCTTTGGCCTAGGGTTAAAATGCAATCCGGGTCCCATTGATGTAATAGGACCCTGATTTACATTAATTCATGAGGCATCTACTTGCTTTCAGCAGCTGCCTTGTCCTTGGCAGTGAATAGTGGAGACCGGGCGGGAAGGCCAAATAGTCCATTTTAAAGACCCTGTTCCCGCCAGGTGGGGTGGATTAAAATTGACCCTTGTGGGTTGATATCTCTAAGAAAATCTAAAGAATGGTCATCATTAATATTTTAATTGGACTCTCTTTTGTCGCCGTGTGTTGTGTTTATATTGCTTGCATGGTTGTGCGTCCATAAAGATAAGAAATTCTTTTAATGCTGGAGAATGGAAGGCAGCATGCAACTGAGTATGGTGCCAAGGAACCTTAGCAAAACCCTCCAGTGGCTGGAGTTATACCTGACACAAAGGAAGATGGTCTTGGTTTCCGGAGGCTATGATTACAACTTCAAGACATTGCTACAGTAGTTCCTCAGGGCAGCATCCTTGACCCAACTATCAAGTCCAGGAGTGGGCTGTTTACTGACGATTCCACAGTGTTCAGCTCCATTTACAACTCATGCCACCCTACAGCAGGAGCTGGATAACTTCCAAGCTTGGCTGACAAATGGAAGGTTACATTCACATCACATTAATGCCAGATAATGACCATCTCTCACATGAGAAAGTACACTAATCTCTCCCAAACTTCAATGATACCATTGCTGAGTCCCCCAGTATCAATATCGTGGGACCAGAAACTTAACTGGACCAGCCATATCAATACTGTGGCTACAATAGCAGAGTCGAGTCTGGGAAGTCTGCAATGAGTGGCTCACCTCCCTAACCTTCAAAGCCTCTCCAGCACCTACAAGGCTCAGTGGCAAGGGTGCTGATGAATTGAACTGTTCTGTCCTGGATGGTGTCAAGCTTCTTGAATGTTGTTACAGCAGAACCCATCCAGGTGAGGAGTGAGTATTCCATCACAGTCCTCACTTTCTAGGGTTGTTATGTGCTGAGCAGCAAATATAAGTGAATTTAAAGCGCCAATAAGAATATTATTTTAGAATTTTTTTTCCTGCTACCATCCCATTCGTCCCGAAAAATAGGGTGGTAGGGAGACAAAAATTGGCTCCCATATGTCATCTATTTTTCCTTTCTATGTGCAGCACTTTACACATTTCTGCACTGTTTCATCTGCCCTTGTTCTGCTCTTTTACATATTTTGTGCAACTCGCTCTGAGTTGCTTCCTCTGATTCGCTGCCCCTCCTGGAATGGTATCACCTGAAAATTTGACCACTTTACTTTGAGTTTCTGAATCCAAGTCATTTATGTAAATTAGAAACAGTAGAGGCCCCAGCACTGAGTCCTGAGGTACCCACTCAGCACTTCCGCCTTCACTCTGACATAACTCCTCCAATGAGTAGTTATTGTTTCATGCCCTTGAACCAGTTTCTTATCCATTCCTAGGGTTTACCCTGAATCCCCACAACTTAGAGTATAATTAATTAAAGCTTTTCAAATGGAGTTTTATCACAAGCCTTTTGGAAGTCACGGTACATCACGTCATAGGGCTTATCTCAGTTGTAGAGGTTGGTCAGGCAGGATCTTCCTCTTCTGAATCCCGCTGACTACTGTTAACTCGGTTATTGTTGTACAGACGATCCTGAAGTTACTCTCGATAAGATGTCCCATATGTGTACTAGATTTAGAAAATAGTGAATAACTGGGTGTGATTACAAGGCAGTAACCTAATAAGGAATCTGGTAGCAATAACAAAAGCCTAAATATAAAAGAAACAGGTGTAAAGGTCAGACCAGGGTAAGGAATAAAGATAACATAAATGGTCAAGGCACAAATACAGTTAGAAAACAGAAGTATAAAAGGACTGTTTAAAATAAAGTGAAAGGAACAACTACTAAAGATGAATTAAACTGTCCATACAGCAATGTACACAGCATCCAAAACAAAACGGGGGAACTGGAGGCAATAATCCATAGCGAGGAACCAGATGTGGCAGGAATAACTGAAACATAGCTACGTAAAGAACAGGATTGGCAACTAAATATTGCAGGTTATAACATAATCAGAAAGGATAGGGAAGGAAGGGGTGGGGGGTGCAGGTGGAGTAGCTGTACTAATTAGAGATAACACAATGGTAGTAGAAAAATGGGACATAACTAACAGAAGGATAGAAACAGATTCCACATGGATTGAAATAAAAGATAAAAAGGGATTGATCACGCTAATAGGGGCATACTACAGACCACCTAATAGAGGAAAGGAGGTGGAAGAAGAAATACATAAGCAGATATGTGAAACAAGTAAAGGACATAGAATAATAATCATGGGTTATTTTAACTACCCCCAAATAAACTGACAAGAAGAGGTAGGTACAGGGAATGAAGGACTCCTTTCTTGCCCAGTATGTACAAAGCCCAATGAGAGAGGAAGCACTGCTGGATCTAGTAATGGGAAATGAAGCAGAACAGATAAGAGAAGTAAGCGTAAGGGAACATCTAGCCAATAGCAATCACAACATAATAAGGTTTAAGATAAAAATTGAGAAGGACCTAAGTAAGACAAAGACCGAAGTAATAACTTGGAAAAAAGCTGATTTTCAGGGGATGAGAATGGAACGAGGGAAAATAAACTGGAAAAATTTACTGACAAACAATTAAATAGAACAGCAGTGGGAAACATTTAAAATGGTAATCAATAAAGTCCACGAGAAATATATCCCATTAAAAAGCAAGAATAAACTAGGCAGTAATGACACACCATGGATGAATACAGAAATAAGGGCAAAATTGAAACTAAAGAAAAAGGCACACACTAAGTACGTAGACAAAAAAGAGAGGATTACAAAAGGGAATATGTAAAGGATACATAAGAACATAAGAAATAGGACCAGGAGTAGGCCATCCGGCCCCTCGAGCCTGCTCCGCCATTCAACAAGATTATGGCCGATCTTCTACCTCAACGCCATTTTCCTGCACCATCCCCATATCCCTTGATGCCTTTAATATCTAGAAATCTATCGATCTCTGTTTTGAATGTTCTCAATGACTGAGCCTCCACAGCCCTCTGGGGTAGAGAATTCCAAAGATTCACCACCCTCTGAATGAAGAAATTTCTCCTCATCTCAGTCCTAAATGGCCGACCCCTTATTCTGAGACTGTGACCCCTAGCTCTAGATTCCCCAGCCAGGGGAAATATCCTCCCTGCATCTACCCTGTCGTATGTTTCAATGAGATCACCTCTCATTCTTCTAAACTCTAGAGAATACAGGCCTAGTCTACTCAATCTCTCCTCATATGACAATCCCGCCATCCCAGGAATCAGTCTGGTGAACCTTCGTTGCACTCCCTCTATAGCAAGTATATCCTTAGGTAAGGAGACCAAAGTTGTACACAATACTCCAGGTCCGGCTCACCAAGGCCCTATCTAATTGTAGTAAGACATTTTTTCTCTTGTACTCAAATCCTCTTGTAATAAAGGCCAACATGCCATTTGCCTTCCTAATTGCTGGCTACACCTGCACGTTAGCTTTTAGTGACACATGTACAAGGACACCCAGGTCCCTTTGAACATCAACAGCTCCCAATCTCCTACCATTTAAAAAATACTCTGCATTTCTGTTTTTCCTACCAAAGTGGATAACTTCACATTTTTCCACATTATATTCCATCTGCCATGTTCTTGCCCACTCACTCAGCCTGTCTATATCCCCTTGAAGCCTCTTTGCATCCTCCTCCCACCTAGTTTTATGTCATCAGCAAACTTGGAAATATTACATATCATCCAAATCATTGATATAGATTGTGAATAACTGGGGCCCAAGCACTGATCCCTTAGGTACCCCACAAGTCACAGTCTGCCAACCTGAAAAAGACCCGTTTATTCCTACTCTCTGTTTTCTGTCTGTTAATTAATTCTCAATCCATACCAGTATATTACCCCCAATTCCATGTGTTCTAACTTTGTTCACCAATCTCCTGTGTGGAACCTTATTGAAAGCCTTCTGAAAATCCAAATACACCACATCCACTGGTTCCTTCTTATCTTTTCTACTAGTTACATTATTAGGAAAGAAGTTAAAGAAACAATTAGGAAGGCAAAGAGCAACTACGAAATTAAATTATCAAGGAATATAAAAAGAAATGGTAAAGTATTCTACAGACACATAAATAACAAAAGAAAAATCAGGATAGGGATAGTGCCACTAAGGGATACACAAGATAAATTCACAGATAATGACAGCAAAATGGCAGAAATATTAAACGAATACTTTGCCTCAGTACTACCAGGGAGACTAACAAGTTGGGCATGACATTAGAAGAAGAGATCAAAAAAGATATAAAGACATTTAAGATAGAAAGGGGGGAGAGAATTGATAAACTAATCAAACTTAGGGAGGATAAAACCCCTGGTCTGGATGGATTGCATCCGCGCATATTAAAAGAAGTTAGGGAAGAGATAGCAGAGGCACTATTACATATATATAAAAATTTATTAGAAAAGGGAATAGTGCCAGAGGACTGGTGGACATTTAATGTGATTCCTATATTTAAAAAGGGAGATAGAAGAAGTCCAGGGAACTATAGACCAACATCGGTGGTAGGAAAGATAATGGATTCGTTACTCAAGATGTAATAGAAAAACATCTAGAAACTGAAAATATAATAAAGACCAGTCAGCATGGATTTCAAAAGGGAAGGTCATGCTTGACCAAACTTATTGAATTCTTTGAAGAAGTAACAGCAAGGGCGGATAAGGGTAATGTAGTAGATGTAATATATTTGGATTTTCAAAAGGTCTTCAATAAGGTACCGTGTTGTGACTGAGGTCAGAGCATATGGAATCAAAGGATGAGTAGCAGAATGGATAGCAAGCAGGCTACAAAACAGAAAACAGAGAGTCGGGGTTAAAGGCAGTTAGTCAGACTGACAAAATGTGGGAAGTGGTGTTCCACAAGGATCGGTGGTGGGACCACTGTTGTTTACTATTTACATAAATGATTTGGACTCGGGAATTGGAAGTACAATTTCAAAATTTGCGGACGACACCAAATTGTTAATACTGAGGAGGACTGTGACAAAATACAGGAAGACATTAATAAACTTGTAGAATGGATGCATAATTGGCAAATGAATTTCAATAAGATTAAAGAAAACCCAAAGATGTTTTATCAGTACATTAAGAACAAGAGGCTAGCTAAGGAAAAGGTGGGACCTATCAGGGATGATAAGGGTAACTTGTGTGTAGAAGCAAAGGATGTGGGTCAGGTTTTAAATGAATATTTTGTCTCTGTATTCACAAAGGAAAGGAATGATCCGGACATAGTAGTTAAAGAGGAGAGATGTGAAATATTAGATAAGGTAAACATAATGAGAGAGGAAATACTAGAGGGACTGGAATTCTTGAAAGTTGATAAGTCACCAGGGCCGGATGGATTGTTTCCTAGGCTATTGAAGGAAGCCAGGGAGGAAATAACGGATGCTTTGAGGATTATTTTCCAATCCTCACTAGATACAGGGGAGGTACCGGCGGACTGGAAGACTGCAAATGTAGTACCCTTGTTTAAAAAGGGTACGAGGGAAAGGCCGAACAATTACAGGCCGGTCAGTCTTACCTCGGTGGTGGGCAAACTATTAGAATCAATACTGAGAGATAGGATAAACTGTCACTTGGAAAGGCATGGTTTAATCAGGGATAGTCAGCATGGATTTGTACAGGGAAGGTCATGCCTTACAAATCTGATTGAATTCTTTGAAGAAGTGACAAAGAGGATTGATGAAGGTCATGCAGTGGATGTTGTCTACATGGATTTTAGTAAGGCATTTGACAAGGTCCCACATGGCAGACTGGTCAGAAAGGTAAAAGCCCATGGGATACAGGGAAATGTGGTGAATTGGATCCAAAATTGACTCAGTAACAGGAAACAAAGGGTAAAAGTCGATAGATGTCTTTGCGAATGGAAATCCGTTTCCAGTGATGTGCCACAGGGCTCAGTGTTGGGTCCCTTGCTGTTTGTGGTATAAATGATTTGGACTTGAATGTAGGGGGCATGATTGGCAAATTTGTAGACGTCACAAAAATTGGCCGTGTAGTTGATAGTGAAGCGGATAGCTGTAGACTCCAAGAAGATATCAATGGGTTGGTGGAGTGGGCGGAAAAGTGGCAAATGGAGTTCAACCCGGAGAAGTGTGAGGTAATGCACTTAGGGAGGGCAAACAATAAAAGGGAATACGCAGTAAACGGGAATATATTGAGAGGGGTAGAGGAAGTGAGAGACCTTGGAGTGCATGTGCATAGGTCCTTGAAGGTGGCAGTACAGGTAGGTAAGGTTGTGAAGAAGGCATATGGAATGCTCTCCGTTATTAACCGAGGTATAGAATACAGAAGCAAGGATGTAATGATGGAACTGTATAAAACGCTGGTAAGGCCACAGCTGGAGTATTGTGCGCAGTTCTGGTCACCACATTACAGGAAGGACGTAATTGCTCTGGAGAGAGTGCAGAGAAGATTTACAAGAATGTTGCCAGGGCTTGAAAATTGCAGCTATGAGGAGAGATTGGATAGGCTGGGGTTGTTTTCCTTGGAACAGAGGAGGCTGAGGGGAGACTTGATTGAGGTGTACAAAATGATGAGGGGCCTAGATTGAGTAGACAGGAGGTACCTGTTTTCCCTAGCTAAGTGTTGAAGAACTAGAGGAAATAGATTTAAACTGATTGGCAGAAGGATTAGAGGGGACATGAGGAAAAACTTTTTTACCCAGAGGGTGGTGGGTGTATGGAATTCACTGCCCGAATTGGTGGTAGAGGCAGGGACCCTCAACTCTTTTAAAAAGTACCTGGACCTGCACCTAAAGTGCTGTAAGCTGCAGGGCTACGGATCGGGTGCTGGAAGGTGGGATTAGAATGGGCACCTGGTTGTTCTTCAAGCCGGCGTGGACACGATGGGCCGAATGGCCCCCTTCTGTGCTGTATCTTTTCTATGGTTCTAATATAGATAAGTGTGAGGTGGTACATTTTGTTAGGAAGAATAAGAAGGCCACATAAGAGTCTAAATGGGGTAGAGGAGCAGAGGGACCAAGGGGTACAGATACACAAATCACTAAAAGTAGCGATGCAGGTTAATAAGACCATAAAAAAAGCAAACAAAGCACCGTGGTTCATTTCTAGAGGGATAGAATTGAAAAGCAGGGAAGTTATGTTAAACTTATATAGAACCTTGATTAGACCACACTTGGAGTACTGTGAACAGTTCTATTCTCCATTTTATAAAAATGACATAGAGGCACTGGAGAAGGTGCAAAAAAGATTTACTAGGCTGATACCAGAACTGAGAGGTTATACCTATCAGGAAAGATTGAACAGGCTGGGTCTCTTTTCTCTAGAAAAGAGAAGACTGAGGGGGTGACCTGATAAAGGTCTTTAAGATTATGAAAGGTTTGATAGGGTAGACGTAGAGAAAATGTTTCCACTTGTGGAGAAGACCAGAACTAGGGGCCATAAATATAAGATAGTCACTAATAAATCCAATAGGGAATTCAGGAGAAACTTCTTTGCCCAGAGAATGGTTAGAATGTGGAACTCGCTACCATAAGGAGTAGTTGAGGTGACTAGCAATAATGCATTTAAAGGGAAGCTAGATAATCACATGAAGGAGAAAGGAATAGAAGGATATGTTGATGGGGTTAGATAAAGTATGGTGGGAGGTGGTTTGTGTGGAGCACAAACACCAGCATGGATCTGTTGGGCTGAATGGCCTGTTTCTGTGCATGCATGCTCTGTAATCAATTCATTCATAATATAAACAAAGGTTGAGTAGTTTAGAGCCATCACTAGAATTCCAAAATTCAGTAATTACCTTGAAAGTTGAGGGCTAATTTTACGACTGCACACTGCTGGTGGAAGTCTCTCTTGCGACTGCACATATTGGAATTTTGGATGCCCGCTGCCCATCATTTTCTAACAATTAAAATTAATGGGCAGGGAATCAAGGGAGGCACAACCCAAATGCACCGCTGGCAGGCAAGGCTCCCCGCTGATGGCATGGGCTCGTAAAGTTACCCCTCTTATGGCCATAATTTTTCATATATCCTTTTCATCACATGCATTAAAGTTAATTTTTGACAAGGGGAGGAGCCTGCAATTGTATGATAGAAGGCAACATATTAGTAGAATCCTAGAAATTACAGTACAAAAAGAGACTATTTGGCCCATCCTGCTCGTGTTGTTGCTAACTGTTCAATCAGAGCTCATCCTTTCCCTTTTTTTTACTTATCCAAGTTCTTCCTTATCCAATTCCCTTTTAAATGAAGATATAGGGCGTTAAATTGGGCCGTGTAGCGCCCGTTGTTTAGATAGACACCATTTTGGGACTTAACGCTCAACTCGAAGCACAGTCTTAACCCCGACCATCTGAAGTGTCTTAGAGTGCCTGGAGGACCCCCACACTGGCGCTATTTAAAGGGACCATGCAGGATTTACAGGTTAGTAGCTGGATTATTGCCTCTGGCTGCGGAGACATTTGTAACTGTTTTTGGAGGTCTCCTTGACTTCAATACTAGCACGCAGGGACATAACCTAACATTTAGAACCAGGACGTGCAGGAGTGAAGTTAGGAAATCCTTCTACACGCAAAGGGTGGGAGATATTTGGAATGCTCTTCTGCAGACGGCAGTTGATGCTAGCTCACTTGTGAACATTAAATCTGAGATTGATAGATTTCTGTGAACCAAGGGGATTAAGGGATATGGGGCTAAGACGGGTATATGGAGTTAGGTCACAGGTCCACCGTGATCTCATTGAATGGTAGAACAGGCTCGAGGGGCTAAATGCCACGGCCACTTGCTGCTTCTTGATATGTGCCACCTTCTCCATCAAGAATGCGGGACGTGTGCCTGGGTGATGTGCCTGTCATGGTTGAATAGCTGCCAGTGTGTGTGGCCTGTGAGTTGTGGGTGGGCGACTTGAAATAGTGGTAATGTGTAAGGGTGAGAGGAAGCATCTGATTGGAAGAGTTGTGTACTGATGGAAAGAGTTTATTGGTATGTGGGGGATGGGGGTGTAGTGCGTGGTGCAGTTGGTAGAAGACACCACTTGACAGTTGACCTCACTCACCTTGACCACTCATGTCAAAGCATTGAATTTCTTCCTGCATTGCATCCATTTTCATGATGCTGTGCACCTGGCAATGACTTCGTGCCCCGCTGCCTCCCACTGCCTTTTGAGTATGTGTCTGGAGGGCCTCGTGCCCCTCTTGCGGATATAGGATGTCCCTCCTTCTGTCCACCTCTTGTACCAAGGTCTGTAGTGCAACAGCAGAGAACCTTGGTGCACGCACTCTCGCAGGCCTGGTACAAACTCAGATCGGCAGATTGGTGAGGTCTGGTGTGCAGATTGGAGGATGTGGGATTTAGTAGTGCGCAACTTTTATTCAATGTTTTAATATAACTCATCAGTATGTAAACATAGGGATGGAATCTGCATCTTTGTTTTACGTGTGCAATGTCTGAGCTCTGTTCAGACTCCATGCAGACAGTAGACTGTTATTTTCAGCAAATAACAGGTACAAGCAACATCCTCCCTTTAAGAGATTGAACTCCCTCTGGTGGTGGAATGTGCGAACTGCATTGATTCCATGTGCAAGGCCTGGAAAGGACCACCGATTGCAGGTAAGTGCTCCCTAGGGTCCAAACTTGTGCAGGGTCCGTCGGGCGCGGGGTGGTAGTGCATCGCATTACCACCGCCCAAAGCGGACCCTTATCAAATTTTTCCCCCATCGTGTCTTTGATGTTATTGTATTTGCCTCCATAACACTTTGTGGTTGCAGTCCATTTTCTAATATCCCTCTGTGTGAAAAAAATTCTACCAACTATTATTTTCTTGTAACCTATTCACCAACCAGTGCAAACAATGGGACAGATATTCCTCTTCAGTTTCTGGGTGTAGGACGATTGCAAGGCAGAAGCACCTGTTGTAAGTTTAGGCATGAGCTGTTTATGATTTTCTGTCCATTGAAAATTAATGGGTGGAAATGTATGGACAGCCTGTGCCTGACTTTGTGATGCGTGCTTCTGCCCTGCCAGTCTCTTATGCTCTAGCACTAAAGAGGAAAGTCTGCCCCAATCTTACACTATTTAACCTCTAAAAGCCTTTCATATTTAAAAAACCACTCTGTTTGACCCCCATTTAATCTTCCCAATTTGTATGACCTATCTTGTTAAGTATAATTCTCTGACATTCAGAGTCCCTGTTACCCCTTACAACAATGGCCTTGTAAGGAGTGGGTGGAGGCTCCACTCCCTCAAGACCATTCAGGAAATCTGGGCAAGGCTGGGACCTAGCGTATCTGGGTAATATTCAGAAATAATGAAAGACGATGCAGTTATGTGCTAATATTACAGGAACACTCAGCTAGATGTGCTCACAAAAGTTTTATTTATGAGCCTAAACTGAATCAATAGAGATACGTATCTTTGCAGTTAGAGATTTTTCCATCCATGACTATCAAGTTTAATGCTATCTCTGCCACCATTGGAGTCCTATTGCACTGATTCTCTAAATGTGGGATCTTGTACTATTTTACTTGTCTGACAGGAGTAATTATAAGTCTAACTTTTTTATTTTATAGATTGCCTGTCCAATGTTTATTATAACAGAACATTTGAAGGACAGATACTGCATGTCAAAGAAGTTGAGAGTTATGGAGAATGTCAGAAAATCTGCACAGACAATAGCCGTTGCCAATTTTTTACCTACGAAGAGACCTGCAAACAGGAAACGTATAATCATTTTATTTTACTTTTTAGTTTTCACATTAAAAGTAATGAAAGTCGCTGATGACTTTTATCTGTTTTAGGTGCAACTGCTCTTTGCAAATGACTAGAACTGGATTACCATCCAGAATAGATAAATCTGTTGGAGCAGTCTCTGGCTTTTCTTTGAGGCTGTGCACTTCGAAGGAAAGTAAGTTTTTCATCCTTTCAGCATTTTGTTCATTCCTTTGATTTCCCTTACACTATATATATAATACTTGAAATTCTGTACACTTACAGTTGAAGAACTCAATTCATTATGATTATGAATGACTTTTTACTGAAAAGAGGAGGGGTTTAAAAACAATTTGTTATCCTTTACATCTGTGTTTTGTATCCACTTTTGATTCAGACAGAATATTCTCACACTTCTTACCTTGTTAACAACAGAACTGGATATGGTGTCAGTTTGACTGTATCACTCAAAGCCAGTGTGGAATAGAGATTGTCCCCTTTTCCAGCTGTAGCTCTCGCAGTAAGGAATCTACAATGCCCAGTTCAATAACTCTAATGCAGAAGGCATGGGTTAGTGCAGTTGGGCCATTATGTTCTGAGTAATAGTAATTATGATGCCAATCTACAGCCAGGTGGATAGCAGCATTCATGGCACTGAAGTTCCTTTTCATGTTTTTAGCATATCACAGATTTGTTCATGGCATTGCTTAGCAGCAAATACTTTCCAATAGTGGGCTCATAACATCAAATGAGCTAACTCTTAGATGATGGAACCGACAAACAGATGAGATCTATCATGCTCCAATATTTTGAATTCTTACTGCCCCAAGACTGTAAGTTACACTTCCATCAGGGTTATTGTCAACTCTATTGTCACCAGCACTCAAGTCAAGGGCCCTGAATTTCCTTGGTGTCTGGGGTGCATTCCTGGGGCATAAGTCTTCTGGAAATGCAGCGGAGAAAGAAGAAAATCGGGAAGGACCTGCAAATACTGGGGTAGATTTTAAATTTTGGGCCGCCACTTCTGCAGGCAGGAGGCCCGAACCATCTCAAGGCCCAGGCCTAATTTCCATGCCATTGGCGAGCTGCACGTCTGGAATGAATGTTCTGCTGCAGCGCAATATCGGGTGGCTCGGTTGCAGCACCGGCCCGCAGGTAGGTCCTGGGGGAGAAGTGAGACGGGCCTCGGTGGGGGAGGGGTGAGCTCCAGGATGAGAAACCCAGCAGGATTTGGCATTGGGGCGTAGGAAAGGTTCAACTTCTGACCGCCCTTCTCTACAAGGCCTGTAACATGGCAGGGTGACAAGGCCATCAGAACACCACCTATGCTGGAATTCCTGTGGTTCCCACCTCCTTTTCACTTGGCAGTCTGCAGGTCATTTCTGGGGTGGAAATAGATTCTGGCCTGGACACCTCTGAAGAATGCCAGCATTCTCAGGGAAATTGGGTCCCTTATAAAGGTTGTTTTATCCGCAGCCCTCCCTCTCCCACCCCTCATACTGGCGTGGGCACCTGACAAAAATATTTAAATAAAATGGCCCCGGCCTGAACCTGTGTACTCTGATGGAGTCAGGAGTGGAGGTTAGCGACAGAGTGACATTCCCTCTCCACCGCACTTATACCGGCGCAATGGGCCCGAGGATTTTCAGTCCGAGGTCTTTTATTCTGTACACTTGAAAGTTGCAACAGAATCTCTGTGGAGCTTGTGAAAGTGTACGTGTATCAACGTGGTTGACTTTTATCTGCACTCTGAAGTGGCCTACCTGTCTATCTATTTATATCTTTCTTTGTCTATCTCTATCTGTATATCCGTATCTCTACTTGTCTCTCTATGTCTCTCTCTGTCTATCTCTATCTATTGGTCTATTATCTCTATCTGTCCATCTCTACTTGTCTATCTCTATCTGTATCAGGAGCAATCAAGGATGGACGATAAATGCCGACCTTGCCACTTACACCCACATCCCAATAATGAATAATGAATTTTAGAAATTGGACAATTGTAACAGCCTTAGAATTTTTCGATTGTACTAGGCAATCTCCAATGGTGTTATGCACGGGAGTAAAGACCAGGTGAAGTATAGTTAGGAGGCAGGGGATGATTAGACCAGGTTGTCTAGACTTAATTCACTCGCCATTTTAAAATCATATATTTTGTTCTTATTTATATATAACTTGATTTTATATTATTATTTGTAGTTAAATAGCAAAACATACAGCAGTTTGGGGAACAGAGAAGTAAAGTTGATTGGAGCAGACGAGTTTCTCTGCAGTACAGGCCGAGAAGCTGGGAGATGCAAAATTGAGGTGCTACAATGCCATCACTGGTGAGAGGATGTAATTGTAGCGTGACAAGTTTACATAGGCAGTTTCTATTGTAAATGTGGACTTTGGAATTTAGAATGGAAAAAATTGACAGGAAGTGCATGCAGATGTGTAAAAAAAAATTAATGAGTCATATTCACTATAAATGCATGAGAAGAATAATAATATGTTAAATGGATTGTTTTCAGTTTGTGGGCAAAAAAAACAAATGAAGGCCAGAATTTTTGGTGGAAATGTTTCTGTTTCTGGTGAATGGCCGTGGCAAGTGTCTATCTATTTTGACCAATGGGATAAATTCGACCATTTCTGTGGTGGATCCATTATTGCCAGTCATTGGATTATCACAGCTGCTCACTGCTTTGAAAGGTATGAGCTTTGCTTCAGGAAATGAAAATCTTCACAATGTCCAGTTATATTCCTTAATCCCTATTGCACTAGTATGACATTTCTATTTCCTGCAACAGACATACTTGTCATCTTCTGACTGATAATATTAATTTGGTGTTTGTTTTGTGGCTGCAGACTAGAGCTTTAATTGAATTAGACTGCTAGTACCCAAATTCATTTCACCCAGTCTCCTGCAGTTTTGATATATTTCTATTTATGGAGAAATATAGTTTGTGACATTTATATAGATTTAACTTCCTTTGTGTGCTTTTACATTTATTTTTCTTATGCTCATCAAGTTCTTTTGTGCATTCCCCCCCATCCAAGTACTGTCAAAACCTACCTGTGTCCCCTTCCCAGTGCTTCAAGATCCCACTACTGTCCCCAATGTTAGTGTCCCTGGTTATAACACCCTATTTTTTTTAATAAAACCTCGATTCACCATCAGCAATGCCACAGGGAGATCTGCTAGTATACAAAATAGATAACGAGCCTTTGTAACACTTTTATCCAGTGTTGTTATCATTATCACAAACATTTCACATTTCTTTTTTTTTGTTATTTCTTTTGCATGGAAGTAAGGCAGATAATAAAACAAAGATCCTGATATCTGTCCTTTTAAATAAAATTGCAATACACAAATGTTGATATGACACATTTTAATAGAGTGTACCATTTTAGTTTGTTGCTATACTGTAATTTGGATATTTTGCAGGACGAAAGATCTCAGATACTGGAGGGTGTATTCTGGAATAGTGAAGTTATCAGATATTACAAACACAACCTCATTCTACAAAATTGAAAAGATAATTACCCATGAAGAATACATTGATGTGACTGAAGGTTCTGATATTGCACTCCTAAAGCTCGAACGAGCTATTCTCTTTAAAGGTAAGTGTGTTTTTTTTTTATTCGTTCATGGGATGTGGGCGTCGCCAGCGAGGCTGGCATTTATTGACCATCCCTAATTGCCCTTGAGAAGGTGGTGGTGAGCCGCCTTCTTGAACCGCTGCAGTCCGTGTGGTGAAGGTTCTCCCACAGTGCTGTTAGGAAGGGAGTTCCAGGATTTTGACCCAGTGACGATGAAGGAACGGCGATATATTTCCAAGTCGGGATGGTGTGTGACTTGGAGGGGAACGTGCAGGTGGTGTTGTTCCCATGTGCCTGCTGCCCTTATCCTTCTAGGTGGTAGAGGTCGTGGGTTTGGGAGGTGCTGTCGAAGAAGCCTTGGCGAGTTGCTGCAGTGCATCCTGTAGATGGTACATACTGCAGCTACAGTGCGCCTGTGGTGAAGGGAGTGAATGTTTAGGGTGGTGGATGGGGTGTCATTCAAGTGGGCTGCTTTGTCCTGGATGGTTCAAGCTTCTTGAGTGTTGTTGGAGATGCACTTATCCAGGCAAGGGGAGAGTATTCCATCACACTCCTGACTTGTGCCTTGTAGATGGTGGAAAGGCTTTGGGGAGTCAGGAGGTGAGTCACACGCCGCAGAATACCCAGCCTCTGACCTGCTCTTGTAGCCACAGTATTTATGTGGCTGGTTCAGTTAAGTTTCTGGGCAATGGTGACCCCCAGGATGTTGATGGTGGGGGATTTGGCAATGGTAATGCTGTTAAATGTCAAGGGGAGGTGGTTAGACTCTCTCTTGTTGGAGATGGTCATTGCCTGGCACTTGTCTGGCACGAATGTTACTTGCCACTTATCAGCCCAAGCTTGGATGTTGTCCAGGTCTTGCTGCATGCGGGCACGGGCTGCTTCATTATTTGAGGGGCTGTGAATGGAACTGAACACTGCGCAATCATCAGCGAACATCCCCATTTCTGACCTTATGATGGAGGTAAGGTCATTGATGAAGCAGCTGAAGATGGCTGGGCCTAGGACACTGCCTTGAGGAACTCCTGCAGCAATGTCCTGGGGCTGAGATGATTGGCCACCAACAACCACTACCATCTTCCTTTGTGCTAGGTATGACTCCAGCCACTGGAGAGTTTTCCCCCTGATTCCCATTGACTTCAATATACATGTTTGATATTTGATATTGATCCCTGTGACATTACATACAAGGAGGCAAGTCCAAAATTCAAATTATAACAGATCCAAACTATTTGAATGCATTTCCCTTTATCCAAAGAAAGTTAAAATCCTGAACAATCATAAAATAACTTTATTAACATTATGAATGACAATTTGTAGGTTAACGCAAAAAAATTGCAATTTCAACAGATATTTACAACAACTCGCATTTATATAACGCCTTTAACATAGAAAAACATCCCAAAGTCCTTCACAGAGATGTAATCAAAAAATGGACACTGAGCCAAAGAAGGAGAGATTAAGAGGGGTGACCAAAAGCTTGGTCAAAGAGGCGGGTTTTAAGGAGCGCCTTAAAGGAGGAGAGGGAAGTGAAGAGTTGGAGGAGTTTAGGGTAATAATTCCAGAGTGCGGGGCCTAGGCGGCTGAAGGCACAGCTCCCAATAGTAAGGTTAAGGGAGGGGGAATGTACAGAAGTCCAGAGTAAGAGGAATGGAGAATTCTGGGGCTTTCTAGGGCTGGAGGAGGAAAAAGAGGCAGGGAAAAGCAAGGCCATGAAAGGATTTAAACATGAGGATGAGAATTTTAAATTTGAGATGCTGGGGGACTGAGAGCCAATGTAGGTCAACGAACACAGGGGTGATGGGTGAGCAGGGCTTGGTGCAGGTTAGGATGCAGACAGCAGAGTTTTAGATGAGCTGTCGTTCATGGAGAGTAGAGATGGGAGGCTAGCCGGGGAGCATTGGAATAGTTGAGTGCGGAAGTTACACAGGCATGGATAAGGGTTTCAGTGGCAGGTGGACTGAGGCAGGTGATGTTGCAGACGTGGAAGTAGGCGATCGTTGTGATGAGAATATTTTAGATTTTTTTTTAGATTCTTCCAAAATCTGTAAATTGTTCAACTTTATTCATATTTGACTGCAGCTCCCTATAAGTTTCAGATGATAGACATAAAATTTTAAACTGTATAAATGAAAATCAGAAAGCTGGAAATCTGAAACAAAAACAGAAAATGCTGGAAACACCCTGCAGGTCAGTCAGCACCTGTGGAGAGAACAGACTGGTGAGAACATATTAAACAGGACACCAAAGGTATGTTTAGGCCCTACCAGAATGGGGCCAGGACCCCCACAAGTTTTAAAAAACTTTGGAATGATTTTCAACCCTTTTACAAAGGGGACCAATAGGCAGCATATTTTTTTAGTTTCAGGGAAGGAGCCCGACACACTCCCAAGTGGGCTGACATAGGCCAAAATTCCCAGCCTCCTGGGGCAAGCAGTCACCGAAGATGCAGCTGGAGTGGCCCTGACATCCGTCATTCACATGCACACAAAGGGATCCCCCCTGACCCAGCAGTCTTGGCAGGGTCAGCTACCGAGTTCTTGGGCATGTGTATGCTGAGAGTTACACCAGGATACATCCCCCACGGATTTCTGGACCCAAAATCTGCTTCAGCCCTTCCACTCTGTTCTGATAGTCATCAGAATTTAAGACTACAACAACACTTGAAAATGTGCCAGTATTTTATTAGGAAAATGTTTCAGTCAGAGCTTTGGTTGGAGATGATATGAAGGTATTTTCCACACAGATATTGCAGTAACTTTCAATAAATTCTCAGCCATTTTTTGACCATTTTGGTTGAGAAAGGATTTAGAGCTTGATTTATTTCTAAATATGCACACCGAGTTGCCATTTTCCATAAGGAGCTCACGTAGGTGAGATCACAGCTGCTTTGAAAAAGAATTGCTATATTAAGGCAATATATTGTGATGTTACAGCTTAAATAACTAATGCTTTTTTATCATGTTTATATTATTCAATAGATTTTATAACTACATAATATTTACACAGATTATCAAATGCCAATATGTCTTCCAACTTCAGAAGGAAATGCTGCTATGGGAAACCTATGCTGGATAACAGGTTGGGGGGCAACTGAGTCAGGTGAGTTACAAGGATAATATCATCTGATGAAATGCTGCAAAATAATACATACCGAGTAGTGAACGAACTGATGTTCTGGTGCCAGAAGCACAGTTTGCAAGATCTGAGTAATATTGTGGCACAGGGAACAAGGGACTATCCAAGAGGGTGAGATGCAGGTCGACTACAAGCATAGTAGTGGGGCATTCTACAGTCAGACAGCTTTCTTTTTTTGCCATGTATGGGAGTCTCAAATGGTATGTTGCTTCCCTTGTGCCAGGATGGAGGGCATCACGGAATGGGTGGGAAAACTTCTGGAAAGGGACAGAACAGCTATAAGTTGTGGTCCACGTTGGAACCAATGACGTAGATAGAAATACATTTTGGGTCTTGCATAGGAAGTTTAAGGACTTAGGACTAGATTTAAAAACAAGACCTTAAGGGTGGTAATCTCCAGATTGCTTTCGGTGCCGCACATTGAATAGGTTAAAGAGAAGATAAAGAAGGTCAGTGCATGGCTGCAGGGCTGGTGCAGGGGGGAAGGGTTCACATTCTTGGATAATTGGAGCAAATTCTGGAACAAGGGAAGATTATACTGATGGGATGGCCGTCACCTGAACTGATATGGCATCAAGGTCCTTGGAGAGAGGGTAAATAGAGCAGTGGGGAGGGAGCACATGAACTAATATGGTACGGGGTGGGAAAGTCTAGAAAATAATTTTTTTTTTTATTATTCGTTCCTGGGATGTGGGCACGCTGGTGAGGCCGGCATTTATTGCCCATCCCTAATTGCCCTTGAGAAGGTGGTGGTGAGCTGCCTTCTTGAACCGCTGCTGTCCGTGTGGTGAAGGTTCTCCCACAGTCCTGTTAGGAAGGGAGTTCCAGGATTTTGACCCAGCGACTATGAAGGAACGGCGATATATTTCCAAGTCGGGATGGTGTGTGACTTGGAGAGGAATGTGCAGGTGATGTTGTTCCCATGTAACTGCTGCTCTTGTCCTTCTAGGTGGTAGAGGTCGTGGGTTTGGGACGTGCTGTCGAAGAAGCCTTGGCAAGTTGCTGCAGTGCATCCTGTGGATGGTACACACTGCAGCCACTGTGCGCCGGTGGTGAAGGGAGTGAATGTTTAGGGTGGTGGATGGGGTGCCAATAAAGCGGGCTGCTTTGTCCTGGATGGTGTCGAGCTTCTTGAGTGTTGTTGGAGCTGCACTCATGCAGGCAAGTGGAGAGTATTACATCACACTCCTGACTTGTGCCTTGTAGATGGTGGAAAGGCTTTGGGGAGTCAGGAGGTGAGTCATTCGCCACAAAATACCCAGCCTCTGACCTGCTCTTGTAGCCACAGTATTTATATGGCTGTTCCAGTTAAGTTTCTGGTCAGTGGTGACCCCCAGGATGTTGATAGTGGGGGATTCGGCGATGGTAATGCCGTTGACTGTCAAGGAGAGTTGGTTAGACTTTCTCTTGTTGGAGATGGTCATTGCCTGGTACTTGTCAGGTGCGTAAGTTACTTGGCACTTATGAGCCCAAGCCTGGATGTTGTCCAGGTCTTGCTGCATGCAGGCTCGGACTGCTTCATTATTTGAGGGGTTGCAAATGGAAATGAACACTGTGCAATCATCAGCGAACATCCCCATTTCTGACCTTATGATGGAGGGAAGGTCATTGACGAAGCAGCTGAAGATGGTTGGTCCTAGGACACTGCCCTGAGGAACTCCTGCAGCAATGCCTTGGGGCTGAGATGATTGGCCTCCAACAACCACTATCATCTTCCTTTGTGCTAGGTATGACTCCAGCCACTGGAGAGTTTTCCCCCTGATTTCCATTGACTTCAATTTTACTAGGGCTCCTTGGTGCCACATTCGGTCAAATGCTGCCTTGATGTCAAGGGCAGTCACTCTCACCTCACCTCTGGAATTCAGCTCTTTTGTCCATGTTTGGACCAAGGCTGTAATGAGGTCTGGAGCCGAGTGGTCCTGGCGGAACCCAAATTGAGCATCGGTGAGCAGATTATTGGTGAGTAAGTTCCTCTTGATAGCACTGTCGACGACACCTTTCATCACTTTGCAGATAATTGAGAGTAGACTGATGGGGTGGTAATTGGCCGGATTGGATTTGTCCTGCTTTTTGTGGACAGGACATACCTGGGCAATTTTCCACATTGCCGGGTAGATGCCAGTGTTGTAGCTGTACTGGAACAGCTTGGCTAGAGGCGCAGCTAGTTCTGGAGCACAAGTCTTCAGCACTACAGCTGGGATGTTGTCGGGGCCCATAGCCTTTGCTGTATCCAGTGCACTCAGCCGTTTCTTGATATCACGTGGAGTGAATCAAATTGGCTGAAGACTGGCTTCTGTGATAGCGGGGATATCGGGAGGAGGCCGAGATGGATCATCTACTCGGCACTTCTGGCTGAAGATGGTTGCACGCACTTCAGCCTTGTCTTTTGAACACACGTGCTGGACTCCGCCATCATTGAGGATGGGGATGTTTGCAGAGCCTCCTCCCATTAGTTGTTTAATTGTCCACCACCATTCACGACTGGATGTGGCAGGACTGCAGAGCTTTGATCTGATCTGTTGGTTGTGGAATCGCTTAGCTCTGTCCATAGCATGTTGCTTCTGCTGTTTAGCATGCATGTAGTCCTGAGTTGTAGTTTCACCAGGTTGGCAGCTCATTTTTAGATACGCCTGGTGCTGCTCCTGGCATGCTCTTCTACACTCCTCATTGAACCAGGGTTGATCCCCTGGCTTATTGGTAATGGTAGAGTGAGGAATATGCCGGGCCATGAGGTTACAGATTGTGCTGGAATACAATTCTGCTGCTGCTGATGGCCCACAGCACCTCATGGATGCCCAGTTTTGAGCTGCTAGATCTGTTCTGAATCTATCCTATTTAGCACGGTGGTAGTGCCACACAACACGTTGGATGGTGTCCTCAGTGTGAAGACAGGGTTTCGTCTTCATGAGGACTGTGCGGTGGTCACTCCTACCAATACCAAAATGAAACAAGAAGAGCAGGATTAATAAAGCTATTTGAATAGAAGCAAAAGGCTTAGCTGAGATAAGTAGTGGAAAATGCTAGAAAGGGAAAGAAACAGCTTATGAGGTATTGAGAGAAAAAAATTTAAATGAAAACAAAATATGAAAAAATTGGAATCAAGATTGAGTGGTATGTGTGTGAATGAAAAAAGTATTCAAAACAAAATTGGAGAGTTAGAAGCATTAATAACTATGAAGGGGTATAATTTAGTAGCTTGAATAGAGATGTGGGGCTCCATTTTCGGACGTCCGAATGGTGGGGGGGGCTCTGAAAATTGGGGATTCCCGGGGCGGGTCCGGAGCCCGGCTCCAACCCGCCCACTTCCGGGTTCCCGCTGGCTTTAATTAAGTAGATAGTTCAGGTCATTTGCAGACCTGATTTGTAGGATATTTTAGGAGGGGTGGGATTTTGAACTCAACTGAGACTGTTTCCCGTACTGGGGGAAACACTCCCAGTTGAAATGGATGTGTTGCAGCCACCAGCCTGTGGCAGCTGCAAAGGTCCATTTGACAGGTGGTGGGGGGAGACCCTCACTCATTGCAGGAGGCCACTCTGTCACTTTGGACAAAGTTTGGCCTCCACCACCCTCCTCCTAACAATAAAATTCACCAACTTGCACACTTACCCCGGTGTCCAGACACATTTACCTACCTTGCGGACCCCCTCAAACGTACATCTTCCGGATGTGGGCCGCCATATCTGCAGTCATGACCTCCTCGGAGGACGAACAGCATCACCAGCCTCGCCGTCCACGCCATCCACCTCTGACACATGGAGCTCCACAACACAGTGCTGTGACACATCCACCTGCACAGCAGGAGGGAGGGCAACCGCAGAGAGAGATGCGTCGCAGAGGGCACTACCCTCGCCACAGGGTCCACAGACCGAGGCTCAGCTTCCTGGACCCCTCTGAGCAGCAGTGCACACGGAGGCTCAGAGTCACTCGTCATGTAGTCGTGGACATCTGCAGCCTCCTTCATGCCGAGCTGCTCCTGGCTGGCCCGAGCACCATCTTCTTACCTGTCGCTGTCAAAGTCACCACTGCCCTCAATAACTTCTCCTCCGCATCCTTCCAGGGTGCAACCGGGAACATGGCCGACGTCTCTCAGTCGTCTGCACAAAAGAGCCCTGAAAATACACCTACACCCACTCTCCAGTGACACAGTGGGTGACATCAGTTGTGGGTCTTCATGGTGAGCCTCAGGAAAGGGCATTATTGCACAAACCAGACAAGATTTTCAAAGACGTGGCAGTTGTGGTGATAACAATTTTTAATGATTTTTTGTTAAACAAAGGAAAATAAATGAAAAACATGACATTTCGTCTTACACCCTTGTTCATCTCCTTTGTGCTCACAAATCCTTCGCCTTACATTTACGGGAACCCCTACGTGGTGCTACCCCTGTGGCTTCATAAAAGGTAGTGGCAGGTTGCTCTTGTCCATGCCCTGACCGATGAGCTGCTTTGTGCGGATGCACTCTGGGTTTTGGTGCCCGTGAGGGCCCCTCCAAACACTGCTCCACCTGCACCTGTGCAGGGGCAGACTCGGCCACCTGGAGAGGAGGCAGCATTGTGGGTACAGGTTGAGAGGGGGGCAACAGGTGAGATGTGGGAGCGCTTTGAGTGGGGTCCCCACTTCCATGTCCCCTTTCACCATCATCCCTCTCCTGGTCCAGGCCCACATCACTCCTTCCACCCTGCTGGACGACAGTTTGGAGGACTTGTGTGAAGCCTTGGAAGGCCAGTTGTAAGGTATCTGTCAGCCTGTTTAAGGCGGCAGAATGTTGCTCACCCTGAATCCGAACGGCCGTTGTCAGGGCCTGAATGGACTCATTCTTGAGCCGTGCTTGACGCTCGATGGAGGCTTGCCTTTCCTCCATCGCAGACATTCCCGCACCTACCCGCGACACTATCTCAGAGATGCCTTCACGTCCCTGTGACAGTATTCCACTCATGCAGGAGTTGGACTCCTCCATCCTCTGCGTGATTGTAGAGAGTGCACATGGCAACTGTTCCAGTACCTCAGCAATGTGCTGCTGCCCCTCGATGACTCTCCTTTTCACGGCTGGCCCCTAGGGTTCAGCATCTGGGTCCAGCTGAGCAGAGCCTGGAGAAGAGTGCTCCCACCGACGCGGACTTTCCACGGCTGCCCCTGCCACCAGGGTCGACTCATGCTCACATTTGCGTGGTGACTCACCATGTGCAAGCCCAACTAAGTGAGGACGGGGACCCATCAAGGTGTGTGTACCTGCACTGGTGGATGGCTGTCTCAGATGTGACGATGGACCCTAGAGACCGGCAGGTCCTCTGAGGAATTGCCCTCCGCAGTCAAGGCGGTCGCAGATGGACCTGCAAGAGAACAGAAAGCAATATTAAGCATGTGGACAGATGTTGAGGTGCTGCAGATGCCAAGTGATGCTAAGATCATTCGCTATCATGATTGCTGAGTGTTAGATTTCTATCACCAGCCGCTTGTGCTCTCCCAGTCTCGGCGACCGTCACGGACAGGCACTCCAGTGTCCGGCTTATTTAGAGTGCCTGCTGCTCCGCATCTGTTAAGGCCACCTGGTGTGGCGGGCCCCCTCCGGTCCTTGCCCTCTCCCAGGCATTCTGGCATCTCTTCTCCTATCAAGGCAAAACACAGAAGCGTGATTGAGTGATGGTTGCATGGTGACCCGTTGCATGCATTGGTGTGGGTGGGGCTGAGTGTGAGGGAGACGCATGGGAGGGTGCGTGTGAGACATCGCCATGAGATTGTATGAGGATTGTGTTGCGTGGTAGTGTTCAAATAGGAGTTGTGTTAATACAGAATATAAATGGATAGAGTTCAGAAATAGGGAGAGAAATCGTACAAATCTTAGTGTGAATTACAGGCTACCAAACAGTAGAGATGAGGTAGAGGGGGAGATATGCAGGCAGCTCAGAGAGCATTGTAAGAACAGGGCAATAATATTGGATGATTTTAATTATCCCAAGGCAGACTGGAATAAGGGTAATGTGGTCAAAGTGGGGAACACTTTTTAGAATGCATCCAGGACTGCTTCCTGTATCGGAATGTTTCTAGTCCAACAGAAAAGATGCATCGTTTGAATTAATTCCTGGAAATGAAATGGGGCAAATAATTGATATGAGAGTAGGAGAACAATTGGGAAATAATGACTGCAACATAGGTAGATTCAATGTAACAATAGAAAAGGATATCGAAGAGTCAAGTATAAGGGCGCTGGACTAGAATAGGGCAACGTTCAATAATATAAAAGGGGATCTGGTCCTGGGCAGATAAATTAGCAAAGTGGACAATGGATCAGCAATGGGAAATTTTCAAATATAAGGTGCATGGATTACAGAATAAATATACTCCTGTAAGGCGAAAAATGGGTGCATCAACTGGGTAGAACAGAGATGAGGTGAAAGTAATACACCCTGATTCCACTCCAAGGCCTTTCTTACACCATTGCTTTTCAGGGTGGGTAAGGTACCCACGTGACTTAGGCAAGAAACTCATAAATGTATGGAAATTGGGGACTGATCTCTTAGATGAAGCCAATTTAATGGCCTTCTGAATGGACAATCTGCCGTGGACACTCCACTCAGTAGAAGCAGTTGGAGCAGAATCAGAGGCCCCAGAACCTAAGTGCTAAACTTAATTTTGTGGGACCAGGAGGAGCAGGAACCCTCCTAGAATCATAGAATCATTGAAGTTACAACATGGAAACAGGCCCTTCGGCCCAACATGTCCATGTCGCCCTGTTTATACCACTAAGCTAGTCCCAATTTCCTGCACTTGGCCCATATCCCTCTATACCCATCTTACCCATGTAACTGTCCAAATGCTTTTTAAAAGACAAAATTGTACCCGCCTCTACTACTGCCTCTGGCAGCTCGTTCCAGACACTCACCACCCTTTGAGTGAAATAATTGCCCCTCTGTACCCTTTTGTATCTCTCCCCTCTCACCTTAAATCTATGCCCCCTCGTTATAGACTCCCCTACCTTTGGGAAAAGATTTTGACTATCTACCTTATCTATGCCCCTCATTATTTTATAGACTTCTATAAGATCACCCCTTAACCTCCTACTCTCCAGGGAAAAAAGTCCCAGTCTGTCTAACCTCTCCCTATAAGTCAAACCATCAAGTCCCGGTAGCATTCTAGTAAATCTTTTCTGCACTCTTTCTAGTTTAATAATATCCTTTCTATAATAGGGTGACCAGAACTGTACACAGTATTCCAAGTGTGGCCTCACCAATGCCCTGTACAACTTCAACAAGACATCCCAACTCCTGCATTCAATGTTCTGACCAATGAAACCAAGCATGCCGAATGCCTTCTTCACCACCCTATCCACCTGTGACTCCACTTTCAAGGAGCTATGAACCTGTACTCCTAGATCTCTTTGTTCTATAACTCTCCCCAACGCCCTACCATTAACGGAGTAGGTCCTGGCCCGATTCGATCTACCAAAATGCATCACCTCACATTTATCTAAATTAAACTCCATCTGCCATTCATCGGCCCACTGGCCCAATTTATCAAGATCCCGTTGCAATCCTAGATAACCTTCTTCACTGTTCACAATGCCACCAATCTTGGTGTCATCTGCAAACTTAGTAACCATGCCTCCTAAATTCTCATCCAAATCATTAATATAAATAACAAATAACAGCGGACCCAGCACCGATCCCTGAGGCACACCGCTGGACACAGGCATCCAGTTTGAAAAACAACCCTCTACAACCACCCTCTGTCCTCCAGGCCCCACAAATAAATTTTGGGCTGCTGCTACCTGGACTGCCCCCCATCCGTGAAACTGTCCCAAACTCCAGCGATGCGTTACCTGAGCGCCTGCCGGATGGCCTCTAAGCTGCTCAATATTTGCCAACTCGAAGCCAGTGAGCTTCCTCTGGACACCCGTTTCAGGAGGGCAGCTTGCCTGCTGCTTTCAAATGAGGCCCGTATGTTAAAATGGACCTGGCTTCCCACAGCACCTTCTGTGCGGTCGGCCCGTACATTCTGCCAGCTTTCTGCCTTGGAGTTAAAATCTACGCTGTAGAGTTCTGTCGATATATAGAGAAACTTTAAAGGGAGGAAAATGGTAAAGGTAGGGCAAACAATCCTAAAGATAATCATGAGGAATATAATAGGTATTGTAGGGAGGTGAAGAGAGAGATCGGGAGGATTAAAAAGGAATATGAGAAAGACTAGCAGATAATATAGAAGGAAATAGTTTTTATAAGCGTATAAAAAGTAGAAGAATAGCTAAAGAGAAGGTAGGACCATTCAAGGAAGAAGAAGGGAATTAAAAGCTTTGTCAGATATTAAATAAATATTTTGCATTTTTTTTTATAAATGGTGGAAATGAGAACATAGATGTACTGGAACAATTGATAGAGATAACTGTAGAAAAGGAATTGGTTCTGAAAATATACCAGAACTCATGGTAAATAAGTTACCGGGCCTTGATGACATGGATCCTAATCTGTTGAAGGAAGTCAGTGTGGAGATAGCAGAGGCTCTGGCCAGAATTTTTCAACCCTCCTTAATTATGCAAATTGTGCCATGGGATTCGAGAGTAGCTACATTGAATTCACACCACAGAAACAGGCCATTCAGTGTTTATGCTCCACACGAGCCTCCTCCCACTCTATTTACTTCATCTCATCATATCGACATATCCTTCTATTCCTTTCTCCCTCATGTACTTAGATAATGTAACACTTTTTTTCAAGAAGGGAGAGAAAGATAAACTGGGTAACTCTGGGCCAGTTATTGTCTAATGTGAGTTGTGGGCAGAATCCATAGGGCCGATTTTAACCCAGCTCACCCAGCAGGAACAGGGCAGGTCGGGGTGGGGGATTAACATCGTGCTGGGTGTCCCGGCAGCATTTCTGCCCCCTCCCTCTACCATTTTAACTCACCAGTTTGTGCCAGATGTTTACCCAAGCAAGTGAGGTCCTAATTAAAAGATCAAAGTCACACTCTGATGACATCATACCCTCCCCCACTGCATTTTAACCTGAAATTGCGGATGCCCAGTCCAGTTTTGGATCCACCGGCAAAACCCAGCGGGATTAGTGTCTGACAACTCCTGAAACTGTATAAAAAGGGGTTCTCAGTTGCAATTCACTGGATTAGAGGATTTTTTGCTGTCTGGTTTTTCAGGAGAGCTTCCAGCTTCCAGATCACTACTTTCACATTTTTGTTGCCTTACAACTCTTCAGTCAGCTTTATCTACTTACTATGGGTGCTAGTCTTGCTTCTTTCTTGTGGGTGGAGCAAGATTGGAGGATGAAGAGCAGCAGCAGCAGCAGCCTCTACCACTTGCACTCGGGCCTCTCAGAAGACAACAGGTGAAGAAGGCTGCATGCAAGTGGCCATACCCAGCACACAGGCCAAGACTCACCTTCTTGGACCTATCTGAGGAGCAGTGCAGGAACTGCTGCCTGCTGGACTGAAGGCCTATGCCATGCCAATGGCCCTCAAAGTCGCTGTAGCCCTGAATTCTTATGTCATTGGATCCTTTCGGTTTGAAACAGGAGACATCAGCCACATTTCACAGTTTGTAGTTCACAGCTGCATTAAGGAAGTGCTGTGCCCTCTGCCCGTCCGATTCACATCCTGAGTTAAAATTGACCCTCATAATTCAAGATCAAATTAATGAGCATTTAGAAATGCATAGGTTTATCAAGGACAGCCAGCACAGATTTGTTAAAGACAGGCCATGTTTGACAACCTTAATAGTTTTTGAAAAGTCAACAATTGGATAGATAAAAGGAATGCAGTAAATGTACTGTGTATGGATTCGGAAAGTGTTTGATAAGGTGTCTCACAAGAGGCCTGTTAGAAAAATTCAGAAGTATGGTATAGGAGGAAATGTAGCAGTATGGGTAGAAAGTTGGTTGACACACAGAGAACAAAGAGTTAGGGTAACTCCATGTTGTTCAGATTAGAAAAGGCACGGAAATGGTGTACTCCAGGGATTGCTGCTGGGTCCACTTTCATTCTTGGTATACATAGCTGATTTGGACTTGGGTTTTGGGAACATAATTTCAACATTTGCAAACAGTAAGAAGGACTGTAAAATATTTTAGCAAGACATAGACAGGTTAGCAAAGTGGGCGAACAGTGTCAGATGCAATTTAATGTGAGATAATACATTTTAGGAGACAAAGCAAGGAATAGGAGTATACAGTTAATAGAAAGACACCGAAGAGTGTGGATGAACAGTGAATCCTAGGGGCTCAAATACATAATTCTCTGAAAGGGCGAATGCAAATGGATAAAGCTATAAAAGAGGCAAATGTAATTTTGGGTTATATAAATAGGGGAACAGAGTACAGGAATAAAGAAGTAATAATGAATTAATACAAAACATTGGTTAGGTCACCATTAGAGTACTGAATGCAGTTTTGGGTGCCCATTATAGAAAGAATAGTAAAACCATTGAGAGCATTCAGTGTAGATTCACCAGGATGCCAGGGATGGGAAGTTATAGTTCTGAGGTTAGACTTGAAATACTGGGACCATGTCCATGGAAGCGGAGAAGGCTAAGAGGAAGTTTAATAAAGGTTTTCAAAATTATGAAGAGTTTTAATAAAATGAATAGGGAAAAACAATTTCCTCTGGTTGGGAAATCAGTGGTGAGGGGTCATCAATTTAAAATTGTAACTAAGAGAGTGAAGAGAGAGATTAGGAGAAATTTATTAGAGTATAGTTGGAGTATGAAATGCTTTGCCACATGGATGATGGAATGGTTGAGTCAGAGAAGATTTTTTTTGGGAAAAATATTTGGGTTGAAAGCCCTCCTTCTGTGCTGTAAACGTCTATGGTTCTGTATATATGAATACCAAAAGCATTCAAGTAAACTGGTGGAACTAGAGGTGACGACGACATCTGGTAATTGCAATGTCATAGAGTTATGGCTAAACCAGAATAATAGAAATGAATATAGCTTGCAAGAGTACAAGAAATTCAGGAAAGATAGATGGATGGGTGCCCTTATAAGTATGGGACATCTGGGAGATTAAGATAGTTGAGACAGCATCACAGGAAAAGCCACGGTATGATAAATGTGTTCAATGAGAAAAGAACTGGGACAACATTTGGGTTTGCTACAGACCAGTTGGTCAAAATAAATGGAATAACTTGTCACTTTATAATGATATTAGAAAAGCAAGCGAGAAATGGAAGATGGTGATGATGGAAAGTGACATTTCATCCCTGCTCCATCCATTTTGATGGAGCGGGGCATCTCGAGTGTGCCCTGTTAGTTAGACTTGCTCATGCACATTTAGGTTCATGAATTTGGGAATGCCCAATTCGGAATGGTTTGGAACTTGTGAGTGTAGTGCACGATTGCCTTTTTACTGAGTATATCAAGGAGGCCATCAGAGGTGCTCCCATCTAAACTTGGTTCTTTTGACCCAGACATTACTCAGGGAGTAGAATTAGCTGAACTGTTAGTTGATACTGATAATAGCACAATAACTTTTGATTTGACTTGGGAAAAAATGCTGGCATATTCCCTACTTCTAGTACACGTCTTCAGATGAGCAAACTTCGGGGGAATGAGGCCGAGTTTAGTAATATAGACTGAGTGCAATGCTCAAGAATAAATCTGTTGAGAATAAAGAGATGTCCTTCAAAAGCATTATGGAGGACGAGTACCTATCTAAATGCAGAAAAGGCAAAGTGAATAAAAATGCTCTGAAATGATGCACACAAAAAATTAAATGAGAAATTTTTTAAAAAGACAATGTTTTTAGGAAGAGAGAGGGCAACCAATAGGTAAAGGACAAGGTAATAGAGAAACAGGTAAAAAAAAAGGATTTCATGCCGAGAGAACTGGAAAGAGATATGGCTGCAGTAAAACATATAGGGTCAGATTTTGATGGAGTGGGGCATCTCAAGGTGTGCCCCGTTAGTTAGACTTGTTCATGCAGATTTAGGTTCTAAAAATGTTTCACCCACAAATTTACTGGAAATGCGAGCTGATAACGGCACAGCAAGGGCAACATAACATCTGGGACATTGGTGAACAAACGGGACAAATAGTCAATTCCCTTAACGATTGAGATTAAAGGATTGAGAAATAAACAGAGAAAGAACTTAGAAGGAGGGTGAAGTAGAGTGGATGGATTCAATGTCTAATCTGGTACAGCAAGAGAAATAAAGAGAGGGAAAGAAAATTGGATTAAGTGAGAGAGAAAAAGGAAAAGAAAGAAAAAAAATTTAAAATCTCCTAAAACAATTCACAACCTGAAGGAATGAGACTCCACCCTTATAATTGTTTACTTTCTGGGTAAGAGGGGTTGATTGCCAGTCAGTAACAATTATCTTGTTGTTAAAAGGATACTTACGCTGATAATTACAAGACTTAACTTTCAGTGGTGAGTTTAGTGGGCAATTAATTTGCAAATGCAGCAACTTCATGAAAATCACAGGGAGGTTAACAGCGAGATGCTGTTTTTGCGAAGCTATTGGCCAGCAACTTGTGGTGATTTGCAATTCATGGGGTATCTCTTCCTCACTACAAGTTGCTAGCTGATTTGCGCATTAACAATGACGAGGATTGTTCAGACGTGATTTCTTTTCAGCAAAATCTGGCCCAATGTATATAAAAATAGTATAACAGTAAGGAAGTAGTCAGGGAGGAACTTAAAACTCTAAGGAACCTATATGGAGTTGAAAATGAGGAAGAACATGAGAGTTATCATGCTAAGCTTTTTATTATGGAAGTTGTCCACATCAAACATGTCTTGTATGCTCTGATTCTTTGACATTGCTAAAGCAGAGTCTTTGGATATGCTTAAAGGGCTGAAAACTAAGACATTCCTGGGATGGATAAAATATAACCCAATGAATATAGGGAGAGAAAAGGGGGGATTTGTGTCGGGGGCAGAGTTCCGATGAAAAGGTTCTTCCAACTATTTTTCACGCCTGCCCACTCAATTACCATTCTAAAATTGGGGGGACTGTGACATAAAATTTGGGCTAAAAGCTTATGTGTGTAAAGGAAAGCATTAACATAAAATAAATTAGTTTGTTGGTTTGTTATAAGCAGGGATAGTCACTAAAATGCATATACATCTCTATTACATACTTTAATAATCTGTTGTGAACATTTTAGCTCCAATATCTCAGGTTCTTTTGAAAGCACATGTTCCTTTAATAAATCATGAGACATGCCAATCACGTTATTCAGAATATAAAATAACAGAACACATGATCTGTGCTGGTTATGAAGAAGGCAAAACGGACACCTGTCAGGTAATGTAAAATTATTTTCATGTTATAATATTAATAATTATTCATAATGGCACCGAAAATCCTCAACCATTTTGCTGTTATTCCACCATAACTCCCACCAGAAGTGTCAGAAATTAGACCAGGGCACAGATATGTCGAGTTCTGGTTTGGTGCCAGTTTCCAGATGACCTAGTGGGAGTGGAGCCTCTGCCTGCCCCTTGCAAAGCCATTGGGGGAGGGGCCTAGGGCAGAGACACTGAACTCCTGCACCAAAGAACTTCATTGGGACTCGGTGTAGGGCCCAGTGACACCAGTTGCACCTACACATCAAATGGTGGAATCAGGGTCTACATGGGGAATCCAAGCCGAGATTAGGTCTGGACCTTCAAAGAAAGAAGGAATAATGTACGACATTTGGCACAAAGAACCTTAGTGCCAGCAGGGAGAGAAAAAGAAAACAGATTAAAAAATGACTGAAATATGCTTATCTTTAAATCACTGCGTCCTTTCCATGATCTCCATATATTTACTGTTGCCCAGTAACCCTTGGCACCCATGACACATGGGCGTGATGAACATCAGACTTCCTGTAGACCAAAATGGTAGGAAGTGGTATGCAGGGTTGATAAGTTACTAAATTAATATTTAAATGAGGCACCTGCATATGTCAGGTGGATACCAAAAAAGGCACCAGGGCAGGATTTCCAGCCACCTTCCATCCCCAGCTGCCTGATTACTGCTCCAAATTTGGGCAGACAGTGGCATAAAATCTGGCCTGGGGGCACCACAGTCAAGACCAGTCACTTCCTCACCTGCTGTCCAGTAGGAATCTAGTTTCTAGTAGCAATCATAGGACAGAATCAATAGTGGAAATCCCGATTGTTTTTTTCCCCCTCACCAGCCTTGAGGAGCTGAGGCCAGTGATAATACTCTTACTGACCTTAGCTGAAATCAGCTAACTCAGACCTAGGATTAAACCTGGAACCTTCTAGATCTATAGCTCAATTGCCATCTGAGCTTTTGAGTGAGCAGATTTCTACTACAGCTAAAAATTGCAGCAAGCACCTTCTGATCTGACAGTCTGTTTTTTGAGTATGTACATTGCTATAAAAGCCTAATTAATCCACTAATGTCCTTCAAGGAAAGGAACCTGCCACCCTTACCCAGTCTGGCCAAAATGTGCCTTCAGTCCCATAGTACATGTCCACATGACTGCCCTCTGAAGTGGCCTAGCAAGCTCAGCTCTGGGTCAAATAGGATGCAGAGGTTGCGAACAGTCTGGTTCAGCCTGAGTCAGTGGTCGGGGAGGAGGTTGGAAACAGTGGCTAGGGAATGGAGTTTGTGATGGGGGCTGAAGATAATGGCTTGATCTTCCCAATGTTTAATTGGAGGAAATTTCTGCTGATCCATGACTGGATGTCGGACAAGCAGTCTGACAACACAGAGAGGCAGTGAAGGGATCGAGGGAGGTGGTAGTGAGCAAGAGTTGGATGTTGTCAGCATACATGTGGAACCTGACGTCGTGTTTTCGGATGATGTCGCTACAATGAAAGAAGGCCCACCACCAGCTTCTCAGGGCAACTAGGGATTGGAAATAACTGCCTTCTTTACCAGCATGGCTCATGACCCAAGAACAAGTAAAGAATAAGACTAATTTGATGTTGAATTGTGGAGCACATATGGCGTTCTGACATACACTTTGAAAATTAGCCTCACTGATCGAGCGGCCAGTGAGGAGCAGTCCCTGATTTTCCATCCATTTAAATTATGGAACAGAAAATCAGGTATGCAGTTTCCCGACCAGCCTTGCCTGTGAGCTCCACTCCTCGCTGGGTGCACGAGGGCTATTTATGGAGCCCTGGAAAAAGCACCTTAACTTGCCCTTTATCAAGATGATACTCTACCCCTCTATAGATAACAGGGCTGATTCTCTGATCGAACTGCCAGTGAGAAGAAAAGTTTGTTTTATGATTTGGCGTGCAATGAGTCATTCAAAATAAAAATTGAATAATAACTTCTAATATATTTTTATACAGGGAGATTCTGGAGGTCCTTTAGCATGTGAATATGAAGGTGTTTGGTATTTGGTTGGAATTACCAGCTGGGGTGATAGATGTGCTAAAGAAAGAAAACCTGGAATTTATACACTTGTGTCAAAATTTCAAGATTGGATACACAAAAAGATTTCAAATGGTAAGAGTCACCTCTTTACTCTGTACACTGTTATCTTTGAATTGTTTTATGCACCTTATTTTTCATTATTTTGAGAAACAATCCAAAAGATTTAAATATGTGCAAAGAGACTAAACATCTTGCTTTAAAATTCCAGCATCATAAATGGAAAGCTGAGAGTCCCAGTAGGAAGTCAACTGGAATTATAATTGAAAACCAAGTTCTAGAAACATGATTATCACAGAGTACTGCTTTCTGATTCGGTGTCTGGGAGAAGAAAAGCCAAATTATAACTACCATCTGATTTACTATTCTAGACATTTCTGATATCTTTTTCTTAATATTCTGTAACAGTGATGTAATTAAAACCAAATTAAAGTTATTGCTAATTCATGTATATATTATCTTTATACTGGGTGTTTGGAAAATATTGGATGCATTTTACAAAATACACTATAGTTTCTTTGTGATAAAGGTTGCACTAAAAGTTACTCTTTGCACTAGGTATTACACACTTTTTTACACATGCTGCAAGTGAAGCACCATTTTTCACAAGATCACACAATCAAAAGATAAATATGGATGAGGGAGATCATTTGTCCACCCAGGAAAAAAAGTTATAGTTACCCCTTCACATCATCTGCCTGTATCTTGAATATATCTAAAGGTTTCTTGTCTACTACCCTACTTGGATGACCATCCAAGTGTTGATCACTCTCTGAAGAAGTTCCTCTAGCCATCAGGCCTAAGTGGTCTTTTCACCAGTACAACCTATGACCCTTTGTTCTGATACCTTGGCTTACCTTGAAATAGTGCCCTCAACATCTTGTTTGTTTCTATAAGGTCCACTCTCAGTCACTTTTAAGACTAAGCCCCAATTTCTTCAGTCTTCTGTCATCCTTTGGTGACAGGTATCAGCCTAATGGATCTTCTGTGCACCATCACCATCAACTTAATGTTGCTCTTATGTCTTATATTTCAGCATGGGGCTGAAATTCCATGAGTGTGTACTCTCCAGTGGCTGGAGTCATACCTAGCACAAAGGAAGATGGTAGTGGTTGTTGGAGGCCAATCATCTCAGCCTCAAGACATTGCTGCAGGAGTTCATCAGGGCAGTGTCCTAGGTCCAACCATCTTCAGCTGCTTCATCAATGACCTTCCCTCTATCATAAGGTCAGAAATGGGGATGTTCGCTGATGATTGCACAGTGTTCAGTTCCATTCGCAACCCCTCAGATAATGAAGCAGTCCATGCCCGCATGCAGCAAGACCTGGACAATATCCAGGCTTGGGCTGATATGTGGCAAGTAACATTTGCGCCAGACAAGTGGAGGCAATGACCATCTCCAACAAGAGAGAGTCTAACCACCTCCCCTTGACATTCAACGGCATTACCATTGTCGTATCCCCCACCATCAACATCCTTGGGGTCACCATTGACCAGAGATTTAACTGGACCAGCCATATAAATACTGTGGCTACAAGAGCAGGTCAGAGGCTGGCCATTCTGCAGCGAGTGACTCACCTCCTGACTCCCCAGAGCCTTTCCACCATCTACGAGGCACAAGTCAGGCGTGTGATGGAATACTCTCCACTTGCCTGGATGAGTGCAGCTCCAACAACAAGCTCGACACCATCCAGGACAAAGCAGCCCACTTGGTTAGTACCCCATTCACCACCCTAAACATTCACTCCCTTCACCACTGGCGCACCGTGCCTGCAGTGTGTACCATCCACAGGATGCACTGCAGCAACTTGCCAAGGCTTCTTCGACAGCACCTACCAAACCCGCGACCTCTACCATCTAGAAGGACAAGGGCAGCAGGCACATGGGAACCACACCATCTGCACGTTCCCCTCCAAGTCACACACCATCCCGACTTGGAAATATATCGCCGTTCCTTCATTGTTGCTGGGTCAAAATCCTGGAACTCCCTTCCTAACAGCACCGTGGGAGAACCTTCACCACACGGACTGCATCGGTTCAAGAAGGCGGCTCACCACCACCTTCTCAAGGGCAATTAGGGATGGGCAATAAATGCTGGCCTTGCCAGCGACGCCCACATCCCATGAACGAATGAAAATAAAGCCCTGCTCTACTGCTGGAAGTGCAGTGAGGTGAAACATCTGGGTGCTAGTGTAGAATAAAGAGGGTAGATGCCTGCACCACTTGCATCATTTCCTGTATCTTTGCCTCATGGGATGCAAGGAATAGGAGAACAGCACCTTGCTGCTTTGTTGGGATGGTGGGCTGCTGGACCTGAATACAATCATATACATTGAACAACTTGCTTTTTTTCTAGTGGCAGTCGTTGACTCTAGGATAGATTGTCTTTAGAAGAATGACTCAGTGAGCCCCACTTTCGCCAGAAAGGTGGAACTGATGGAATTTCTGTCAGGGGATGTCAGCTTGCCAGTCCTGCCTCGTTGTGTGATGCCAGAATAGAGGGGGTGGGTGCAAGAAGGATCAGCCCCCCCCACCATTGGATTTACCAAACGTAATAAAGAGGCAGAGACGAAGCCAAACCAAATTCTGGCCCTTGCCATCTGACTTGCATTTTCGTTTTGCCCTTCCAGATCAGGAATTTCTGGGCCAATTTGTTTTGTTTGTTGTTGCTCCAGTGATGTCATATAAAATGCTGAGTTAACTATCACCCCAGATACCTTTCAACTTTACCTTTAACTGTTACAATAGCATCCATAATACAAGTATGGAGCCATTTATCCTTGCAATGTGAGTTAGCTTGCAAGTCTGTTTTAAATTTCATCTTCCAGGTGCTTATTTTATTTTAATTCCTTTATAGGCTTCCTCTGACGCAACTATTTCTCTAGTTTAGTATCATTTGCAAATTTAAACAATTTGCATTGGCTTTCTGAACCAAGTCATTTGTGTCCATTAGGACACTAGGGTCCCAGCACCAATCCCTAGGGCACTCCGCTCAACACTTCCTCCTACCACATCATTCCCCTAACAAATACCTGCTGCTTCCTTTCCCTCAGCTAATTTCTTATCCACATTTAGGTTTTACCTTGCACTACTGTTTTCAGTGTCAGGTACTTTATTGCACCAGGTCTAGGTGCACCAGGGCATTTTTTCCGATCATTGAAATGCACATGCGAATGCTTAATGTGCTCGTGCTACATTCCTCTGAGTGTTATTTTTAGGGGGCTGTTAACCCTTTTATTTTAAATGGGTTTAATCCCTGTGCAAGGTACCCACACAGAGGAATGTGGTTTGAGCGTGTCAAGTATTAATACGTGAATTTTGATTACTGATTGAGAAATATACTCCACCATGCCAAATCATTTTCCGCAGTTCACTTGGGATATCACTTCTTCAAAAATAACCAAACAGGATGCTCAGGCGGGATATTCCATTTTGAAACCTTGGTGTTTGTTATTTGCTAAACTATTCTTGTACAGGCAATGCTTAAGTTTGCTCCATTATTCCATTATTTTACCAGTTATTGATGTAAGACAGATGGGCCCGTCATTGCCTGGATTACATTTCTCCCCTTTTTTTTAATATGAGTGCTATGTTTCCAATCTAATGGACCATCTCCAGCGTTCAGTGATTTCCTCATGATGATTGTCAGCACTTCAAGGAAGAAACAATATTTGGGTGCATTTATATAGCACATTCTATTATTTAGATGAACTGATAGAAAATCCAGAGCCGAGGGCTTGCTAATTTCCCAATGCATGCGCCTCGCAAACACCGCTTCTCGCTGAAAACACCCGATCAGGGCATAAGCCCTATAATTCCCATCTCTCATTGACTGTGAAGGGATTTGACAAAAGTGATCCTGTTCACCATGTTGAAGATTTCCAAGATCAGGGGATACAAGTGAAAATTAGGAAGACAGGACTAAAGAGGGAAGTTGGGTCGAATTTTTTCCACCAGAGGGTAATAGAGAGTTGTAGAATAATTCACTAGTTAAGATCACAGAAGCAAACAGTATGAATGGATTCAAGAGACAATTAGATGTATTTGTGAAGAAAGAAGGCATTGAGGCTAGAATAAGAAGTTGGGGAAGTAGGATTGAGCCAGGATTTTTGTGTTATTGAAAATTCTTATATTTTATGGCAGCCTTTCTTCTCTGTATGACATTATTGAACCAGCTGGGTTTTTAAAACTATGTGGCATGGTCATTTGTTTCTGGTGCCAGCTCAAAAGTTAAATGTAAGGAATCTTACAACACCAGGTTATAGTCCAACAGTTTTATTTGAAAATCACAAGCTTTCGGAGGCTTTCTCCTTCGTCAGGGGTAGCATGTAAATGAGAAATAGGATGGGGCCAAGGATAGATCCTTGGGGGACTCCAGAGGTAACAGTGCAGGAGAGGGAAGAGAAGCCATTGCATGTGATTCTCTGTCTACGACTGGATAAATAAGAATGGAAGCAGGCGATCGTGGTCCCACCCAGCTGGACGACAGAGGAGAGGTGTTGGAGGAGCATGATGTGGTCAACCGTGTCAAAGGCTGCAGACAAGTTGAGAAGGATGAGGAGGGAAAGTTTACCACGGTCACAGTCACATTGGATGCTATTTGTGACCTTGATAAGGACCGTTTCAGTACTATGGCGGGGCGGAAACCTGATTGGAGGGATTCAAACATGAAGTTAAATAAGAACCTAAGAAATAGGAGCAGGAGTAGGCCATCCAGCCTCTCGAGCCTGCTCTGCCATTCAATCAGATCTTGGCTGATATTTGACCTCAACTCCACTTTCCTGCCTGATCCCCACATCCCTTGATTCCCTTGGAGTCCAAAAACCTATCCATCTCAGCCTTGAATATATTGAATGACTCAGCATCCACACCCCTCTGGGGTAGAGAATTCCAAAGATTCACAACCCTTTGTGTGAAGAATTCTCCTCATCTCAGTCTTGAATTACCGATCCCTTATCCTGCGACTATGCCCCCTAGTTCTAGACTCTCTACCCAGGGGAAACAATCTCTCAGCATCTACCCTGTCAAGCTCCCTCATAATCTTATATGTTTCAATGAGATCACCTCTCATTCTTCCAAACTCCAGAGAGTGTAGGCCCATTCTACTCAACCTCTCTTCATAGGACAGCCCTGTCATCCCAGGGATTAATTTAGTGAATCTTTGTTGCACCGCCTCTAACACAAATATATTCTTCCTTAGATAAGGAGACCAAAACTGTACGCAATACTCCAGGTGAGGTCTCACCAATGCCCTGTACAACTATAGTAAGACTTCCTTACTCTTGTACTCCAACCCCCTTGCAATAAAGGCCAACATGCCATTTGCTTTCCTAATTGCCTGCTGTACCTGCACGCTAACTTTTTGTGTTTCTTGTATGAGGACAGCCAAGTCTCTCTCAATAGCAACATTTAATGGTTTCTCACCATTTAAAAAATATTCTGTTTTTTTATTCTTCCTACCAAAGTGAATAACCTCACATTTCTCCACATTATACTCCATCTGCCACCTTCTTGCACACTCACTTAATCTGTCTATATCCCTTTGCAGACTCTTTGGGCCCGAATTTAGCAGGCCTGCGGGTTCCCAGCGGGTGGTCCTCCGGGAGCGTGGTCAACACGCTCGGCGAAAATAGTGGGTTGCCGACGCGATCGTAGCAGGCAACCCACTAATAGGAATCAATTACCTGCTCCTCCGGGGTCCACGGCGCTGGCCTGCGCGTCGGTCGGGCTGCGCATGCGCAATACGATCTGTCAGCTGGAGGCTCTCTAGTTAAAGGGGCAGTCCTCCACTGACAGATGCTGCAACCAATGGGACAAATTGCAGCATGGAGCAGCCCAGGGGGAAGGCTGCTCCCAGTTTAATGATGCCTCACCCCAGGTATCATCAGATGGGGTGAGGAGGAGGGGGAGGACACAGATCTTCCCCCCGGCGGGCGGGAGGAAGCGGTCTGCCTCTGCCACCAAGAAGGCCTGGCTCGAGGTGGCAGAGGGGGTCACCTGCGCCACCAACATATGGCCCAACTGCATACAGTGCAGGAGGTGCTGCAATGACCTAAGTAGGTCAGCCAAAGTGAGAACACGAAGTCTTTCCCCTACACTCCGTCTGCCACAACACTGCCCCCACCCCACATCTCCTTCGGCACCGCCAACACTATTCTGTCACATCACCCTTCATACCCACTCACACCCCATCCTCATCTTACCTCCACCTACTCACCTCGCCAGTACTCACCCTGCCACTAACATGCAACCCAATCCTCATACAATCTCATTGCTCCATCCCATACTCACCCTCTCGTGCATCTCCCTCACGGCCAGCCTCACTCAACCTGCCACCACCTGTGCTGCAGCCACAGGGCATGCATCACATATGTGCAGTAGGCAGCGTAAGGCAAACGTCTCGTCAGCCTGAAGGGGGTGCACAAGGGTGTCTGAGGGTTACCCATATTGAATTTCAGAGCAACAAACAGCACACATTATATTGACACCACCACTGCCATGTCTCCGCGAATCCTGTCCGTTGTGTCCAATAATGCCCGCTCCTGGGTATCACTATGAGGACCCACCACTGATGCCACCCATCGTGTTACTGCAGAGTAGGTGCAGGTGTATTTGCAGGGCTCGTCCGCGCAGACGACTGAGAGACATCGGCGGTGTAGCCGGCTGCACCCTGGAAGGATGCGGAGGAGAAGGTGTGGAGGGCAGTGGTGACTTTGCCAGCGACAGGTAAGCAGTTGGTGCTGGGGCCAGCCAGGAGCAGCTCGGCATGAAAGAGGCTGCAGATCTCCACGACTACATGTCGAGCGAATCTGCGCCTCCCTGTGCACTGCTGCTCGGAGAGGTCCGGGGAGCTGCGCCTCGGTCTGTGGACCCTGTGGCGAGGGTAGTGCCCTCTGCGACGCGTCTCTCTCTGCGGTAGCCCTCCCTCCTGCTGTGCAGGTGGGCGTGCAACAACACCGTGTTGGGGGGATCCACGTCTCTGCGGCGGACGGCGTGGACTGCGAGGTTGCTGGTGCTGGTCATGCTCTTCGTCCTCCGAGGGTGTCCACACACCACCCAACTGGCAGGTGTTGGTCTGAGGGGTTGTGCAGGGTAGGTGTGTGGTTCCTCGGACTGGGGCTGCGGTTTTGTGTCGGTCTGTCCTCTGGCTTGGTGGGGGGTGGTGGAGGGCAGGGGTTGCCCTATGTGACGCGGTGGCCTCCTGCGTGGGTGAGGGCTCTCCCCCGTGGAGCGCACCTTGGCACCTGCCACAGGCTGCTGGCTGCAACACGCCTGGTTGGAGGGAGACTGTTTCCCCCAGTGTGGGAAACTCACTGCCTTGAACCGAAAATCCCACACTTCCTCTTTTGACAGCTGCTTCAGCTCATTAACTGACCACAACGAGCAAGGTAAGTACTCTCAAGTGGAACCCCGCTGGCTTTAATTGCCTGCGGGATTCCCACCAGCGGGGCTTGCGCGCGCAGCCCCGCACGTCAGCGCGGTACCCGGAAGTGGCCGGGATTTCGTCGCGATCCGGTCACGTGACCGGATATCGGGATTTTCGGGGCCACCCCGCTGGGAACCCGCCGGAAACACGATCCTAAAATCGAGCCCTTTGTGTCCTCCTCACAGCTTACTTTCCCACCTATCTTTGTATCATCAGCAAACTTGGATACATTACACTCAGTCCCTTCATCCAAGTCATTAATATAGATTGTAAATAGCTGAGGCCCAAGCACCAATCCTTGCGGCACCCCACTAGTTATAGCCTGCCAACCCGAAAATGACCAGTTTATCCCTACTCTCTGTTTTCTGTCCTTTAACCAATCTTCTATCCGTGCTACTATATTACCCCCAACTCCATGAGCCCTTACCTTGTGTAACAACCTTTATGTGGCACCTTATTGAATGCCTTTTGAAAATCCAAATATACTACGTCCACTGGTTCCCCTTTATCTACCCTCAAAAAACTCTAATAAATTTGTCAAACACGATTTCCCTTTCATAAAACCATGTTGACTCTTCCTAATCATATTATGATTTTCTAAATGCCCTGTTACCACTTCCTTAATAAGGGATTCCGGCATTCTCCCGATGTCAGACCAACTGGTCTGTAGTTCCCTGTTTTCTCTCTCCCTCCCTTCTTGAATAGTGGGGTAACATTTGCTACCTTCCAGTCCACTGGGACCATTCCAGAATCTAGAGAATTTTGGAAGATCATAACCAATGCATCCACTATCTCTGCAGCCACCTCAGCTGTAAGCCATCAGGTCCAGGGGATTTGTCCGCTTTTAGTTCCATTAGTTTGTCCAGTACTTTTTCTCTCGTGATATTAATTGTTTTAGGTTCCTCACTCTCATTTGCCCCTTGATACCCCACTATTTTTGGTAAGCTTTTCGTGTCTTCTACTGTCAAAACAGGTACAAAATATTTGTTTAACACATCTGCCATTTCCTGATTCTCCATTATAATTTCTCCTGTCTCAGCCTCTAAGGGACCAACGTTTACTTTTGCTACTCTCTTCCTTTTTACATACTTGTAGAAGCTCTTACAATCCATTTTTATATTTCTTGCTAGTTTACTTTCATATTCTAATTTCTCCGTTTTTATCAATTTTTTGGTCGTTGTTTGTTGGTTTCTAAAACTTGCCCAATTCCCAGATTTATTACTCTTCTTGGCAACATTATAGGCCTCTTCTTTCAATCTAATACACTCCTTAACTTCTTTAGTCAGCCACGGATGGATCACTTTTCCCATAGAGTTTTTATTTCTCAATGGAATGTATATTTGTTGAGAATATTGAAATATTTCTTTAAATGTTTGCCATTGCTTTTCAACTGTCAAACCCTTTAATTTAATTTCCCAATCTACCTTTGCAACTCTCCCCTCACACCTACGTAATTGTTTTTTTAAAGTTTAAGACTCTAGTTTCTGACTTAAGTACGTTACTTTCTAAACTCAATGTGAAATTTTATCATATTATGATCACTGTTCCCCAAAGGTTCTTTTACTGTGAGATTACTAATTAACCCTGTCTCATTACATAATACAAGTTCTAGAATTGCCTGTACCCTGGTTGGCTCCATGATGTATTGCTCTAGGAAACTGTCTCAAATACATTCCATGAACTCCTCTCCTAAACTACCTTTGCCAATTTGATTTGCCCAGACGATATGCAGATTAAATTCCCCCATGATTACTGCATTACCTTTGCTGCAAACTCCTATTATTTCATGATCAATACTTGGTGCAATGGTATAGCTACTATTAGGGGGTCCTATAAACTACTCCACCAGTGTCTTCTGACCCTTGTTATTTCTTATTTCCACCCATACTGATTCCACTTCCTGATCCTCTGAGCCAAGATCCTTTCTCACCACTGTCCTTATGTCATCCTTTATTATTTGGGCTACACCCCCTCCTTTTCCATTCTGCCTGTCTTTTCTAAATGTCATATACCCCGGAATATTTACAACCTGGTCATTTTGCAACCAACGGGGTTATTTTAGTGGGCAATTGCGGGTGCGTTGGGGGCGTGGGGGCTCCGAAAATCAGGGAAATCCTGTTTGGTTTCAGAAACTGCCTCCAACCCGCCGGCTTCTGAGTTTCTCATTGAGATACTTAAGGCACTTTACCTGTGACAGAGTAAGTGATTAGAAAGATTTTTAACTTACCTGGGCGGCTTGCCCACCCAATAAAAAAGCATGCAATAAAGTGAAAACACTAAAAGCACCTACCTTTGAAACCTGATCCGATGTCTGATGTCTCCCGCTCCGATATCCCCCTCTTCACCCTCCCGATCTCCCCCCGATCTCACCCACCCGATCTTCCCCTCTCTTCCCCCGGTCTTCCCCTCTCCCCACCCCGATCTTACCCTCCCCCCACCCGGTTTTCCGTTCCAGCGCGGATGACATCTCGCTCCCTTTCCTGCTCCCCTCCTCGCGTTGCGGCTCCTGACGGCAGCCAGCCTGTCAATCAATTGCTCTCCCGCCTCCCCGCTAATATCGGGGCCCATGTCTCTGCAATGGCTATTAGGTCAAACCCATTTATCTTTAATTGTGCAATTAATTCATCTATCTTGTTATGAATGCTCCATGCATTCAGATAAAGAGCCTTTAATTTTGACTCTTCACCATTTTTTCCTGCTTTGACCTTACTTGTTGTAGCATTATTATTGGTAAACTCTCCGTCCCTTCCTGTCACACTCTGCTTATCTCTACCCAAGTCACTACACTGTTCTATTGTCTTAACTTTTCTCATTAGATTTCTAAATTTTTCCTCACCTGACCCCTCCCCCCCCAAGCACCCAGTAGTGCTTTATGTGGTCCAGCCAGATCTGGCGATGAATGGCTAAACCAGTTGTCTGCCATAAACTTGGACTTAAGTGAACGGAGATGAGCGCTGTACAGGGTGGACGACCAGGGTGAGAGAGAGTAATGGTTTTAATGGGGACAAGAACATCAAAGGTAGAGGTGAGGGTGTGATTGAGCAGATCGGTAGCTGCAGAAACATCATGGTGAATGGAGGGCCAAAGGCTAAACAGTTGGGAATTTGAAAGTGCAGTTGTAAGTGACTTGGGGGAGAGTTTTTTCCAGTGGTGGACACAGAAGGGAGTGGGGTTGGGAGGGGGATGTGGGTGGAGAGGGATACAAGGAAATGATCAGAGATGGCCTTATCTGTAATTGACACAATGGGAGTAGAGAGGCCACATGAGATGGCAAGGTCGAGAGGGTGGCCATGATTATAAGTAGGGGAGTTTATATGGAGGGAGAGATTAAGGGAGGATAGGAGGGCAGTGAACTCAGAGGAGAGAGAGCATTATGAGTTGAGATGGAGGTTGAAGTCACCAAGGATGAGAAGTCACTCAGTGCAGAGGCTGCGGGAGGAAAGCAGTGAAGGTGAGATAATCAAAGGAGGAGAAGGTGCCAGAGAAGGACAGACTAAAGTGTGATTTGGTGATAAGGGCCAAACCACCACCGTAGCGGTCTGGGCGGCGCAAGCGGTGGAAGGCATAGCCAGGCGGGGAGTCTTCATTAAGGTGGAAGGTGTCATCACCCATCAGCCAGGTTTCCATTAAGGCAATGATGTCAATGCAATCATCCACAATAAGCTTATGGATGGCAAGGGCCTTGTTCACAAGTGAACGGACATTCTGGAGGGAGATTCAGAGAGGGGCGGTGATATCTGATCCGCTGCCAGAGTCCACAGGGTCAGCGCTGGGAGGGGTGAGTGGAATGGGAAGGAGATTGGCAAGATTAGCCCCAGCAGGCCCGCTGGACAGGAAGGTCATTGAGAGAGTACAATGGGGCAGTTGGGGTTGCTGCTCGTAAGGAGGCAGCAACGAGTGCCTCGATGGGCCGTTCGGAGGATGCGAGGAGAGGCATGGAGGGAAGCTGTAGTCTTATCTCAGAGGGAGTCAAGCCTGGGAGAGTAGAAAGATTGAGGAGTGCTTAAGGGTTGGGGTAGGTATTTGGGGGGGCAGAATACTTGAGAGGGGAAAAATTAAAGGAGGCATGATGACAGGAGAGAAGGGCCTAGGAGGGGTAAAGTGAAAAGAAGAAAAAATGGGAAAAAGGGGGGAAATAGAAGCGATGGGCTCAGGTTCGGAGCGACAACCAAAATGTGCACACAAATGGGCACAGGGAAACTCAAGTTACATAGGCATGGTTACATAGCAAGATTAGGATAGATGTGTCCTGGTAATAAATAGGGAATAGAGAATAGAGATAACTGCAAATCATCCAAAAACTCACCACCGAAACCCTGTCTCGCACCAAGTCCTGCCTGCCCTTCACCTCCATCCTCATTGACCTAACAAACCTGGCTTCAATAAAAAGTAAGATTGGGCAGGTTAGGTTAACATTACACCCCAAGTTTTCAGTAATCTCTTCTAACCCCCCCACAAAAGCTCAGCGACCACAAAAAGCCTCAAGACCATTTTTCTACACTAGAGGGGCATGTAATAAGGGAACAGCCATAATTATGGGGGATTTTAATTATCATATTAACTGGACAAATCAAATTGGGCAGAGCAGCCTTGAGGACGAGTTCATTGAGTGCATCAGGGATGGATTTCTTGAGCAGTATGTAACTGATCCTACAAGGGGGCAGGCAACCTTGGACCTGGTCCTGTGTAATGAGTCAGGATTAATTAATAATGTCCTAGTTAAGGATCCCCTTGGAACGAGCGACCACAACATGGTTGAATTCCATATCCAATTAGAGGGTGAGAAGGTTGATTCTCAAACAAGCGTACTGAGCTTGAATAAAGGAGACTATGATGGTATGAGAGCGGAATTGATTAAAGTGGACTGGGAAAATAGATTAAAGGGTAAGACGGTACATGAGCAGTGGTGTTCATTTAGGGAGTTATTTTACAACTTTCAAAATAAATATATTCCACTGAGGAAAAAAGGGTGTAAAAGAAATGACAGCCATCCGTGGCTAAGTAAAGAAATCAAGGATAGTATCCGACTAAAAACAAGGACATATAAGGTAGCCAAACTTAGTGGGAGGATAGAAGATTGGGAATTCTTCAAAAGACAGCAAAAGGTAACTAAAGGATTGATTAAGAAAGGGAAGTTAGATTATGAAAAGAAATTAGCAAAAAATATAAAAACAGATAGCAAGAGTTTCTATAGTTATATAAAAAGAAAAAAGGTGGCTAAGGCAAACATAGGTCCCTTAGAGGATGAGACCGGGAAATTAATGGTGGGAAACATGGAGATGGCAAAAATGCTGAACAAATATTTTGTTTCAGTCTTTACAGTAGAGGACACTAAGAATATCCCAACACTGGACAAACAGGGGACTCTCGGGGGGGAGGAGCTAAATACGATTAAAATCACTCAGGAGATGGTACTCAGTAAAATAATGGGACTCAAGGCGGATAAATCCCCTGGACCTGATGGCTTCCATCCTAGGGTCTTGAGGGAAGTGGCAGTAGGGATTGTGGATGCTTTGGTGATAGTTTTCCAAAATTCCCTGGACTCAGGAGAGGTCCCGGCAGATTGGAAAACTGCTAATGTAACACCGTTATTTAAAAAGGGTAGTAGGCAGAAGGCTGGAAATTATAGGCCAGTTAGCTTAACATCTGTGGTGGGTAAAATTTTGGAGTCTATTATTAAGGAGACAGTAACGGAACATTTAGATAAGCATAATTTAATAGGACAAAGTCAGCATGGCTTTATGAAGGGGAAGTCATGTCTGACAAATTTGCTTGAGTTCTTCGAGGATATAATGTATAGGGTGGATAAAGGGGAACCAGTGGACATAGTGTATTTAGACTTCCAGAAGGCATTCGACAAGGTGCCACATAAAAGATTATTACTTAAGATAAAAAATCACGGGATTGGGGGTAATATTCTGGCATGGGTGGAGGATTGGTTATCGAACAGGAAGCAGAGAGTTGGGATAAATGGTTCATTTTCGGACTGGCAACCAGTAACCAGTGGTGTTCCACAGGGGTCGGTGCTGGGTCCCCAACTCTTTACAATCTATATTAACGATTTGGAGGAGGGGACCGAGTGCAACATATCAAAATTTGCAGATGATACAAAGATGGGAGGGAAAGTAGAGAGTGAGGAGGACATAAAAAACCTGCAAGGGGATATAGACAGGCTGGGTGAATGGGCGGAGATTTGGCAGATGCAATATAATATTGGAAAATGTGAGGTTATGCACTTTGGCAGGAAAAATCAGAGAGCAAGTTATTTTCTTAATGGCGAGAGAATGGAAAGTACTGCAGTACAAAGGGATCTGGGGGTCCTAGTGCAAGAAAATCAAAAAGTTGGTATGCAGGTGCAGCAGGTGATCAAGAAAGCCAACGGAATGTTGGCTTTTATTGCTAGAGGGATAGAATATAAAAACAAGGAGGTATTGCTGCAGTTATATAAGGTATTGGTGAGACCGCACCTGGAATACTGCATACAGTTTTGGTCTCCATACTTAAGAAAAGACATACTTGCTCTCGAGGCAGTACAAAGAAGGTTCACTCGGTTAATCCCGGGGATGAGGGGGCGGACATATGAGGAGAGGTTGAGTAGATTGGGACTCTACTCATTGGAGTTCAGAAGAATGAGAGGCGATCTTATTGAAACATATAAGATTGTGAAGGGTCTTGATCGGGTGGATGCAGTAAGGATGTTCCCAAAGATGGGTGAAACTAGAACTAGGGGGCATAATCTTAGAATAAGGGGCTGCTCTTTCAAAACTGAGATGAGGAGAAACTTCTTCACTCAGAGGGTGGTAGGTCTGTGGAATTTGCTGCCCCAGGAAGCTGTGGAAGCTACATCATTAGATAAATTTAAAACAGAAATAGACAGTTTCCTAGAAGTAAAGGGAATTAGGGGTTATGGGGAGCGGGCAGGAAATTGGACATGAAGCTGAGTTCGGATCGGTCAAAGCCCTGTGGGTGGCGGAGAGGGCCCAGGGGCTATGTGGCCGGGTCCTGCTCCGACTTCTTGTGTTCTTTAGATTTGTGGTTGGGATCAGATCAGCCATGATCTTATTGAATGGCGGAGCAGGCTCGAGGGGCCGATTGGCCTACTCCTGCTCCAATTTCTTATGTTCTTATGTTCTTATGTTGTCATTGTTGTTTGTTGTTAGAACAGAATGGAACCCCACAGCTAGAGCAGGAGGCGAGCTGCCTTAATCGACAATCATAAAACATGTAACAGAGAGCACAAAAACTAAATTTAATCTTTCATCGCAAAGTAAGAACAACTAATAGATGGGACCAACCTCCCATGAACTTGGAATCAGGAAAAATCACCTTCACCTTCTGGATTGTGATCATGTAGGCAAATTAATGGTAGACAACAAATATCCATGAACTTTGAATGAAATTATTACAAGAAGTGTATAAAGAAAAAATCCTGTAAGACTAGCCGAGTACTACACAGTATCATAGTAGGTACAGCACAGGAAGAGGCCATTCGCCCCATTGAGCCTGTGCCGGCTCTTTGAAAGAGCTATCCTATCAGTCCCTCCTTCTGTCCACCTCTTGCACCAAAGCCTCTAGTGCATTAGTAGAGAACCTTGGTGCACACACTCTCGCAGGCCTGGTACCAACTCAGATCAGCAGATTGGTGAGGTCTGGTATGCAGATTGGAGGATGTGGGATTTAGTAGTGCGCAACCTTTATTCAATGTTTTAACATAACTCGTCAGTTTGTAAACGCAGAGACGGGACATACATCTGTATTTTACGTGTGCGATATCTGATCTCCGTTCAGACTCCATGCAGACAGCAGACTGTTATTTTCAGCAAATAACAGGTACCAGCTACCTCTAAGAGATTTTAAGAGACAGCCTGCCTTTAAGAGGTTGGGGCCCCCCCGTTGGTAAAAAGTGCACATTTACTTGAATCGACATGCAAGGCCTAGATTTCAGCGTTGCTTGAAGGCGTGTACTGAGGCCGGATGAAGTTCTCTTCCTGCCTGCGCAGGGGCCATTGGGCATGGGTTTATAGCAGATCCCATTATCCGTGCCCAGTAATAAGTCTTATCCAATTTTTCCCTCTATGCTCCTAACCCACGGCACTATTTGAAGAAGAGCAGGGTAGTTCACTAATTATGACTCATTCTCAATTGAAAGTGGCCTTCAACTTATCTGCAAATAACCCAGAGTATCCCAATTTGCATTAAATGTAAATCATGAATCATTAAAGCCAACTGAATTGTTTGGAAATGTAAGAAAAGCACTATACAAGCTTCCTACATTATTGTAAACCTTACACTATACAAGCTTCCTACATTATTGTAAACCTTACACTATACAAGCTTCCTACATTATTGTAAACCTTACACTATACAAGCTTCCTACATTATTGTAAACCTTACACTATACAAGCTTCCTACATTATTGTAAACCTTAGCACTATACAAGCTTTCTACATTATTGTAAACCTTAGCACTATACAAGCTTCCTACATTATTGTAAACCTTACACTATACAAGCTTCCTACATTATTGTAAACCTTAGCACTATACAAGCTTTCTACATTATTGTAAACCTTACACTATACAAGCTTCCTACATTATTGTAAACCTGAGCACTATACAAGCTTCCTACATTATTGTAAACCTTACATTATACAAGCTTCCTACATTATTGTAAACCTTAGCACTATACAAGCTTCCTACATTATTGTAAACCTTATGTTAAAGTAATACACATGTTTGTTAGCTGTGAACAAAGGGCTTGCTGTCTTTATCAAAACAAGCTTTTTACGACCTTGTGAAAGAGAAGACCCTTTTTGGCTAATAAGCACCTGGTGCCATCTTAAGGGCCTTGTCTGTGGAACAGGGAAAGGGAGTCACAGAAAGTCTTGTTGTGATTTCCTTGAAGATGTCTCCTAGAGGCCACTAATCATTAGGGAGGTGGTAGTATTGCCGGAGGAATGTACAAGGGAGTTATTCAGAAGTTTAAATGCTTGGTGTGAAGATAAGGGGCATCATTTTAGCACCCGCTATCGGGTGCGTTCCTGGCGGGGGGGCTCCGAAAATCGGGGAATCCCGGAGCGGGTCGGGAGCCCGACTCCAACCCGCCCACTTCCGGGTTCCCCACTGACGCGCCGGCGTGTGCGCGCAGCCCCCGCATGTGGGAATCCCGCGGGCAATTAAAGCCAGCGGGGTTCCACTTGAAGCTATTTAGTTTGCTTGTTCAGGTCATTAACTGACCTGATTAAGGGATTATGTGAGGAGGGGTGGGATTTTACAGCAAACTGGGGCTGTTTCCCGTACTGGGGGAAACACTCCCAGTTCAGATGGACCTGTTGCAGCCATCAGCCTGTGGCAGCTGCAAAGGTCCATTTGACAGGTGGTGGGGGGAGACCCTCACTCATTGCAGGAGGCCACTCTGTCACTTGGGACAAAGTTTGGCCTCCACCACCCTCCTCCTGACAATCAAAGTCACCAAATTGCACACTTACCCCGGGGTCCAGAGACATGTACCTACCTTGCGGACCTCCTCAGATGTACATCTTCTGGATGGGGGGCCGCCGTAGCTGCAGTAAGGACCTCCTCGGAGGGCGAACAGCATCACCAGCCTCACCAGCCTCGCCATCCACGCCGTCCACCTCTGACATGTGGAGCTCCACAACAGCGTGCTGTGACACAGCCACCTGTACAGCAGGAGGGAGGGCTGTCGCAGAGGGCACTACCCTCGCCACAGGGTCCACAGACCGAGGCTCAGATTCCTGGACCTCTCTGAGCAGCAGTGCACACGGAGGCTCAGAGTCACTCGACATGTAGTCGTGGACATCTGTAGCCTCCTTCATGCCAAGCTGCTCCTGGCTGGCCCGAGCACCATCTTCTTACCTGTCGCTGTCAAAGTCACCACTGCCCTCAACAACTTCTCCTCCGCATCCTTCCAGGGTGCCACCGGGGACATCGCCGACGTCTCTCAGCCGTCTGCACAAAAGAGCCCTGAAAATACACCTACACCCACTCTCCAGTGACACAATGGGTGGCATCAGTTGTGGGTCTTCATAGTGATCCTCAGGAATGGGCATTATTGCACAAACCAGACAAGATTCGCAAAGACGTGGCAGTAGTGGTGCCAATATAATATGTAATGTGAGTTGGTCAGAAATTCAATATAAGTAAAAACCATGACAAACCCTCAAACACCCTTGTGCATCCCCTTCATGCTCACGACACGTTTGCCTTACGCTTCCTACTGCACATATGTGATGCATGCCCTGTGGCTGCAGCACAGGTAGTGGCAGGTTGAGTGAGGCTGACTGTGAAAGAGATGCACGAGAGGGTGAGTATGAGATAGAGCCATGAGATTGTATGAGGATTGGGTTGAGTGGTAGTGGCGGGATGAGTAAGTGCAGGTAAGATGAGGATGAGGTTTGAGTGGGTATGAGGGGTGATGTGACAGAGTAGTGTTAGCAGTGCAGAAGGGGGTGTGGGGTGGGGGCGGTGATGTGGCAGATGGAGTGTAGGGGAATGAGTAAGTGTACTCACTTTGGCTGACCTACTGAGGTCATTGGAGTGCCTCCTGAATTGTATGCAGGTGGGTGATATGTTGGTGGTGCAGGTGATCTCCTCTGCCACCTCGAGCCAGGCCTTCTTGGTGGCAGAGGCAGGCCGCTTCCTCCTGCCCACCGGGGGGAAGATCTCTGTCCTCTCCTCCTCCTCACCCCATGTATTGATACCTAGAATGAGGTATCATTAAACTGGGAGCAGCCTTCCCCCTGAGCTGCTCCATGCTGTAATTTTTTCTATTTGTTGCAGCATCTGTCAGTGGAGGACTGCCCCTTTAAATAGAGCTCCTCCAGCTGACAGATCTTACTGCGCATGTGCAGCCCGCCCGACGCGCAGATCAGCAGTGGGGAACCCGGAGGACCAGGTAAGTGGATCTAATTGGGCTACGATCGCGCGAGTGGCTGACTGATTTCGCCGGGCGCATTACCCACGCGCCCGATAGCCCCCCTGCCGAGAACCCGCAGCCCTGGTAACATCGGGCCCAAAGGCTCAACAAGAGAGGATAGTTAGTGCCTTCTGGGAATCAAGGGAGTAGGGTCTGATAGCCGCCTCCCCCGCTTCAAGGCAGAGAGGATGATTGATGGGAAGCTCACACAGACATACAGAGCTTATTGTGTTTAAAACGTATATACGTTTTTATTCATTCGTTCATGGGATGTGGGCGTCGCTGGCAAGGCCAGCATTTATTGCCCATCCATAATTGCCCTTGAGAAGATGGTGGTGAGCCGCCTTCTTGAACCGATGCAGTCCGTGTGGTGAAGGTTCTCCCACAGTGCTGTTGAGTAGGGAGTTCCAGGATTTTGACCCAGTGATGATGAAGGAACGGCGATATATTTCCAAGTCAGGATGGCGTGTGACTTGGAGGGGAACGTGCAGATGGTGTTGTTCCCATGTGCCTGCTGCCCTTGTCCTTCTAGGTGGTCGAGGTCGCTGGTTTGGGAGGTGCTGTCGAAGAAGCCTTGACGAGTTGCTGCAGTGCATCCTGTGGATGGTGCACACTGCAGCCATTGCTCGTCTGTGGTGAAGGGAGTGAATGTTCAGGGTGGTGGATGGGGTGCCAATCAAGTTGGCTGCTTTGTCCTGGATGGTGTCGAGCTTCTTGAGTGTTGTTGGAGCTGCACTCATCCAGGCAAGTGGAGAGTATTCCATCACACTCCTGACTTGTGCCTTGTAGATGGTGGAAAGGCTTTGGGGTGTCAGGAGGTGAGTCACTCGCTGCAGAATATCCAGCCTCTGACCTGCTGTTGTAACCACAGTATTTATGTGGCTGGTCCAGTTAAATCTCTGGTCAATGGTGACCCCCAGAATGTTGATGGTGGGGGATTTGGTGATGGTAATGCCATTGAATGTCAAAGGGAGGTGGTTAGACGCTCTCTTGTTGGAGATGGTCATTGCCTGGCACTTGTCTGGCGCAAATGTTACTTGCCACTTATGAGCCCAAGCCTGGATATTGTCCAGGTCTTGCTGCATGCGGGCTCGGACTGCTTCATTATTTGAGGGGTTGCGAATGGAACTGAACACTGTGCAATCATCAGCGAACCTCCCCATTTCTGACTTTATGTTGGAGGGAAGGTCATTGATGAAGCAGCTGAAGATGGTTGGGCCGAGGACACTGCCCTGAGGAACTCCTGCAGCAATGTCCTGAGGCTGAGATGATTGGCCTCCAACAACCACTACCATCTTCCTTTGTGCTAGGTATGACTCCAGCCACTGGAGAGTTTTCCCCCTGATTCCCATTGACTTCAATTTTACTAGGGCTCCTTGGTGCCACACTCGGTCAAATGCTGCCTTGATGTCAAGGGCAGTCACTCTCACCTCACCTCTGGAATTCCTTTGTCCATGTTTGGACCAAGGCTGTAACGAGGTCTGCAGCCATGTGGTCCTGTCGGAACCCAAACTGAGCATCGGTGAGCAGGTTATTGGTGAGTAAGTGCTGCTTGATAGCACTGTCGATGACACCTTCCATCACTTTGCTGATGATTGAGAGTAGACTGATGGGGTGGTAAATGGCCGGATTGCATTTGTCCTGCTTTTTGTGGAGAGGATATACCTGGGCAATTTTCCACATTGTCGGGTAGATGCCAGTGTTGTAGCTGTACTGGAACAGCTTGGCTAGAGGTGCGGCTAGTTCTGGAACATAAGTCTTCAGCACTACAGCTGGGATGTTGTCGGGGCCCATAGCTTTTGTTGTATCCAGTGCACTCAGCCGTTTCTTGATATCACGTGGAGTGAATCGAATTGGCTGTGTGAGGTGCTTTTCGGTAACTAACCAGAATGTTCTCGGGCCGAGGCTGGATGCCTGTATAGATCAGGCTGCCAAAGGTGCATTTTGGGGTCTGCTGTTACGTGAACACTAAGTCAGATTGTATCAATCTAACCAGCATGCTTGATTGTACTTCTGTATTTTAAACATCTTTGTTATTTGTTATAACTTCTTAGTGAAGCTATTATACTTTGGAACCAACAGCCTTGCAGCCTTTATTAAGGACAAGAACAGTTTAAGTAAAAAGCATATTGGTATATATTTTTACTTACAGTAGTTATCTTTGCTTCCAAGGCTGCTGGTGCAAAGGAAACAATTTCCATTTTGCCCACAGAACTTGAGGCTGAAAATCTACAGCTGAATCCTAGTGCAACTACAGCGATGTTCCCGCCGGGAACCTTTGCCTTGGTCTCTGGTGGACTTTCCAGGATCACGGGGAGATTCTCTCCTCTGCATGGCAACGGCAGGCACCTCTGGCACTAGGAGTGCTTCTGGGATGCCTACCCAATGATGGAGACTGCAAACTGTGCCGCTGGTTGCTTGGTCTGGAGGGAGGGCAGAATGCGCTGGTTCGCCACTGGAAAGAGCTGAGAGGTGCCCCCTCGGATTTCTGTAAGTGGGCCAAAATTTTTCATAAAATTCTGGCTCCTCTTTGGGGATCTGGCCTCCACCTTCAGTTGGTCGCTGCGTGTGCCAGGTTGGGGACTGGCCTCCACCTTCAGTTGGTCGCTGCGTGTGCCCGGTTGGGGACTGGCCTCCACCTTCAGTTGGTCGCTGCGTGTGCCAGGTTGGGGACTGGCCTCCACCTTCAGTTGGTCGCTGCGTGTGCCAGGTTGGGGACTGGCCTCCACCTTCAGTTGGTCGCTGCGTGTGCCAGGTTGGGGACTGGCCTCCACCTTCAGTTGGTCGCTGCGTGTGCCAGGTAGGGGACTGGCATGCCTGGTCTCACCCAGCAGACTAGTTGCCAGTGATCCACCTGGCTACTGAAAGGCCGGGGACGTGAAGAACTCTTGGGTAGGTTGTCCCCAACCCCCATTCATCTTTATTTTTTTGGTGTTTTGAAGGGCTCTTAAAGGGAAAAGATAAATGTTTGTTATTTGCATTTCATGTACCTGTAGTCTATTTAAACAGTACACATAGTATATTGGGAGATTTGGTGCAGCCCTTCCCTGCACCTGCTTATAATAGTATACTGTCTAATTTGGCAAAATAAGTGCTCCAGGAGGCTGTAATTGCAAAGGTTGTTCAGGAGTATAATAGGTATAGATGAAAACTGTTTGGAACTTACAAACGGGGACCTTTGTGATGTAACAGAGAGGGTCGATGAGGGCAATACGGTTGATGTGTATATGGACTTTCAAAAGGCATTTGATAAAGTGCCGCATAATAGGCTTGTTTTCAAGACTGAAGCCCATGGAATAAAGGGGGCAGTAGCAGCATGGATGCAAAATTGGCTAAGTAACAGGAAGCAGAGAGTAGTGGTGAACGGTTGTTTTTCGGATTGGAGGGAGGTGTACAGTGATGTTCCCCAATGGTTGGTACTAGACCATTGCTTTTCTTGATATATATTAATGACTTGGACTTGGGCGTACACGGCACAATTTCAAAATTTGCAGATGACACAAAACTTGGAAGTGTAGTGAACAGTGAAGAGAATAGTGATAGACTTCAAGAGGATATAAACAGGCTGGTGGAATGAGTGGACAAGTGGCAGATGAAACTTAACGCAGAAAAATGCGAAGTGATACATTTCGGTAGGAAGGACGAGGAGAGGCAATATAAACTAGAGGGCACAATTCTAAAGGGGGTGCAGGAACAGAGAGATCTGGGGGTATATGTGCACAAATCGTTGAAAGTGGCAGAGCAGGTTGAGAAAGTGGTTTAAAAAAGGGATCCTGGGCTTTATAAATAGAGGCATAGAGTACAAAAGCGAGGAAGTCATGATGAACCTTTATAAAACACTGGTTCCACCACAACTGGAGTATTGTGTCCAGTTCTGGGCACCGCACTTTAGGAAAGATGTGAAGCCTTAGAGAGGATGCAGAAGAGATTTACAAGAATGATTCCAGGAATGAGGGACTTTAATTATGTGGCGAAGCTGGGGTTGATCTCCTTGGAACAGAGAAGATTGAGAGGAGATTTGAGAGAGGTATTTAAAATCATGAAGGGTCTAGACAGAATAGATAGAGAGAAACTGTTTCCATTGGTCGAAGGGTAAAAAACCAGAGGACACAGATTTAAGGTGATTGGCAAAAGAACCAAAGGTGACATGAGGAAAAACTTTTTTACACAGCGAGTGGTTAGGATCTGGAATGCACTGTCCAAGGGGGTCAGTGGAGGCAGATTCAATCATGGCCTTCAAAAGGGAACTGGATAAGTACCTGAAAGGAAAAAATTTGCAGGGCTGCGGGGATAGGGCGGGAGAGTGAAACTAGCTGGATTTCTCTTGCATAGAGCCGGCACGGGCTTGATGGGCTGAATGGCCTCCTTCCGCACTGTAACCTTTCTATGATTCTATGATTCTGTGAAATAATGGCCTAATGTTATATAAAATTGCTTAAATCCAATTTTCATTTTATATTGAATTTGGAAGCACATTCTATTGTGTGGCAGTCTAAGATTTGCGTCATGTTCAATGTTTCATTTGATCTTTATTTAATTAGGCAATTTAGCTTAAATGGTGATTTTATTTTCCTCTGAATTCTGTGTCAGTCTAAATGTGTTGTTGAAAATGGCAATTTTCATTGACCCAGATTTTGCTCTAGCAAGGCATCTAACGGTGTCTGCTGTTAGTTAGACTTACCCTTGCACAATTATGTTTTTAAACTTTTTGCATGGCAAGTTGCTGAAAGTGCGAGCTGATAACGTCGCAGTAACAGAAACCGGGAATCTGGGACCTGAGTAAACAGGGCAAGCAACTGTGTATCTCTTTAAACAATCAGATTGAAGGATTGAGAAATAAACAGAGGAACGACGGAGAAGGATATAAATTTAGTGGATGAATTCAATGTCAAATCAGGTACAGAAAGAGAAATAATGAGGGAAAGAAAGATTGGATTAAGAGAGAGAGAGTCAAAAGAGACAGAAAGGAAAAGTAAACATTTAAAAAAAAATTAAATGTGACATTTTTAAAATCTCCAACTACAATTAATGAAGGAATGAGACTCCACATTTGTAGAAGTTAATTTTCAGTGCCAGAGAGGTTGATTGGCAGTAATTAACAGTTATCAGGTTGTTAAAAGGGTACTTGCGCTTTTACAAGACTTAACTTTCTGTGATGAGTTTAGTTTGTATCTACTGTGCAAATACAGCAACTTCATGCCATTCATTGCATTTCAATGGTGAGGCAGACAGTGAAATGTAGTTTTTGCGAAGCTGACGGTAGAGCGGCACAACTCGGACAGCAACTTTAGGGTATTGGCATTTAACGGCACATCCGTCCCTCGTCTGAAGTTGCTGTACCATTTACCCTTAAATAACGGTGAGCACCATTAGCATCACTGCTTTTTTGACTGCAATATCTGGGCCATTGTATTACTTCAGTGCTCATTAATGGTATAAACACGCTGAGATTGAGCAAAGAGACTTATTTTCTCAGAATTTACAGGGGGTGTATTCATTTTATTGTTTGCTCTGTAACACATTATATTTGGCGATTTAAATTTAATAAGCATGACCCTATAAGAACATTGGAATCGATACCCTGACAAATAATTATCAAGGCACCAGATGAATCCATAACCACTTCATCTTAACTCCTTGTCAAGGAAGACGGCTCACCACCACCTTCACAAGGGCAATTAGGGATGGGCAATAAATGCTGGCCTCACCAGCGACGCCCACATCCCATGAACGAATAAAACAAAAAAGGAACTGTCCAGGATTTACTGCTCAGTTTACACCTAGGAGTGAAGGATTTGGCTCTCCATTCTGTTTTACATAATCCAGTTCAGACTGTATTTACATTGACCCTTCCAACCTCCAATTAGGGATACAAACAAGCTGTTGGGTGAATGAATTGTTCACTAACTTCAGAATTATAATTAGCAATGCCTAAACTTCAATATTAAACATAAATGTTAACTAATAAAATAAGTAACAGTGGCTAAAAAGGCAGCTCAGTTGCATCATAGTAATTCAACATTAACTGGTTTGCTGATTTTCAATTTATAGTCGGCACTATTGTCTGAGATCAGTATCTGAGATTGATATACTCAGGTCAAGGCCTCCCTGTACATGGATGACGTCGCCGTCTTTTGCTCGGATCAGCTGTCGGTCCGCAGATTGATGAGCATCTGCGACCAGTTCGAACTGGCCTCGGGGGCCAGGGTAAATCGTAGCAAGAGCGAGGCCATGTTCTTTGGGAACTGGACCGACCGATCCTTTGTCCCCTTCACCGTCAGGTCGGATTACCTGAAGGTGCTGGGGATCTGGTTCGGGGGGGCCGGGGCGTGCACCAAAAACTGGGAGGAGCGTATCTCCAAGGTTAAACAGAAACTGGGACTGTGGCATCAACGATCCCTCTCGATCGTGGGCAAGAACCTGGTCATCAGGTGCGAGGTGCTCTCGGTGTTGCTGTACGTGGCGCAGGTCTGGCCCATACCTCGCTCCTGCGCCGCGACAGTCACCCGAGCCATCTTTCTCTTTGTCTGGAGATCAAAAATGGACCATGTCTGCAGGGTCACGATGTACAAATCTCCAGAGAAAGGGGGGAAAGGCGTGCCCAACGTGGCCCTCATCCTGATGGCCACCTTTGTGTGCGGCTGCATCAAGCTGTGCCTTCGTGGAAAGGTTTGTGCAGGAAAACACCTTTGACCACAAGGCGATCAGCAAGTGGTCCGCACGTAACGTCCTCGAGACCCTGCGGGAAAAGGAGATGGTGGATCCTGTCGGTTGGTTCCCCGAGCAGACTGTCAATGTCATTTGGCAGAACGCCTCATCGCCAGAGCTCTCAAACAAGCACCAAGACCTAGCTTGGCTGGTGGTGAGAAGGGCCCTTCCCGTCAGATCCTTCATGCACTCCCGGACTCTCAGCGCCACCGCGCGCTGTCCCAGAGGAGGCTGCGGTGGAGACGAGACCGTCACCCATCTCCTTCTGGAATGTGCCTTTGCAAAGAAGGTCTGGAGAGAGATGCAGTGGTATCTGTCCAGGTTCGTCCCGAGCAGTTCCGTAACACAGGTTTCTGTGCTCTACGGGCTGTTCCCGGGGACGCACACTGAGACGGACATCGGCTGCTGCTGAAAGACCATCAACTCGGTGAAAGACGCCCTTTGGTCTGCCCGAAACTTGCTGGTCTTCCAGCACAAGGAGCTGTCCTCGACCGAGTGTTGCAGACTGGCACATTCCAAGATCCAGGACTACGTGCTGAGGGACGCACTGAGGATGGGTGCGGCCGCCGCAAAGGCCCTGTGGGGAAAGGCAACTGTTTAGAGCCTTCCCGCCATTGTAAACCGAGGGGCTGCAATCAGGGAAAAACCCCCTCGGGCAGAATGTAAAATTCAAATTGCTGTAATGTACCTGTAATGAATCTGAAATGGACCAGAAATGAATCTGTAAGCAATAATCTGTGTTGAGTATGATGCAATGAGACACCCTAGAGTGTCATGAACTGTAATTATGTCCAATGTGTTCATTGTACTGCACTTGACGTAACCTGCAAATTGTATAATCTGTATTGTGTACGTTTGGAAAGTGATATGACAACTGTATTGTATGTACTGCTGCAAATTTTATGAATAAAGTATATTTTTTGAAAAAAAAAAATCTGAGATTGATATAAATTGGTGAGATTAATTTAGGATTAGACTCCTTACATGGCTAAGAAGTTAACAGCCAGTCTATTGAATAAATTAAAGTCTATATGCTTGTAGTTAGCAGTGTTTCCAGAACTTATACAACCTCATCCTTATGGACTGCATGGTTGAGCTGTTTGCTTGCCTTATCCTGGGACAATGATGTTGTTTTCTGGGACATTGGGTGATGAAGCCCCTTCTGTAGAGGTGCTATCCATTCCTCTCAGGTCCTTTTCTTCTGAGCAAATTCACCTTACATGATGGTAGCTGTATCTGGACTAGCTGTCTTAAATCTCACTTCCCTTAATCTCATGAAACTTGTAAAACTTGTAAACCTAATTAAGATGCTTAAGTCTGCTTGTAACCGTTATAGCCATACAATCAGATTTCTGGTGCTCCTCTCTCTCTCTCTCTTTCTCTTTCTGTCAAAGAAGCACTTTCACCTTTTACAGAGCCACCCTTCTACATGCTTTAAGAACTAATACGAACAAGCAGAGAACAAAAGCGAAGAAAGCCCCCTAAAAAACAAAATGCATATGAACATATGAAATTGACAGGTAGGAAAAGACCAGCTGGTTCATCAAGCCTGCCCCACACCATGTTGGCCGAACCATCATGCCTAACATTTCTTCCTTCCCCCGATCTCCTCCCCCCTCCCCCACCTCCAAAGTCTTGTCATCTTCTGGGAGAGGCAAAAAACAGAGGAAAAACCCAGGGCCAATAAGGGAAAAAATACCCTGTAAAATTCGTCTCCGCTCCCCTCAGGTGATTGAAAGCAGTCCAGGAGATCACATGGACCAAGTGTTTTCTATAAAGACACTTACCTTCTATATGATGCGATCTCTGCCCCAGTCAGGAACTGGTCCAGCTCCTCCTTGAAGGAATGCAGAAAGCCAACACCCATCACACCAGCCGGCAATGTATTCCAGGTCACCTCTAAGTCTATGCTGTTCTAAAGTAAATAGACCAAGGTCCTTGAGCCTATCTGAGTAGCTGAGGATCTTTAAGCTAGGAATCATTCTTGTAGCTCTCCTCTGGACCTTTTCCAAGGCCACAATATCACCCACCATGTGGGGGGACCAAAACTGGGCACAGTGTTCTTGATGCAGTCTGACCAGCGACCTGTATAGTGTCAAAATGGTGTCCTTTGATTTATACTGAATGGTTCTATTAATACAATCCAATACCTTGTTAGCTTTAGCTACAGTTTCTCTACATTAATCATGAACCTTTAGTGATCTGTGCACAGTAACACCAAGATCTTTTTCTCTTTCAACCTCTTTCAGTATTGTTCCCTGCAAATTATATGTGTATTCTGTGTTGGACCTACCAACATGAATGACACTACATTTATCTAAATTAAGCACCATTTGCTAATGTATGACCCATTCCCCAGCACATTTAAATCTTGTTGGATTTCATTGCATTCCTCTACTGTCTTAACCCATGCGCAGATTGTGATGTCATCTGCAAACTTACTTACCATACTCCCAACACTGCTGTCCAGGTCATTAATAAAGACTGTGAAGAATAACAGGCCTAAGACCGATCCCTGGGGGACTCCAGTAGTAACATGTCTCCAAGCTGAACCACATCCGTTAACTCCAACTTCTTGGCTGCGGGATTGGAGCCAATTCCTAATCCAGCATATCAAATTCCTTCTGATACCACAAGATTCTATCTTGTGAAGTAACGTAGTGTGATGTACCTTATCAAAGGCTTTCTGTAAGTTCAGGTAGACAATGTTTACCAGATTTCCCTCATCCACTACCCCAGTGACTTCTTCAAAAAACTCTATCAAGTTTGTTAGGCATGGCCTATTTTTTCAGAAGTCATGTTGTGAATTTCTAATGGCCCCTTCCCTTTCCCAGCGATCATAAAGGGCATCTCTTATCATCCCTTCTAGCATCTTCCCAATAATGGATGTCAGGCTGATAGGCCTGTAGTTCCCTGGCTCTGATTTGTCCCTTTTTTGAAAATAGGAACTACATGAGCTAGCTTCCAGCCTAAAGGAACTATCCCTGACTCTATTGAACTATTAAAGATACGGGCAAGGGGCTCACAGAGTACCTGTCCCATCTCTTTAATCACCATTGGATTGATATTATCCAGACCTGGAGCCCTATCAATTTTGAGCTTTCCTAATCGATCCAAAATGACATTATTATCTATTTTAATATTAATAATACTATTCAATACGGAGCAGCCCTCATCTGGAACATAAGCATCGTCTACAGGAGTATAGACTGATGCAACATAGTCATTTCGCAGCACTGCCATGAACTGAGAATCAGTTTGAATCTGCCCTATGGTATCCTTTAGTGGCCCTATATGTCCTTCATGGTCTTCTGACTACTGACATAGCTGAAAAAGCTTTTGCTATTATTGCCACAATTACGCACTATTTCCTTTTCCAAAGATCTCTTAGCTAATCTTATGGCTGTTTTTGTCTCCCTTAATTGGATGCAATACTTTTTCCTGTTCTTTTGTGAGTTAATTGCCTTAAGTGTGTAGATTGCCTTTTGTTTCCTTCGAATTTGCCTCTGTACATTCCTTGTCAACCATAATGGTTTTGTTTTACCATGTGCCTTTCTTTTAATTATTGGGACATAAATGACTTCATTCTGTTTGAGAATGGTTTTAAATAGAGCGCATTTGTCCTCGGTACTTGATTGCCTATCTAGTAGGATTGCCCAGTCAACTTTTGTCAGATCTTCAGCTATTTTTGTAAAGTTAGCCCTCTTAGAATCTGGGACCAGCATTAGATTGGCTGCAGCCTTGGATTGGCCAATAAGATTAAATCTAATTATATTATGATCAGAACTGGCCAGATGTTCCCCCACAGCAGATACAGCACTAGGGTCATTGCTAAAAACCAGACCTAGAATTTGTTTATCCCTAATTGCCTCACCAACATGCTGTGAAAGGAAACAATCTTTCATGGTGTCTACAAAAATCTCATAAATTTAGGGCCATTGGCTTGGACTAATTGAATCCAAACAGTTTCAGTATTGCTGATGTGCTAATATCTCTTGCCACAGCAAGCAGATTGTTTCTGACAAATATGGCCACATCTCCTCCCTTCTGACCTATTCTACCTTTCCTAAAACAGTTGTATCCTGTGATATGGCATTCGGCATCATCATTTAAATCTAGTCATGTCTCAGTAATACCTATAACATCTGGGTTTTCTAATGCTGTGTATGATTGTAGTTCCAGCAGTTTATTTCTAAGACTTCTTGCATTAGCACAGAAGCATTTCAATGATTTGTCAGTTAGCTGACCCTTGGTACCATTCCTTTTCTGTGCCTTACCTTTAGAAAATCTGGGTAGTCTATTTCTGTTACCTACCTCATTAAAACTACTGGCTGGTTTATCTATTCTAACCCTTGGCTCAACTAGTTTAAATGCTCCCCAGAGGCTACCTCAAAATTCTCGGCCAATATCTGTGCACCCAGAAAGTTAAGATGGAGGCCATCCCTTCCAGAAAGCTTACCTTGCCGCTGAAAAATTTCCAGGTTGTTTATAAAAGTAAGTCTCTCTCTCTTACATAGATCCTCAAACCATAGGTTGAGTCCATTGATTCTGCTGTTCCTTTCTGCAGAACCCTGTAGCACTGGAAGAAAGCCGAAGATGACCACCTTTGCTCCCTTGTCATTTAGTGTATGAACCAACTTCCTGTAGTTATCCTGCAAGAGAAAGGACTTTTTATCCATCACATCACTTGTTCCCACATGCAGTGCCACGATGGTTCCATGTTTCTCACCTTTCATGAGGTCATCCACTCTGTCGTGAAGAACTTTGGCTCCGGGACAACATCTTACCCCTGCACAGCGTGGTGTCAGTGTGCCTGACAATGGAGTCTCCGATGACTTACCCATCTCTTTTCCTTTGACTGTACCTTTCCGTTCTGATTTTCCTTGCTTCGTTGTCTTTTGGAGGCAACGTGGGCTGTGCTGTCAGGCATGGCTACGTGCTGCTGTCTTCTGCATCGGAATTGGTCTCTTCCTGTGTGAGAGCTGCAAACCTCTTCTCGGAGGCAAAAGTACAATCCAGGGTACAGAAAGAAGTGGCGTCAAGTGGAGGAATAGACTTACCAGTTGTCTGATTAAGGAAGTCATCAAAATTCATCAGGTATTCCAGGTCCTCTATTTGCTGTTTCAAGTTACAGATCTCCTGCTTAAAAGACTCTCAATTTTTACACATTTGGAGCACATGAATGAACCGTAACATCAACGCCGTCCCTTCCCAAACTTACCTTAGATGTACACATGTTACATATTTCACACCGGAGATGCTCTCCTCTAGGTACAGCTCTAGAGGTGGCCATGATATTTGGAAGTGTTTTAAGTGTCCTGTGTGTGGAAAAAGAGGCAAGAAATGACAAAGCACAGAAAACTGCAAGGGTATCAGCAGACAAAAGAGTAAAGATGAAGGGAACTCCCTCTGCACCAAACTCCTTTGTTTTCAACTCCCAAAGTAATTGACTTCTCACTCTGTTGAACCTCTCACTCCATCAAAGTCTCGCTCTGCCTGTCAAAATACCTTACTATATACCCTTGATTTTCAAAGAAACCCCTTTTCATTCAACTGAGTGACAGATATGTCAGAAGAATTCACCTCACACAGCCGCGGTGGTAGCTCTGAGAATCTCTCGGTTAATGAGGCATCCATATCCACACATGCCAGATCACACTTCTACACCCTAGTTCCTCAATTTCTCTTTAAAAAAGGGTCTCACAAAGGTCCAGTTAAGGCATGACATATTCATATTCCTCTAACAAGCTATCTCTAGGCTTTGACCATGATGACTTCTCTTCTATCACTGGTAAGAAATGTTTTGTGGTTTTAATTAGCACTAATCCTTTGATTTTTCCAGCATTCAGTTTAACTACTGACTCCATTTTGAGAAAATGTTTAAACTGAAATTCCATTTTGAGGACACATTTAAGGCAATTTCCAGGGTCCTACAACCCATATGATGAGAAAAGGAGGGTGAGTAAATGGTAATTTTCCGTCTTCATATGCCAAGCATGGAGTTTTGCCTGCCAGCAGAAGCTGTCGGAGATTCATTCAAGTGCTGCACATGATTTTTTTTTTACCATTTATTAAAATGGTTGGAAACCCAAATTTACAATTTGTGCTGCTTTAGGCAAGTTTTCCTGCTAACAGTGCGATGTCAGAAAATTCCCTCCGTAATGTCAGAGTAACACAAATTAATCACGCTGGTACTAACATATGTGATGACAGTCCTGTTTTTCCATGTTACTAGCACTCTTCATACCTCCCATTAGAGCAATCATGGACATCAGCAGTAATGGTCAAATACATTTCTCAAATTATTGCTGTGCTCAGGAAGATACTGCATGAGATTCCTCAATATGGCAGCAACAGAGTACTAAGAAGACATTCCTTACAATATACAAATGGTTTTTACTATAAGGAATAGCTTCATGGATGTGTATTATGTTTGGCTCATTCCCAGATTGGACTATGCAGAAATTCATAGAAACATACAGAAGAATTTAAATCTTTTCATAGTTTTATAACCATTTTATGGGCGAATAATTTGTTTTCCACAGAATTTCATTCAGTAATGAACAACATTTAAGGGGAAGCTAGATAAGTACATGAGGGAGAAAGGAATAGAAGGATATGTTGATAGGCTGAGATAAAATGAGGAAGGCTCGTGTGGAGCATAAACACCGGCAAAGACCTGTTGGGCCGAATGGCCTGTTTCTGTGCTTTAAATTCTATGTAACATTCACTTTGAAGTTAATCTATATAGTATATTAGAGGTTTTTTTGTATGGCACACATTTCTTGAATGTAGCACACTTACTTCCCATCATGCTTTTCCTGTCACACCACACCATCTCTATCACACTGTTAAGCCAGTTCTGTCATACCTGGCTGTCATATTTAAACTTCTATTTCAAAGTAATTTTAATTCTGCTTCATATATAATTGCCTTTGATTGGCTAATCCACAAATGTGACTGAGGAGTCATCCTAGATTCTGAATATGTCTATAAAATGAGGGATTGCCGTTGACACCTCCATAAGGTTTTTATAGCCTTCAGGCAAAACTTTGCACTTCAAAATATAATTTAATTGTAATCTCTACCTATCTGACTATAGATCTCTTATTAAAAATCATAATGTGGTTTTTACTTCCTTTGACTTCCTGTTATCATGCCGAGCCTTCTGTGGTGGAGGTGCCTTTGGCTGAGGTCCTAAGCTCGGCAATAGCTCTCTTAACAAATGGGGCTCTAGAGACTTTGGTCTCTAATTTATAGCAGTCTGTATCTTTGCAATCACAATGTTGGGGAACCAGATAATGCAGGGCTTTGACAACCTCATAGCTTCCCTGTGGCCTGCTCCCATACATCGCTCTGGCCCTGGTGAGGTAGTGCCCAGCAGCAGGAGAGTGGCAGGTATCGGCATGGAAAATGGGGCTATCTCTCAGCGCAAAGCCACATCTGTATAGTCCAGGAGCCCTACTCAAATGACTACAGAGGTGCTACATAGCACACGAGCTGAGGCACTCACTGCATCATTAACCATGGTGCCTGAAGTTACAGACCCATCTGCTGATACAGCACAAGGAGCTCCTGAGCCACTTCCACCCCTAGGGGCAGAGACTGACACCCAGCGACCATCCACCTCACTTCCTCTTTGCACTGGGGAAAACACTTAGAGAGAGCACATAGTTAGGAAGCAGAAGTCACGCACCTTACACTGTCACAAAGGGGAAACACCACTGCAGAATCCACTGAACCCACCTACACAACACATTGTAAGGGCTAATAAAAGTTGGGATGGGTGATATGGTAATGTCTTCTGACACTTATTTCTTTGGTATGAAGCAGATTAAGATAAGTTGGGACAAATGCTGTTGTGTTCATGGGTTCTGATGTACAGGTGGGGCTTGCTCAGGCCTGCTTCTTCCAGAGTACAGCTGTTAATGTACTGGACAGGTCTCTCTCTCCTCGCAGTGGTGCACTCGTGCTAATGGCGCGATTGCGGCCTCTCTATACTGTTGGTGTGACTTCCTGTTCTCGCAAGAGTGCCTGGCTACAGTATGCAGAGGTTGTAATCCTTATTGGTTATCTGGCCATACTTCTTCTGCATATCCCCACCAAGCACGGTGGGTTGTGGAGAACAAGTTGGCTCCTGTGTGATTGCCTCCCACACCTGCAGGGTTCGAGTTTAGCGGTGTGTTGCCCTTCTGACCCAAAAAGGGCATTTCTCCATTCCCTCACATCGTCCACAATAATCCAAAGGGATCGCTGTCAGTTATGCCATATTGTTATATATAGGTATGACAATTAATTTACAATGCTATGTATGAATATAATTCTCAATGAATCTACATTGCATTTGAGTTTCTGTGCTTTATTCCCTCCATCAGCACTCCAGTTTTGAGAGTGTGCATCTCTAGGATTTTTCATTTAATTTTGTTTTTGATCATATTTCTACAAAAGTCCAATGAAAGGACATTCAATGGTTCCAAATTGTAAAGATAAATAAAGAATGGATTTGACTTTTTAAAACTACAGCCACTTGATATCTATCTTTCATAAATATAGGCACAACATTGTAGGAAAAAGTTAACGACTGCACTACCCTTTCTCAAAAATCCAAGAGGCTGTAGTACATTTAGCAAAGGGAGGTGCCTACTTTTTTGTGTCATAGTTCTATTTTACCCTAAAAGCTCCTTGCGAACACAAATTTGGATAACTGAACTAAATATATCCTCAAACAAATCACTTTGAAAACATAAAAAGGAACCAAGCTTTTGATGTTTTAGGCCAGTAAGTACAAAACTCAGAGCCCATGTTACTGGGTAGTGCTCTTGGGTCCATTCACAAAGTTACTGATGTCTGTTGAAGAATATATTACTGACAAAACAGCAGTAATTGTTCCCACAGAGAAATTGACTCCGGATGTTTTGAATTTGATGATTTAAATCAAAAGATTTCTTTTTTGGATTACATTATCCTCATAACAATGTGATCTTTATTTGACTAATCAAAAGTTGTCTGTACTCTAGACTTGGTGCGTATTAAGAAATATCAAATGAATCATAAGACATAATGATCAAAGACATTCATTATTCCCAAGACCTTCCATACAAACCAAAATCATTACCAGGAAGATGAGATGCTGAAATAGCACAGAAAGTCATTGAGATAAATTCTTTAACTGGTGATAGAATGTAAATTCAAGTTTCTATTTTGCCCTGGGTCCATAATACAAGTTCAAAGTCAATCTTCAAAATAGCGAAAACAGATCTGAGGGCATTTATGTAACCCGTGTGATGTCTGAATGAAATTTTGTGCTGCAATCCTTTACATTTCTGAAAGATTAGGATTTCTTTCATGGAATGAAATAACAAAAACATAAAGACCAAAGAAATGAGAATGGATGAGGTATGGACCAAATTACATTAGAAGAAAACAAGAATAAGAAATGGTATACTAAACAGATGAAAGAAAAATAAGCTTAAAACAATCAAGACAAAGGAAAACAAGAACCCTGAAGCTGGTAGTGTAGGCCACTCAACAATAATATTGAACATGATGGGGTGAAATTACTCTTAATTCATGAAGAATGTTTTAATTAGGAAAATGTTTTATTCCCTTTTTTAACACATTCTTAGAAATGCTCAACTTTACTTTGTGCTTTTTCTAGCACATAAGGTGCATTATAACTAATGGGCAACTGAGTAGTCAATTAGAACTAAGACTGCACCTGATGTAATGGTACAGCTGCTGGCTGTATCTCTGGAGCTTATTCCTGGGCAGCCCGGTGTTGTCTCCTACATTCCACTGGCATAGTGCTCTGAGGAGAAGCTGGAAGCCTGGCTTGTGCTGCTGTCCTGAGAGAAGGCAATATCAGCTGTCGCAATTCCACTGGGTCCCGGATCTGTGTCCCCACTGATGCAAACAAGGGCCCCCCGATTTTCAGATGCTGCTCTGGTGGTTCTTGTTGAGAGAGTGAGCAGGAGGAAGGAGATGCTGTTCCCAATGGTTGACAGAAAGGTGTCAAGACAAGTTGCCCCACACCAATGGGTAGAGATGCATGAACAGGTCAATGTGAAAAGTATTGCACCCAAGACCTGGCTGGATGACCTTGATCCCTTCCCTTTAAATTTGACTGACAAGCAGGTGTCAATTTTAACCCTCCCCGCTCGGTGGAAATGATTTTTTTTATTCGTTCATGGGATGTGGGCATCGCTGGCGAGGCAGGCATTTATTGCTCATCCCTAATTGCCCTTGTGAAGATGGTGGTGAGCCGCCTTCTTGAACCGCTGCAGTCCGTGTGATGAAGGTTCTCCCACAGTTCTGTTAGGAAGGGAGTTCCAGGATTTTGACCCAGCGAAGTCAATGGGAATCAGGGGGAGAACTCTCCAGTGGTTGGAATCATACCTAGCACAAAGGAAGATGGTTGTGGTTGTTGGAGGCCAATCATCTCAGCGCCAGGACATTTCTGCAGGAGTTTCTCAGGGCAGTGTCCAAGGCCCAACCATCTTCAGCTGCTTCATCAATGACCTTCCCTTCATCATAAGGTCAGAAATGGGGATGTTCGCTGATGATTGCACAGTGTTCTGTTCCATTCGCAACCCCTCAGATAATGAAGCAGTCCGAACCCGCATGCAGCAAGACCTAGACAACATCCAGGCTTGGCTGATAAGTGGCAAGTAACATTCGCACCAGACAAGTGCCAGGCAATGACCATCTCCAACAAGAGAGAGTCTAACCATCTCCCCTTGACATTCAACGGCATTACCATCACCGAATCCCCCACCATCAACATCCTGGGGGTCACCATTGACCAGAAACTTAACTGGACCAGCCATATAAATACTGTGGCTACAAGAGCAGGTCAGAGGCTGGGTATTCTGAGGCGAGTGACTCACCTCCTTACTCCCCAAAGCCTTTCCACCATCTACAAGACAGAAGTCAGGAGTGTGATGGAATACTCTCCACTTGCCTGGATGAGTGCAGCTCCAACAACACTCAAGAAGCTCGACACCATCCAGGACAAAGCAGCCTGCTTGATTGGCACCCCATCCATCACCCTAAATATTCACTCCCTTCACCATCGGTGCACAGTGGCTGCAGTGTGTACCATCCACAGGATGCACTGCAGCAACTCGCCAAGGCTTCTTCGACAGCACCTCCTAAACCCACAACCTCTACCACCTAGAAGGACAGGAGCAGCAGACACATGGGAACAACACTGCCTGCACGTTCCCCTCCAAGTCACACACCATCCCGACTTGGAAATATATCGCCGTTCCTTCATTGTCGCTGGGTCAAAATCCTGGAACTCCCTTCCTAACAGCACTGTGGGAGAACCTTCACCACACAGAATGCAGCGGTTCAAGAAAACGGCTCACCACCACCTTCTTGAGGGCGATTAGGGCTGTGCAATAAATGCTGGCCTTGCCAGCGACGCCCACATCCCATGAACGAATTTAAAAAAAACGAGGCCCTGTCTGCCCTCTCAGGTGGACACAAAAGATCCCATGGCACTATTTCAAAGAAGAGCAGGGGAGTTCTCCCCAGTGTCAAGACCAATAGTTATCAATCAATGAACATCACTGTAAGAATATGGTTTGAAACAAGCATGGACAAAAATGTCAGCTAGCAAAGTACCAAGCATCTTAGCAAGAGGGCGGATGTTAAAGGAGGGAAAAAGTCAGCATCTCTGTGAGAAAGTTAACTTACAGAAACCCAAGAAGTCATTGAAAGAATGCTGAGGCATTAGATGGTGAAAAACATGTAAAAGTCGAGAGACAGTTCTTACCGAATAGTATAAACATACTAAGACCTGATAACAGTGAAAGGCTACATAAGCAATAAGACACCACAGCTGCCAAGGCCAAGGTGAACATGTTGTTTATGCAGCAGAGATAAGGGATAAGGTAGCCACGCTAACACAGTATGACCATCCTTGTTTTTTTTGACAGAGTCAGCAGAGTGGGATGTTTTACAACCAGAAGATAAGGACAGAGGTGTTTACGTGCAGAACAATGCAGCCGAATAGTGTAAAGATAGTACATGCTCCCTCCCAAAAGTTAGAGCTCTTGAGAGGGGATGGTCGGAAGTCCATTGCCACAGGCCAGGTCAGGTCTGATCATCCTGAAGCCGGAGGAATCAGGTTGTATTGATTGCTTGTCATTTAATATAATCTGAAGACAGTTGCATTATAACTAAAATATTGTTGTGAGTCAATCTATTAAAGCTTGCTATTTTATAACCACTTGGGCTTGTATCACACGACAGTTATTGTTGAAGGATTAATAACCCTTTTGTAGCGACAGTAACAGGAAAATCCGCTAACAATCACTGAAACAGATTATCTTGTCATTTATCTCATTGATGTTTGTGGGACCTTGCTGTACGCAAATTGGCTGCTGCGTTTCTTACAGTACAACAGTGATTACACTTCAAAAGTACTCCACTGGCTGTGAATTGCTTTGGGATGTCATGAGATCGTGAAATGCGCTATATAAATGCAAATTATTTCTTTCTACCTCTCTAACTTTGGGAATTTCCAGTTCTGCAACATCTTCATTTACATCCTCTGCAGCCTCTGTTTCTGAGTCTTTCAGAGAAGAAACGATTTTTGCATCAGTCATCTCTCCGTAAATGTCACGGTCGTCATGCGTCAAAACAAAAAGATCAAACTCCACCTCACCCAAACCATCGAGAATCCCTTCATCAACCTCCTCAACTTTGACAGGTGCACAACAACAATGTATGGCATTCGTTTCTAATTTTGCCACCGCTCACTTTCCTTCGTTTGCGTAGGTTTGATCAGGCAGGGCATGATAGATAAGTCCGACCTCATGTAATTGTGAATTGCAGTCGGGTGGATAGTCTGCTAACAAACCCGGCAACACTTCCTCAGTCCGTGCATCAGCAGGCGATTTGTCACTGTCCGCTTTTTCACTGCACAGCTTTTTGTAAACAAAGTTGCATCTCACTTTCCAGTGGTACTGGAAATCATTTGATGCTTCAAAGTAATCTATGGCAAGTTCTTTGGCAAGCTCATAGCTTTAACTTTCAATATGCAGCCATTAGGCAGGATTTTCTGAGCTGTTTGTGATTAAACCACCTAAACAGCGTTTTGTCAACATCGGCCATGCATCCGTTTCCAATCCCCATTCTCATTTCTTTCACAGTCCTTCAAGATGTCCACTTTTCTTATTAGAATTCTAGAAACCTGAAATTCAGGAATGCTATGCTTCTGTACAACTAGCTTTTGAATCTTCAATTCCTTCATAAAATACCTCGTACAAAAGGTAGGTACAGCATAAAATTGTTGGGGTCAGAGTGATCTCCTGGACTAGTTTCGATCATCTAAGGGGGTCGGAGAGGAATTTCCCAGATTTTTTCCTCCAAAATTGGCCTGAGTTTTTATCCTTTTTTGCCTCTCCCAGGAGATCACATGGTTTCAGGTGGAGCAGGGAGTGAACATATTATGATGCCCAAGGTATCACAATTGTGTGGGATAGGCTGGATGGACCAGAGGGTCTTTCCCTGTCCGTCATTATCTGTATGTTCGTATGTTCACACTTACTAGCGCAGCGACAAGACATGGGACTTATATTGTTGAGCTATATTGAAAAGCAATTCGACTTCTACACAATGTTAACAAACATTAGAGATGACTGGAAACCAGGCCAAACCGTTTTTTAGGCACGTTCATAGTCTCATAGTAGGTACAGGAGGAGGCCATTCGGGCCATCGTGCCTGTGCCTGTTCTTTGAAAGTGTTAGCCAATTGACCAACAAACCTATTGAGATAGAAAGGTGAAAGCCTCAGGTTCAAAGGTGAAAAGTCCTGTTAAAGCGGGATTTCTGTGCACCAGATTTGCATATAAGAGGGAAATGCAATAAATGAAATTGCAATAAAACAAGCTTTTCACAATAGGAAGTATAGAGGAAAAATTAGAATTATAGAAATAGTTGCATTAAAATGGGATTTGCAATAAAGTGAGTTGCAAATAAACAAGTACGACTGCACCTAGACATTTGGATCCTGCGGGAACCAGGGATATGCATTTGAGTTGTGGCTCATGATGCCATTCCAAAACCTATCAACCGCAGCTAAAACAAAATATAATGTGGCACAAGGATACAATCAGATCATACCACGGCATGCTGAAGCAAGATTTCCACTGCTTGGTCAAATCGGGGCTGCCTTGGTGGACAGCCCCAAAAGTGGTATCCAAAGTAATAGAGGAGACATCATGGAGCATATGGAAGAAGGGTGGTCAGGAAGGTCCTAAAGAGGCCCTAGAATTAGCCCAAGGCCTAAGAGCTCTCTGCTGCACTAGAGCTGCAGCAAGGAAGACGAATGAGGCAGCATCTAACAGACAATAATTTCAATGAAAAATCCAAGTCATTCAGGACAAGTATTGCTGAATACTTGTTCTACAAGTACTGGTGCACCAAATCCCATACACACTGTTATCCTCTACTCGAACTCAGCTACAGCGCTCACCTAGCTGTTCATCTCCCATTCCAGAAATATATAAGTGAATTCTGCACAAAGTCAAAAACCATTTCCAATAGTTTATTATTCTATCAGAGGTGATTGGCTGATGGGTGTCACTGAGTGTTTTCTGAGATGAGAGTGGCTCTTTGCCTCATTTTACTGGGTCATACGATGTCCTTGCAACTGCTGGTACCACACCTGATAATTGGGTGGCTGCATGGGCCAGCTTTCTTTCTGACTCTGCATGGGTCATTTAAGTGGGGTGGCTGGTTGGCATGTATGTTGAGTCACTGTGAGAAACAACTCTTTCATCCAAGCTGACTCCTGCCATGCTCTTGCTGCTGGGCATTCTGTCAGTATATCCAGTGATGTGTGAGGCAGCAGGTCATGGGCTGCACTGAGGTTACTGAATCCCCTTAAGTGTCTGCTCTTCTTTTACTATTTCCATGTGCTTCAAACTCATAGAATTATAGAATCACAGAATGATACAGCACAGAAGGCTGCCATTTGGCCCATCGTGCCTGTGTCGGCTCTTTGAATGAGCTATCCAATTAGTGCCACTCTCTTGCCCTTTCCCCATGGCCATGCAAAATTACCCCTTCAAGTATTTATCCAATTCCCTTTTGAAAGTTATTATTGAATCTGCTCCCACTACCCTTTCAGGCAGTGCATTCCAGATTTTTTAAAAATCTCCTAATCTCAGCTCAGATTCTTTCGCCAATTACCTTAAATCTGTGTCCTTTGGTTAGTGACCCTTCTGCCACTGGAAACAGTTTCTCCTTATTTACTCTATCAAAATCCTTCATGAATTTGAACACCTCTATCAAATCTCCCCTTAACATTCTCTGTTTTAAGGAGAACAACCCCAGCTTCTCCAGTCAACTCTTACAACTCTTGTAAATGCTTCAATTAATGTGAAATTTGCAGGGATTTTGCAGACAAGTCAATTGGTTTTATTTACACATAATCATCCCAAACAATTTGTGATGCCAAAAAAAGGCCAAATAAACAAGAAAGAAATAATTTCTGTGGATAATTGGACATAGTGGGAGTCAGTGCTGCGGCATTCTTTATTTCAGAGTATAGTCCTCTGTCAGCAGGATGATCTGGTGCTGCAACAACTGATTAACCATCTGATCAGCCTTCTCACAGCTCCCACCAAACCCCTGCCTGAGACTACAGCTGCTAGACTGCCATGGATCTGAGCCAGCCAGCCAAAGCCGTTCTCCTGAGGCTAACACAAATACTATGGCTACAAGAGCAGGTCAGAGGCTGGGTATTCTGCGGCGAGTGTCTCACCTCCTGACTCCCTGCTTTCCCTCAATAACTGGAGGTGACTATACCTTGAAGTTTGGCAGTCAGCTTTGTAGCCAAGGGAGTGGTTTTTTGGTCAATTCAGTTGGGCCTGCGACAGGTTCCGTGACAGGAGTCATTGGCACATGCACGGAGAGCTGTGAGCCAGCATATCAGCTAATTGATGAACTATTGCAGAACCAACAAATCTTGGCAGCAGGAGTAATGGAGGTGAGTGCTACTGGAGAGAACTGAAGTAGGCAGAGATATCAACAGCATATAGTAAATTGGGGACATTTAATTATCCTCCAGTTTCTTTATCTGCTGTGGAAAGGGGCTGCCTTCCATTGTGATGCATAAATGAGCCTCCACTGTAATATAATAGAGTTGTAGGAGCTTTATTAATGTGCATTTCAGTGTCAGATTGTGTGAGCACAAAACAAACTGAAGAGTCAGTCTAGAGAGACAGAAATGTTCCTTAACCTGCTGCCAGTCTAAGGGTTAAGGGCATTACACTTGTATAGATATGAATGAATCAAAAACAATTGTTTTTATAATTGGGAAAACTCAAATTGAGGAAATTATATATTTTTACACAAGTCATGAGGTAATTATCAAGAAACAGCAATGAAGAGTTAATTCTAGTATTAATTAAAATATTTCCAATAGCAATCACAGAAAAGTTGATTTACTTGATAAAATATCAATGCAAATTTCACAGCTCTTCAACAGAATATTGTTCCTTTATCCTTGGTAATGATGCAGTTCTTTAAGAATTGAAATTCTTCAGTTCAATTTAATTCAGACTTGGAATTAATACTGAACTAAGCTTAATATTTAGACTCTGATCAGTTCATTCAATCCTATAATTGGATTACAAAAATGTCAGACCATAGTCTAATGAGAATAAATAGTTTAAGATAGAATTAACGACTAATTTTAGGCTCCGAAGCCTGTGATTGATCTTCTATAATACGATGTGCTATTTTTTATTGTGATGTGAAGGTAGAATTTAGATGCTCCTATTCAAGATAAATTTGTACAATGCAATGGTTAGGTTGCAATGAGAGTACTCTGTGCAGTTTTGAGCACCCCGTTATAGAAAGACATTAAAATCAGAGCGTACAGTGCAGACCCATCAGAAAGATGGGATGGGAAACTACAGCTGTGAGGAGGGACTTGAGATACTGGGATTGTTTCCACTGAAGCAGAGAAAGCTAAAAGGAATTTAATAGAGGTTTTAAAATGATAGGAAAAGACTATTTCCTCAGGTTGGGAATTCAGTGAGGAGAAGTCAACAATTTAAAATTGTTACTAATAAAGTGAGGAAAGAGGTTAAGTGAAACTTCTTTCCTGGGAGAATTGTTAAAACAGGGAATACTGTGCCCCAGGGAATAGTTGAAGCAAAGACCATTGCATCTTTAAGGGAGAATAGATAAATATTTGAAGCAGAGGAAGGTACAGGGGAGAGAGCAGGGTAGTGGCAGCATAGACTTAGAGGTGACCTGATAGAGGTCTGTAAAATAATTAAAGGGCTGGATTGCATCCCTATTGATAGCTTATTCCAGTTTAACAGGATGGGAAGGACCAGGAAACACGAGTTTAAACTATGGAAGAGTAGGAAGACACTGGGTGTTAGGCAGTTCTTCTTTTCCCAGAGAATTATGAGCCTCTGGAATGTGTTGCTGGCTGGTGTGGTGGGTGCTGACTCTCTGCCTTCAAGAGGGAGCTGGTCTGGTTCCTGACTGGGGCAGAGATCACATCATATAGAAGACAAGTGTCTTTATAGATAATACTTGGTCCATGTGATCTCCTGGACTGGTTTCAATCACCTGAGGGGGTTGGAGAGGAATTTTACAGAGTATTTTTTCCTTTATTGGCCCGTGTTTTTTTCTGTTTTTTGCCTCACCCAGGAGATTACATGGCTGCGGGGGTGGATGTGAGGGGAGGAGGTCGGGGGAGAGAAGAAGTGTTTAGCCATGGTGGTCCAGCCATCATGGTGTGGGGCAGGCTTGATGACCAAATGGCTTGATGACCAAATGACCAGATGGGCCAAATGGCTTCTTTCTGTGCTGTAAACTTTTATAGTTCTAGAATATTTACAGATGGGGTGAAATCAGACTACATAATAGCATGCATTTGTATGACATTCCTGCTTGTCTAACAAAAATATAAACCTGTTAAACCTGTTTAAAATAAAAATGTTATCAGTTAACATCAATGGACTACGTCAAACATTCAGCCTCAGCACACTGAGCTTGATATCTTCTGTGCCCTGAGGCTGGACAAATTGTGCAAACTGCTGTAGTCTAATCTCAAACTCTATGATTTGGGAAGTGATTCACAAATTGAAACTGGTAACTACGAAATAAATCCTATTGCCTCAAGACATAATAATATGACTCCAGGCACAAATTTCTCATTGTATTCCTTGTCGTCATCCACCTTAACTCTAAGATATCTTTAGGCAATCTTGCATGACATTTGAAATATATTCCGTGTGTAAATTATCCATGTGGCTCAGGAACCAGACAGCCTGGAGCCTCTGCTCCATAGAACACAAAAGTAATAGAAAAAGAGCAAAAAAATCAGTGAATATCGGCATTCAACAAGCTCTGGAGTCCAAAGGACAGAGGGAGGCTCACCTGATTGAGTGATTTAGCTTCTGCAGGCAGAGGTGATATAGGACCAAGCTAAACACAATGCCACTGGCATGTAAAATCCCTAAAGTAGCATCTGGCCCAGGATTATCTAATTTGTGAATGGATGCTGAGAGTTCAAGTGGCGAAGTCACGCTGGAATGATCTGGAACAGGGAGGAAATACAAAAGGGCCAAGCTGCTCCCCAGTGGCTCACCGGGTAAATAGACCCTGCGCTGCAGTGCTGAGCCATGTTTAAGTCCAGTTTCGATTATTGGTCTATGCTGAATCAGCCAACCCCAACTGGGATGGAAAGGAAGATATAATAATGGGCTTCAACAATCTGCAAGTAGGAAATCAAAAATTGGAAGGGCTCCTGGTCTGGGCCAATATCCAGTGACCCTTACAGGAAGTGTACATTTAGGTAGGTGGCAACAGAGGAGAGGGTCAGGCTGAGCTGTGATGTTTAAGGATCATAGAAACACAGAGGTAGATTTCCACTTTTAGTGGGGGCAGAAACTGATGATAGCGAATTGCCCACTCTTTATGCACCCTGCCCAATGAAAGGAAAATCAGGCCGGTGCATAACTGGCGGCCGCTCCACTACCATCAGTTTTCTGCCCCTGCCAAATGTGAAAATCTACCCCATTGAAACTGTAGCACTGAGAAACATCATTTGGCCCACCGCAGCTTTAATGGTGATAGTTTTCCAGCTGGAGCTGCCTACTCTAATCCTATTCCCATGCCTTTTCCTGCTATGCTACATTCTTCCTATTTTGAATATTTATCCCAATTCCTTTTGAATGTCTGATATGCGGTGCAGCTGCAGTGATGGTGAAACTACTGCTCTTTGGCCATTGCACGCGCCTGTGCTCTGCCCAGCAGACCTCTTGCTTTAATGTGGAGTCAGTTCATTTCAATGAATTTGTTGTGCTCCTGGCACTTAGGGTCAGGTTATCCAATAGCTGTAGCTCTAAAAGGGTTTGTGGCCACCCTTAAACAGCACATTTAATTCATGGCTGAAGCAAGGCACAGAGGCAGAACACCATTCCAAGGTACTTCTATAAGAGGTATTACAGAGAAAGATGGATTTTTTGGAGTGGAGATGCACCCTCTAGTCAAGAGTATTGCCAGAGACAGAGAGGATAATGAAGAATCGAGGATAATGAAGAGTTAAGGATAAAGGGGCTGGACTGAAAAAAGGCAAAGTTCAGTGAGATACAAATTATCATAGAATCATGCAGCTATTTTGTGTCTGCAACAATGTGACTCACTACAATGTCTGAGGCTGGTGTTTCTTTAGAGCACAGAACTCTCAAGTGCAAAGACACTTCAGTCAGAATCATAGAACCATGGAATGATACAGCACAACAGGTCATTGGCCCATTGTGCTTGTGCCAGCTCTTTGAAAGAGCTATCCAATTAGTTCCATTCCCCTGCTCTTTCCCCATAGCCCTGTAAATGTTTTCCCTTCAAATATTTATCCAATTCCCTTTTGAAAATTACTGTTGCATCTGCTCCCACCACCCTTTCAGGCAGTGCATTCCAGTTCACAACAACTCCCTGCGTAATTTTTTTCCCTCATGTCGCCTCTGTTTCTTTTACCAATCAACTTAAATCTGTGCCCCTTTTGCCACTGGAAACAGTTTCTCCTTATTTACTCCATCAAAACCGTTCATGATTTTGAGCACCTCTATCAAATCTTTACTTAACCTTTTCTGTTCTAGGGGGAACAACCCCAGCTTCTCCAGTCTCTCCACATAACTGAAGTCCCTCATCCCTGGTACCATTCTAGTAAATCTCTTCTGCACCCTCTCTAAGGCTTTGACATCCTTCCTAAAGTGTGGTGCTCAGAATTGAACACAATACTCCAGCTGAGGTCTAACCAGTGTTTTATAAAGGTTTTGCATAAATTCCATGCTTTTCTACTCTATACCTCTGTTAATAAAGCCAAGGATCTCATATGCTTTATTAACAGTCTTCTCAACCTGTCCTGCCATCTTCAAAGATTTGTGTACATACACCCCAGGTCCCTCTGTTCCTGCTCCCCCTTTAAAATTGTACCATTTAGTTTATATTGCCTCTCCTCATTCTTCTTACCAAAATGTATCACTTCACACTTCTCTGCGTTAAATTTCATCTGCCATGTATCTGCCCATTTCACCAGCCTGTCTATGTCCTTCTTAAGCCTACTACTATCCTTCTCATTGTTTACTACATTTCAGAGTTTCATGTCATCTGAAAACTTTGAAATTATACCCTGTATACCAAATCCAGGTCATTAATATATATATCAAAAAGAGCAGTGGTCCTAATACCGACCCCTGGGGAACACCACTGTATATTTCCCTTCAGTCTGTAAAACAAACGTTCACCACTACTCTCTGCGTTCTGTCCCTTAGACAATTTTGTATCCCCGCTGCCGCTGTCCCTTTAATCCCATGGGCTTTAATTTTGCTAACAAGTCCATTATGTGATACTTTATCAAACGCCTTTTGAAAGTCCATATATACAACATCAACTACACTACCCTCATCAACCCTCTCTGTTACTTCATCAAAGAACTCAATCAAGTTAGTCAAGCATGATTTGCCTTTAACAAATCCGTGCTGACTTTCATTTATTAGCCCATACTTTTCCAAGTAAAATTAATTTTGTCCTAGATTATTGTCACTAAAAGTTTCCCCACCATTGACATTAGGCTGACTGGCCTGTAATTGTCGGGTTCAACCCTCTCCCCTTTTTTGAACGGGGTGTAACATTTGCAATCCTCCAGTCCTCCGGCACTGTCCCCAAATCTAAGAAGGATTGGAAGATCGTGCCCAGAGCCTCTGCAATTTCCACCCTTACTTCCCTCAGCAACCTTGGATGCATCCCATCTGAACAGGGTGACTTTTCTACTTTGAGTACTGCCAACCTTTTAAATAGCTCCTCTTTATCTATTTTTATTCTATCCAATATCGCTGCTACATTGGCAGCATCCACTTCTCTGGTGTAGGCAGTTGCAAATTATTCATTTAGTGGCTCAACCATGGCCTCCACAAGAAGATCTCCTTTTTGGCCCCATCCTTTCTTTGACTATCCTTTTACTATGTTGTCTGCAATCTGGCTAAGGAGGGTACAGCTTTTTTTGGCCTGGAGAGCAAGAAGTCCTCAAAGGGCATCAGGGCATCATCCAGGCTCCAGTTGAATAAGGTGGCCATTAATGAATGCTTGGAGTTTTCGCTAACACTGGGATTTGCTGATTAGGATACAGCGAATTGTAGACTGGGTATTTGCATTCGGCGTCATCACCACCGCTGCCATCTTTTACTTAGTAAAAGCCCCAATAATTCATTACTGGATTATTTCTGCCCCCCTTCCACCTACCAGAAAAAACAATCTACACATGAAGAGTGGTATTGGCAAGAAGGAGCTAGAAAGTGCTAAGTATTTTTAAAGTAATTATCCATCTGAACTCTAATTTACTACTTTTCTTATATAATACCTTCAGGAGGGAGGATAGAAAGAGACTTTCAAAACATATTAGGTAAAAATAATAAATTAGAGTGAGTAAATAGAAATAATTCAATAAATAATAACTTAGAAGCCCAGCTGAAACTCCTGGCATATCCAAGTCCTGACTAAATTCTGGGCACCTTCCACTGCACTCTGGGAAGTGCACTAGAAATGCCAAGCAATTTTGGGCCCATTAACATTAATGAGCTGCCCCATAATGTGGCTGGGATGCCTGAGCAGCACTTAATCCACACTGCACCCAATTGGAACAGGCACTGAAGGGGACACTGGATTTTAAAAAAAACCTCTGGCACCGTTGCCTTTTGCCGTTCCTGGCTCCTTGCCCACCCCGCCTTGTGTGCAATGTATCGCTCCCCCACCTCCATGCTGGATAATCACCTGGTGTGGAACGAGCAACCAGTGGGTCTTTCAGCTCAGACGCTGTCATGATCACCAGATATTTTGTCATGAGCACCAGATATTTTGTATGCTTTCTGGGGCCTTAATGAGGCTGTGGCATGAAACGTAGAAAATGACACAAAATGACTCAAAACACACAAAATGGAAGTGGCCAGAAAATCATTCACAGAAGGAATCGAGTGCAAAACATGCCTCAGGACCGCTTGTCCACTTTTACAATCTGTCTGGGTACATTCTGCACCTACAGCTGATCAGAAAATCTACCCACAATTTATACAAATATCTCTATCTTCAGCATTCAGAGTGCAGGAGTAAGGTATTAAACAAATCCTACCAAAGCAATCAGAATTCTTTCTTGTCTGAAACTGTAAGGAATGATCATTGATCACTTTGTTCACTCCCTGAAGAAAATTGCAATAGCTAGTATTGGTACTTTCAGTTTTCACTGTTGAATATTAAAATCGCAATCTCCTTTTCATGTTTGTTCTCCTGTTCGTGTTTGAATTAAAGCTTTTACATTCTGTGCATCTCATACAAATGGGGATTTCAATTATCTGATCTGTTGAGCTGCAAAATGGTCTAAAATGCTCTTTCTTATTCCTCAAAGTTATTTACTAATGTTCACCGGATGATATATTACAATAAATAGTGGCAGAATATTCTAAAACTGTCCTTAAAAGTAACAATTTCAATTCTTAGCTCTTCATTAATAGTAAGAGAAAATAACAATGATTTATCTGTTAATCAAGCAGGCAACTAGTATTTGATTCAAAAGACAAAAGTTAAATAAAATTGACACATATCTGGGAACAGTTATAGTGTCACTGCAGGAAAAATATATCACCAAAAAGTATCCAGTGTTATAAATCATGACTGCAAGTTAAGCTACTGAAATGTGAAAAGAATATACAGAATTAATACCTCTTTCTATACAACATGGTTGGCAAGTTAAGTAGTTTACTTTTATTATATAGGTGTGTGCTTCTCTGAAGTAGAATATTCATTTATTATTCATTTAAATCAATTTTTATGAGGACAGATTTTCCTTTTTAGCACTTGAGCATAAAGCATAGCATGGGTGGAGCATGCACAGGGAAAAAGGGCGGAGAGGATCACACAGCTGTAATATAGCTCATCCAACTTTCCGTTCAATAATCTACATGGACTGAAAATGAGATGGACTCCATTACAAGCGTGTGATTCTCCCTGCTGGAGCTGGTGCTTAGGGGAGCAAGTGCCTGCTCCTCTTCCACCACATGTTCTTTCTAACCCGCATACTTTGACCAATAAGACCATAAGAGATACGAGCAGGAGTGGGCCATTCGGCCCCTTGAGCCTGCTCAGCCATTCAATGAGATCATGGCTGATCTGATTTTTACCTCAACTCCACTTTCCCGCCCATTCCCCATATCCTTTGACTTCCTTGCTGATCAAAAATTAGTCTAACTCAGCCTTGAATGTATTCAATGACTCAGCCTCCGCAGCTTTTTGGGGTAAAGATTCACGACCCTCTGGGAGAAGAAATTTCTCCTAATTTCCGTCTTAAACGGGCGACCCCTTATTCTGAGACTATGCTCCCTAGTTTTAGATTCCCCCATGAGGGGTAACATCCTCTCAGCATCTACCCTATCGAGTCCCCTCAGAATCTTGTATGTTTCAATAAGATCTCCTCTCATTCTTCTAAACTCCAATGAGTATAGAGCCAACCTGTTCAATCTTTCCTCATAAGACAACCCTTCCATACCCGGAATCAACCTGGTGAACCTTCTCTGTACTGCCTTCAATGCAAGTACGTCCTTCCTTAAATAAGGGCACCAGAACTGTACACAGTACTCCAGGTGTGGTCTCACTAGCACCCTGTACAGCTGTAGCATGACTTCCCTGCTTTTATACTCCATTCCCCTAGAAATAAAGGCCAATATTCTGTTTGCCTTCCGGATTACCTGCTGCACCTGTATGTTGACTTTTTGTGTTTTATATACGAGGACACCCAGATCCCTCTGTACCATAGAATTTTGTAGTATTTCTCCATTCAAATAATATTTTGATTTTTTATTTTTTCTCCCAAAGTGAATGACTTCACATTTTCCCACATGAAATTCCATCTGCCAAATTTTTGCCCATTCGCTTAACCTGTCAATATTCCTTTGCAGACACTTTGGGCTCGATTTTCACACCCGCAATCGGGTGTGTTCGTGGCGGGGGGGGCTGCAAAAATCAGGGATTCCCTGGGTGGGTCGGGAGCCCGGCTCCAACCCGCCCACTTCCGGGTTCCCCACTGACGCGCTCACATGTGCGCGCAGCCCCCGCATGTGGGACTCCCGCCTGTAATTAAAGCCAGCGGAATGCCACTTAAAGTACTTCAGGTTGTTTACAGACCTGATTGACCTGTTATTTTATCAGGGATGGGATTTTGCAGCTGACTGAGACTGTTTCCGGTACTGGGGGAAGCACTCCCAGTTGAAATGGATGTGTTGCAGCCATCAGCCTGTGGCAGCTGCAAAGGTCCATTTGATAGGTGGGGGACGGGGGGGGGGGGGGAAGACCCTCACTCATTGCAGGAGGCCACTCTGTCACTTGGGACAAAGTTTGGCCTCCACCACCCTCCTCCTAACAACAAAATTCACCAACTTGCACACTTACCCCAGTGTCCAGACACATTTACCTACCTAGCGGACCCCCTCAGATGTACATTTTCCAGATGGGGGCTGCCATAGCTGCAGTCATGACCTCCTCGGAGGGCGAACAGCATCACCAGCCTCGCCGGCCACGCCGTCCACCTCTGACATGTGGAGCTGCACAACACAGTGCTGTGACACATCCACCTGCACAGCAGGAGGGAGGGCAACCGCAGAGAGAGATGCGTCGCAGAGGGCACTACCCTTGCCACAGGGTCCACAGACCGAGGCTCAGCTTCCTGGACCTCTCTGAGCATCTGTGCACACGGAGGCTCAGAGACACTCGACATGTGGTAGTGGAGATCTGCAGCCTCCTTCATGCCGAGCTGCTCCCGGCTGGCCCGAGCACCATCTTCTTACCTGTCGTTGTCAAAGTCACCACTGCCCTCAACAACTGCTCCTTCGCATCCTTCCAGGGTGCCACCGGGGACATCGCCGACGTCTCTCAGTCATCTGCACAAAAGAGCCCTGAAAATACACCTACACCCACTCTGCAGTGACACAATAGGTAGCATCAGTTGTGGGTCTTCATAGTGATCCTCAGGAAAGGGCATTATTGCACAAACCAGACAAGATTCGCAAAGACGTGGCAGTAGTGGTGACAATATAATATGTAATGTGAGTTGGTCAGAAATTAAATATAAGTAAAAACCATGACAAACCCTCAAACACCCTTGTGCATCCCCTTCATGCTGACGACATGTTTGCCTTACGCTTCCTACTGCAAATATGTGATGCATGCCCTGTGGCTGCAGCACAGGTAGTGGCAGGTTGAGTGAGGCTGACCGTGAAAGAGATGCACGAGAGGGTGAGTATGAGATAGAGCCATGAGATTGTATGAGGATTGGGTTGAGTGGTAGTGGCGGGATGAGTACTGGCGAGGTGAGTAAGTGCAGGTAAGATGAGGATGAGGTTTGAGTGGGTGTGAGGGGTGATGTGACAGAGCAGTGTTGGCTGTGCAGAAGGAGATGTGGGGTGGGGGCGGTAACGTGGCAGACAGAGTGTAGGGGAATGAGTAAGCGTACTCACTTTGGCTGACCTACTTAGGTCATTGAAGCGCCTCCTGCACTGTATGCAGGTGGGCAATATGTTGGTGGTGCAGGTGACCTCCTCTGCCACCTCGAGCCAGGCCTTCTTGGTGGCAGAGGCAGGCCGCTTCCTCCCCCCCACTGGGGGGGAGATATCTGTCCTCCCCCTCCTCCTCACCCCATCCAATAAGAGCGGGAGTGAAGCATCATTAACCTGGGAGCACCCTTCCTTCTGGGCTGCTCTATGCTGTAATTTTTCCTATTTCTTGCAGCATCAGTCAGTGGAGGACTGCCCCTTTAAATAGGGCTCCTCCAGCTGACAGACCTTACTGGGCATGCGCAGTCCGCCCACTGCGCAGCTTAGCAGCGGGGAACCTGGAACAACAGGTAAGTGGATCCAATCAGCCTTCGATTGCGTGCAGAGCAGACTGATTTCACTGGGCGCGTTACCCATGCGCCCAATCTAGCCCCGCCGCGAACCCCCCGCCATGGTAATATCGGGCCTTTTGTGTTCTCATCGCAACTTGCTTTTTCACCTATCTTTGTATCATCAGCAAATCTGGCCACAACACACTCTGTTCCTTCATCCAAGTCATTGATATATATTGTAAATAGTTGAGGCCCCAGCACTGAGCCTTGCGGCACCCCACTAGTTACAGATTGCCATTTTGAAAATGACCCTTATATTCCCGACTCTTTGTTTTCTGTTAGTTAGCCAATCCTCTATCCATGCCAGTATATTACCCCCAACACCATGAGCTCTTATCTTGTGCAGTAATCTTTTATGTGGCACCTTATCGAATGCCTCTTGGAAATCCAAATATACTGCATCCATTGGTTCCCCTTTATCCACCCTGCCCATTACTTCCTCAAAGAACTCTAATAAATTTGTCAGACATGATTTCCCCTTCATAAAACCATGTTGACTCTCCATGATTGTATTATGAGTCTCCAAATGTCCTGCTACCACTTCCATAATAATGGATTCTAGTATTTTCCCAATGACAGATGTTAGGCTAACTGGTCTATAGTTACCTGCTTTCTGCCTCACTCCCTTCTTGAATAGGGGTGTTACGTTTGCTGTTTTCCAATCCATTGGGACCTTTCCAGAATCCAGTGAATTCTGGAAGATTACAACCAATGCATCCACTATCTCTATAGCCACTTCCTTTAAGACCCTCGGATGCAAGCCATCAGTTCCAGGGGACTTGTCAGCCTTTTGACCCATTAGTTTACCAAGTACTTTTTCTCTAGTGATAGTGATTGTTTTTAGTTCCTCCCTCCCCTTTGCCCCTTGATTTTCTACTATCATTGGTATTTTGTTAGTGTCTTCTACTGTGAGGACAGATACAAAATATCTGTTCAATTCCTCTGCCATTTCCTTTCTTTCCATTATTATTTCCCCAGTCTCAACCTCTAAGGGACCAATGTTTACTTTAGCTACCCTCTTCCTTTTTATATACTTGTAGAAGTTTTTACTGTCAGTTATTATATTTCTTGCTAGGTTACTCTCATAATTTATTTTCTCCCTCTTTATTATTTTTTTGGTCATCCTTTGCTGGTTTTTAAAGTTTTCCCAATCTTTGGACTTACCAGTAATCTTTGCCATGTTGTATGCTTTTTCTTTTAACCTGATACCATCCTTGACTTCCTTAGTTAGCCATGGTTGGTTCACCCTTTTTGTGGAGTCTTTCCTGCTCACAGGGATATATTTTTGTTGCGAGTCATAAAATATCTTTTTAAATGTTTGCCACTGCTTATCCATCATCATACCATCTAATCTGTTTACCCAGTCCACTTTAGCCAATTCCACCCTCATTCCTTTATAATTGCCCTTATTTAAGTTTAATACAGTAGTTTCAGACCCAAGATCCTCGCTCTCAAACTGGATGTGAAATTCTATCATATTATGATCACTCCTTCCCAAGGGATCCTTTACTTTGAGATCATTAATTAATCCGGCTTCGTTACCCATTACCAGATCCAAAATGGCCTGTTTCCTGGTTGGTTCCCCGACATATTGGTCTAAGAAATAGTCCCTAATGCACTCTATGAACTCTTCCTCAGGGCTATTTTTGTCAATTTGATTTGTCCAATCTATGTGAAAGTTAAAATCGCCCATGATTATTGCATTACCTTTTTTACAAGCCACTCTTATTTCCTGATTAATATTTAACACTACAGTGTAGCTACTGTTAGGGGACCTATATATTACTCCCACCAGTGATTTCTTTCCCTTGCTATTTTCTACCTCCACCCAAATTGATTCGACATCTTGATCTTCTGAGCCAAGATCATTTCTCACTATTATACCAATTTCATCCTTTATTAACAGAGCTACCCCACCACATTTACCTTTTTTCCTATCCTTCCAAAATGTTAAATAACCCTAAATATTTAGCTCCCAACCTTGGTCACCTTGCAACCACATCTCTGTAATGGCCACGAGATCATACCCATTTGTTTCTATTTGTGCCGTCAATTCATCTATCTTATTACGAATGCTGCGCACATTCAGATAAAGAAACTTTAATTTTATCTTTTTACCATTCTCTCCTATCCTGGCCCTATTTGCTAGTGCACTCTTATGTTTGTACGCTCTGTCCCTTCCTGACACACTCTGTTTATCATTACCCCCATCACTTTCCTGTACTACTTCCTTGTCTTTTGTCTTTATCAATCTAAACTTCGCCCACCTGAGCACCCCCCACCACCCCCCGCATTTAGTTTAAAGCCTTCTCTACCGCCCTAGTTATTCGTTTGCCAGAACACTGGTCCCAGCATGGTTCAGGTGAAGCCCATCCCAACGGAACAGCTCCCTCTTTCCCCAGTACTGGTACCAGTGCCCCATGAATCGAAACCCACTTCTCCCACACCAATTTTTGAGTCACGCATTCATCTCTCTGATCTGATTTACCCTGTGCCAATTTGCTCGTGGCTCAGGTAATAATTTGGAAATTATCACCTTTGTGATTCTGCTTTTTAATTTAGTCCCTAGCTGCTCAAACTCCCTCAGCAGAACCTCTTTCTTAGTCCTACCTATGTCGTTGGTACCTACGTGGACCATGACAACTGGATCCTCCCCCTCCCACTCCAAGTTTCTCTCGAGCCCTGAGGAGATGTCCTTAACCCTGGCACCGGGTCGGCAACACAGCCTTCGGGACTCTCGCTCTTGGCTGCAGAGAGCGGTGTCTATCCCTCTAACTATACTGTCGCCTACTACAACCACATTCCTTTTTACTCCCCCCACCTGAATGGCCCCCTGAACCACGGTGCCGTGGCCAGTTTGCTCATCCTCCCTGCAGTCCCTGCACTCAAACCCAAGGGCTGCAAGAACCTCGTATCTATTGGACAAGTGCAGAGGCTGAGACTCCTGCAATGCTACCTCCTGGATCCCCTTACCTGCCTCACTCGCAGTCACACCCTCCTGTCCCTGACCACGTGCCAATTCTAAAGTATTTAGTCTAAGGGGCATGACTGCCTCCTGGATTAAAGTGTCCAGGTAACTTTCTCCCTCCCCGATGTATCGCAATGTCTGCAGCTCAGACTCCAGCTCCTCAACTCGGAGCTGAAGTTCCTCGAGCTGCAGACACTTACCGCAGATGTAGTCGCCCTGGACAAAACTGTCCAGTAGCTCCCACATATTGCAGCTGCAACACGTCTCTTGCCCTGTCATAACTATTTTATTTATTTAATTGATTACTACAATGTCAATCAAATTATTTTTAGGTTGAGCCAAGTACTGGCCTTGTTTAATTTATTAAATTAAGTTTAGGTTTTTTAAAATGTAGTTTTATGCTATAAGTTACTTAGCCCACTGTCCTAAGAAAGAAGAAAACAGAAGAGATACTCACCACCAACCACCTACCTGCCTTACCTGTGACGTCACACTGCAGTTTTGTTTTGTTGTTGCTGTGACCCGCTCTCGGTACGCTCCTCTCCTCTCTCGGTACGCTCCTCTCCGCTCTCGGTACGCTCCTCACCGCTCTCGGTACGCTCCTCTCCTCTCTCGGTACGCTCCTCACCGCTCTCGGTACGCTCCTCTCCTCTCTCGGTACGCTCCTCTCCGCTCTCGGTACGCTCCTCTCCGCTCTCGGTACGCTCCTCTCCGCTCTCGGTACGCTCCTCTCCTCTCTCGGTACGCTCCTCTCCGCTCTCGGTACGCTCCTCTCCGCTCTCGGTACGCTCCTCTCCTCTCTCGGTACGCTCCTCTCCGCTCTCGGTACGCTCCTCTCCTCTCTCGGTACGCTCCTCTCCTCTCTCGGTACGCTCCTCTCCGTTCTCGGTACGCTCCTCTCCGCTCTCGGTACGCTCCTCTCCGCTCTCGGTACGCTCCTCTCCTCTCGGTACGCTCCTCTCCTCTCTCGGTACGCTCCTCTCCTCTCTCGGTACGCTCCTCTCCTCTCGGTACGCTCCTCTCCGCTCTCGGTACGCTCCTCTCCTCTCGGTACGCTCCTCTCCTCTCTCGGTACGCTCCTCTCCTCTCGGTACGCTCCTCTCCTCTCTCGGAACGCTCCTCTCCGCTCTCGGTACGCTCCTCTCCGCTCTCGGTACGCTCCTCTCCGCTCCTCTCCTCTCTCGGTACGCTCCTCTCCTCTCTCGGTACGCTCCTCTCCGCTCTCGGTACGCTCCTCTCCGCTCCTCTCCTCTCTCGGTACGCTCCTCTCCGCTCCTCTCCTCTCTCGGTACGCTTCGCTCCTCTCCTCTCTCGGTACGCTCCTCTCCGCTCCTCTCCTCTCTCGGTACGCTTCGCTCCTCTCCTCTCTCGGTACGCTCCTCTCCGCTCCTCTCCTCTCTCGGTACGCTTCGCTCCTCTCCTCTCTCGGTACGCTCCTCTCCGCTCCTCTCCTCTCTCGGTACGCTTCGCTCCTCTCCTCTCTCGGTACGCTCCTCTCCGCTCTCGGTACGCTCCTCTCCTCTCTCGGTACGCTCCTCTCCGCTCTTGGTACGCTCCTCTCCTCTCTCGGTACGCTTCGCTCCTCTCCTCTCTCGGTACGCTCCTCTCCGCTCCTCTCCGCTCTCGGTACGCTCCTCTCCTCTCTCGGTACGCTCCTCTCCGCTCTCGGTACGCTCCTCTCCGCTCTCGGTACGCTCCTCTCCGCTCTCGGTACGCTCCTCTCCGCTCTCGGTACGCTCCTCTCCTCTCTTGGTACGCTCCTCTCCTCTCTCGGTACGCTCCTCTCCGTTCTCGGTACGCTCCTCTCCGCTCTCGGTACGCTCCTCTCCGCTCTCGGTACGCTCCTCTCCGCTGACTAATCAAATGCCCCTCACCCCTTACTGCACCAAATCCCCTCACTCACCAAATTCCCAATTATAAACTCTGTCGAAATCAGACTCCGTCGATAGCTGCTACTCCATGCTCCCTCACTCCTGGGGGCTACCTCCTCAAGCTCACTATTTAAGTTCTCGGGGAATTGTGTAGCTGTGTTTGTGCTTGCGAAAGGTAGTGGCCCTGAATTTCTTCAATGTCAGTTACGCCATTGTGTGGAGCTGCCGGTGATGGACTGGGGTGGACAAATGTAAGGAGACGCACAACACCCGGTTATAGTCCAACAGCTTTATTTGAAATCACAAGCTTTCGGAGCTTTGCTCCTTCACCTGACGAAGGAGCAAAGCTCCGAAAGCTTGTGATTTCAAATAAAGCTGTTGGACTATAACCGGGTGTTGTGCGTCTCCTTACATTAGTTACGCCATTGTTATGCCGTTGTTGCGCCAGAAAGTTATGCCATTCACCAGTAGAAGGAGTTGCACACAAATTTCCTTGGATAAGTTAATTACATTTTTTTTAGTGCAACTTTGGTGTAACTTGAGTGTGGAAACTGTGTAAGTTGCCGACCCCCCCCCCCCACCTTGGAAACTTCTGTGTAATAATGGCGTAACTCTTTAAAAGTACCCTATAGATGCGTGACAGCAGCAGAATGCTGACTGACAAGTGGTTTTACTGGCAATCATCTCCCACCCACAGTATCAGTCCAAATTGACACCATCAAACATACTTGGGTGCAAGTTGTGCCCACTGGGCACCATACCAGGGCTGTACGCCAAAGAAGGTCAACTAGCTTCTCTGATGAAACCTTCCAAGTCCTTCTCCAAGAGGAACAAGACAGGGGCCTCACATTCCTTGTCCTTTCTTTCACCACGATGGTCACCAACACCTGTTGCACCACTTGCAGGAAGCTGGCACTAGCACTGACTCCCAACCCTCTCACACTCACAACACTGATCAACAGTGCAGAAAGAAATTCACGAGGGCAGGCAAGGGTAGCCTGTCATCACACTCTCTGCCCAATCTGGTCATCATCACACTCCACGGTCTTCTTCTTGCGCATGCAGTGTATTAGCCAGTGCAGTATTTGTGCCTGAAAACAGGCACGATCCAATTTATCCCCCGAGGTGTCCTGGTCTGTATGGTTCAGTACTCACAAAGCCATTGGGGAAACATCAATCCAATACGGGGCATTTTGGATGACCTGTATCTTTAAAGAAAGTCCTCCTGCACATTCGCATAGGAACAAAAGACATGCTGCATACATGTGCCACTGTATTTGCATCTCCCCATTTCAGTATGAAGAGGACAATGTGACAGTCTTACTTGCCTTAACATTAAGTAATGTTTTAATAGCAGTCGACAGGTAAGCAGCTGCTGTAAGTGGCTGAAAGCAGAGCAATAGATAGCTGTCTTTATTAATAGCATCACTCTTCAATTTCATTCTCAGTTTCATTGTGGGAGTGGACTACCAATGCCACTCTTAAGCCAGTTACTAGGAAGTGTGCCAGAGCAGCCCAATTTGACTGACCTTTAATTTTTTTTAATTTAAATTTTTTTCCTTCTCTTCCTGTGGGAAGCGCCTGATCTTCATTGTCACTCCTCAATGGGAGTACAGCTGAGCTCAGGAGTTCACCATGTGAAGGCCTGAATACTGTGTTGAGTTATCGACGCTGAGACACAAGGAAAGCATCCAAGCCCTGGAGGTGGTGCAGATAAGGGTCATGAGACAGATTACTACTGTCAGAGGAATGAGTTCTAAGGAAAGCCGAGACAAACTTGGGCTCCTCTGCACTGAAAGGAAGTAAATGAGAGGTGACTAAGATACTAAGCAGAAAAAATAAATAAACGGGGAACACTATTTTAAGTTAAATCATGACTGTAGGATTGAAAATCTGGGACTCATTTCACTTGAACAGAGAAGGTTAAGAGGAGATCTGATACAGGCGGATTTTTTTTTCTGTTTTTTTTGCCTCTCCCGGGAGATTACATGGCTGCGGGAGGGGAGAGGGGGGTTGGAGGTAAGAGATGTTTAGTCATGATGCTCCGGCCATCGTGGTGCGGGGCAGGCTTGATGAACCGGCTGGTCTTTTCCTGCCTGTCATTTTAACATGTTTGTAAAGTTATGAGGGGTTTTGATAAGATAAATGGGGAAAATCTATTTCTACTGGTAAGTGAGTTGGTAAATAGAGGACATAAATTTAAGATTATCACCAAAAGAATGAAAGGAGAGGTTGGGATAGCATAGTATAAGCAAAATCTCTGGAATTATTTAAGAGGTTGTTAGATGCCATTATGGGAGGGAGGAATAATATGTTTCCATGGATGAGCTGAATAGCAAACCTGATCTACACTTATCTTTAAGTCTTATCCCTTTTAGTCTTGTGCTGCTATCTCATTTTCATCGGTTTAATTTGTATCCATTTAAGTGGAATGTACCCATATATTGCTCGAGTCTTATTGGTGTGGTGGGCAGAAGACAGTATTCCAGTATTTGTCAATATAGTGGTGAATGTGCATCTGTATTTCATAATGGTCTCATTGGATAAGGTAAGGTACATATTCTCTTGCAGACAAGGAGTTGGAACACTGGCCAGCAGGATTTCTATTATCTTTATTACCATCGCCCAATTACCCTATTTTGGGAGTGCGATGGTTGGTGGCAGCCTCCACTAACAAAGTGACACCCCTGCTCTGAGATTGTTGTGTAGCTGGTCCAAAGTAGATCTGCCTCTGATGTCAGGTCACAGTTTTTAAAACTCCACGGCAGAGCAGTTTGGAAACTGACAAATGTAAATTTACCATTCATCAACTTTAGTTAAAATGAACATTTGGTTAGGAGGCTCAACAGTTTTGGCAGTGTGGCTAGCTGAATGTAGTGCAGTACCAGCCAAACTAGGCTTGGAATGGTGTCGCTGTAGCTAGATTTCTGGTGAAGATATGATTCCTGACAACCTGTTGGGAGAAGAACCTTTTAAGAACAAAGTGAAAAAAATGTGGTGCAGAAATAAGGCAAGCTTGATCTGGCCTTATATCCATAAGTATTATTAAAATGAAGTGAGGGGTATTGGTGTTTTGCTATCCCATCCCACATTAGTCTAACTGAATCTCAATGGTTACTCTTTTCTACTAGCTTTAGATAAAAGGTAAGGAGAAACTTATTTTACCCAGTGGCAGAGGTTACGGCCAATTTTTAAAAAAATAATTGTAAACTCTGGCAGTGGCCACACTGTACTTTTAGCCAGAAGGGAAATCTACCCCAAGTGATCAATTAAGTTCAGACACTCATGTCATTCTGTACATATTAGAATCATAGAATCATACAAAGGTTACAGCATGGAAGGAGGCTGTTCGGCCCATTGAGTCTGTGCTGGCTCTATGTAAGAGCATTTCAGCTAGTCCCACTCCCCCGCCCTTTCCCCGTAGCCCTGCAAATTTTTTCCTTTCAAGTACTTATCCAGCTCCCTATTGAAGGCCATGATTGAATCTACCACCACCACCACCTCCCCCCCTCCCCGGGCAGTCCATTCCAGATCCTAACCACTCACTGTGTAAAAAGGTTTTTCCTCATGTCACCTTTGGTCCTTTTGCCAATCACCATAAATCTGTGTCCTCTGGTCCTTGACCCTTCAGGCAATGGGAACAGTTACTCTCTGTCTAGACCCTTCATGATTTTGAATATCTCTATCAAATCTCCTCTCAATCTTCTTTGTTCCAAGGAGAACAACCCCAGCTTTTCCAGTCTATCCTCATAACTGAAGTCCCTCATCCCTGGAATCATTCTAGTAAATCTCTCTGCACCCTTTCTAAGGCCTTCACATCTTTCCTGAAGTGCGGTGCCCAGAATAGGACACAATACTCCTGATGTGGCCAAACCAGTGTTTTATAAAGGTTCATCATGACTTCCTTGCTTTTGTACTCTATGCCTCTATTTATAAAGCCCAGGATCCCGTATGCTTTTTTAACCACTTTCTTAACCTGCCCTGCCACCTTCAACAATTTGTGCACATATGCCCCCAGATTTCTCTGTTCCTGTACCCCTTTTAGAGCTGTGCCCTCTAGTTTACATTGCCTCTCCTCGTTCTTCCTACCGAAATGTATCACTTTGCATTTTCCTGCTGAATTTCATCTGCCACGTGTCCACCCATGCCACCAGCCTGTCTATATCCTCTTGAAGTCTATCACTATCCTCCTCACTGTTTACTACCCTTCCAAGTTTTGTGCCACCTACAAATTTTGAAATTGTGCCCTGTACACCCAAGTCCAAGTCATTAATATATGTCAAGAAAAGCAGAGGTCCCAGCATTGACCCCTGGGGACACCTCTGTACACCTCCCTCCAGTCCGAAAAACAACCGTTCATCACTACTCTCTGTTTCCTGTCCCTTAGCCAATTCTATATCCATGTTGCTACTGCCCCCTTTATTCCATGGGCCATAATCTTGATGATGCGGCACTTTATCAAATGCCTTTTGAAAGACCATATACACCACATCAATTGCATTGCCCTCATCTACCCTCTCTGTTACCTCATCAAAAAACTCTATCAGGTTAGTTGAACACGAATTGCCTTTAACAAATCCGTGCTGGCTTTCTCTAATCAATCCACCCTCATCCAAGTGAATGTTAATTCTGCCCCAGTTTATTGTCACTAAAAGTTTCCCCACCACTGAGGTTAAACTGACTGGCCTATAGTTGCTGTGTTTATCCTTACACCTTTTTTTGAACAAGGGTGTAACATTTGCAATTCTCCAATCCTCTGGCATCACCCCCATATCTATGGATGTTTGGAAAATTAGGGCCAGTACCCCCGCAATTTCAATCTTTAATTTCCTCAGCAACCTAGGATGCATCCCTTCTGGACCGGGTGACTTATCTACTTTAAGTACAGCTGGCTTTAGTTGCCCTACATTTCTTGATACAAATAACGAGAATCTTAGAATTCTACAGCACAGACAGAGGTCATTTGGCTCATCATACCTGTATCAGCTCTTTCACAGCTATCCACAGTCCTATTCTTCTGCCATTTCCTCATACCCTTTGAAAATGCTGTTTTTCAGATGTATATCCACTTGCCTTTTAAAAGCTAAAGGATTCTGCTTCCACCATTGCTTCTGGGAGGGCATATTGGCGGCTAAATTGGGACACATAGCACCTGTTGTGTAGGTGCTACGAGGACTCCTAAACTCCGAAAATGGTGTCTGGAATGCACGCGCACACTTCTGGCGTGACGTGTTCAGGACACCAGGTGGCTGCACACGCGCACCTAACAAATGTCGGCAGCATGTAAAGTAGGGAGATTATATGGTAGATCAGTGTGCAACGATGATTTAAAGGGAGAGATGCGTATTTGGAACTGCATGCTCCAGCCAACGCACTGTCTGAACCTCGCACAGTTGAACAGATCTTAAAGAGCATTGAGGACCCTCCACCAGTGCAGGAGTTACAGGCTAGTTACTGGATTATTGCTTCTGGCTGCTGATGCATTTGTACCTGGCATTGACTTTTTCCCCTATTGTCTCCCAGTGCCTCGGGATCATATGTCTGGAGGGCCTCTTGTCCCCTCTGCAGATATAGGATGCCCCTCCACCTGTTCATTTCTTATACCAAGGCATTTAGTGCATCATCAAAGAACCTTGGTGCACGCTCTCTCGCAGGTCAGGTACAAACTCAGATCGGCATATTGGTGAGGTCTGGCGTGCAGATAGGAGGATGTGGGATTTAGTAGTGCACAACCTTTATTCAATATTTTAGAATAACTCAACAGTTTGTAAATATGGAGATGGGACCCGCATCTGTGTTTTATGTGTGCGATGTCTGATCTGCGTTCAGATTCCGTGCGGACTCATATCTTACATTTTGCAAATATCAGAATCCCGCAAACGTTGAGTAGCCCAGTTGTTGCTCGTCAAAAATTCCAGAGGTCCCATCATCACCATGCTACACTATATTGCAACACAAATTCGCTTCCCAATTGACTTCCACCGCTTCCTGCAGCCACAATGCACCTTCCCTTTAAGAGGTGCAGGCTGCCTTTAAGTGGTACTAGCCTCTCGTGATATCCGGGCCTGCTGCTGATGAGCAGCCACTCATTAGCACAGGTAGAGCTGGCTGCACGCAGCAATCACTGCAATCACCAGGCAGCATAAATGTTACGTGCTGCCTGCATCTCAATGACCAGGCATGGGTTAATTGTGCACCGTGACCCCAGTTTCGGGGGTTATCCAATATAACCCCCATAGTCTCAAGATAAGAGGTCAGCCATTTAGGACTGAGATGAGGAAAAATTTCTTCACTCAGCAGTTTGTGAATCTTTGGAATTCTCTACCCCAGAGGGCTGTGGATGATCGGTCATTGAGTATATTCAAGGCTGAGAATTAGAGATTTTTTGACACTAAGGGAATCAAGGGATATGGGGATAGAGCGGGAAAGTGGAGTTGATGTAGAAAATCAGCCATAAGCCATAACAGATCGGAGCAGGAGTAGGCCATTCGGCCCCTCGAGCCTGCTCCGCCATTTAATGAGATCATGGCTGATCTGATTTTTACCTCAACTCCACTTTCCTGCCCATTCCCCATATCCTTTGACTCCCTTACTGATCAAAAATTTGTCTAACTCAGCCTTGAATGTATTCAATGACTCAGCCTCCACAGCTTTTTGGGGTAAAGAATTCCAAAGATTAAAACCCTCTGGGAGAAGAAATTCCTCCTCATTTCCGACTTAAACGGGAGACCCCTTATTCTGAGACTATGCCCCTAGTTTTAGATTCCCCCATGAGGGGTAACATCCTCTCAGCATCTACCCTATCGAGTCCCCTCAGAATCTTGTATGTTTCAATAAGATCTCCTCTCATTCTTCTAAACTCCAATGAGTATAGACCCAACCTGCTCAATCTTTCCTCATAAGGCAACCCTTCCATACCCGGAATCAACCTAGTGAACCTTCTCTGAACTGCCTCCAAGGCAAGTTTGTCCTTCTTTAAATAAGGGCACCAGAACTGTACGCAGTACTCCAGGTGTGGTCTCACCAGCGCCCTGTACAGTTGTAGCATGACTTCCCTGCTTCTATACTTCATCCCCCTAGAAATAAAGGCCAATATTCCGTTTGCCTTCCGGACTACTTGGCGCACCTGTATGTTGACTTTTTGTGTTTCATGTATGAGGACACCCAGATCCCTCTGTATCGCAGCATTTTGTAGTATTTCTCCATTCAAATAATATTTTGCTTTTCTATTTTTCTTCCCAAAGTGGATGACTTCACATTTTCCCACATTATATTCCATCTGCCAAATTTTTGCCCATTCGCTTAACCTGTCAATATCCCTTTGCAGGCACTTTGTGTCCTCATCGCAACTTGCTTTTCCACCTATCTTTGTATCATCAGCAAATTTGTCCACAAGACACTCTGTTCCTTCATCCAAGTCATTGATATATATTGTAAATAGTTAAGGCCCCAGCACTGATCCCTGCAGCACCCCACTAGTTACAGATTGCCATTTTGAAAATGACCCTTTCATCCCGACTCTTTGTTTTCTGTTCGTTAGCCAATCCTCTATCCATGCCAGTATATTACCCCCAACACCATGAGCTCTTATCTTGTGCAGTAATCTTTTACCTTTTATGTGGTGATCTTATTGAATGGCAGAGCAGGCTCGAGGGGCCGTATGGCCTACTCCTGCTCCTATTTCTTATGTTTTTATTTTCTTATGTAACACAAAACATAGTATGCACTTCACATTTTAACACCAATCAACACACCAATATCAAATTTAGTTTAAGAAGATAAATTCCCCTTGCTAGTAACATGGACTTATTTAGCAAATGACAAGAGACTTACATTTCTTCAGGGATTTTATTGAAATGGGTAATAACCAATAAAAGCACAGGGCATGATTTTCATTCACAGCCCGGTACCCTGTGCATCTGCAGATATTCACATGTGATCGAAACTCAATTGAAGGTGAGTATTTGTGCTTTCAGGTTTCCCACAGGCCGGGCAGTCAGATTGACAGGCTGGCTGCCTGTTGGCAGTGAAAGGAGCTGCAAATCAGAGAGGGGGGCAGGAGGGAGAGAGAGATCATCGGCACTGCAAAAAATCAGGGGGGTGGGGAGGTGGGGAGACGTGGACGACATCAGGGGGGGCCAGCCAGCATCGGGGATCAGGGAGGGTCAGCCAGCATCGGAGATCGGTGGGGGGGGGGAATCCAGCATCGGAGGGGGGATGCACCATCGGGAGGGGAGGTGTCCACCATCGGGGGTGGGGTCCACCATCGGGGGGAGGGGTGTTGGCCAATCGCGGTATTCCTGTCGGCCAGGTGAGCTTGTTGGGCCTAGATGAAGCACTCCCGCTCCTCTGGGCCCACAAGCAGTGTAATAAAGGCACTCACCTCATGGATCTGGCCCTTCTGGCCTGCTTTCAGCCGATGTGAATTGGAAGCAATGGGAACCCAAACAGGTAAGGTTAAATTCATTTTACTTTTGTAATACCTCAAGTATTTCAATAAGATACATTGCCCCTTTAAGTATCAGCCCGCCGGCCTTAATTGGGGGCGGGACTTCCTGGTGTCTGCTGTCCACACCTGCCTGGGTTAAACCCAAAAGTGAGCGCGTTGGAACCGGGATGCAGTCCCACTCCAAAATTATTATTTTAACCTCCCACCTGCCTCCAACTCACCCGTTCTTGGGGGTTAATATTACTCCCATAGACTTTCGAGCACCTCGCTCCCATGCCGGCTCTCTGAAAGATTTGTGCACTTAATGCCATTCTCCTGCCCTTTCCCCACATCCTTTCAAAATTTTAATTTTTCAAATATTTATCCACTTCCCTTTTAAAACCTATTGTGGATTCTGCTTTCACCATTGTTTCTGATAGCGCATTCCACATGTTAATAACCCACCGACTAAAAAAAGTCTTCACGATCTCTTGTTTAAAAATATACATTTTAGTTACCAACGCACAGTGCAAATACTTTATTCCCTATTTACCTTATCATAGACCCCATAATTTTTAACATCTCTTTCAGCTCTCTTTATTCCAATGAAAAGTGCCCCAGTTTCTTTAATCTCTTCTCATAATTATATAAGAACATAAGAAATAGGAGCAGGAGTAGGCCAATCGGCCCCTCGAGCCTGCTCCGCCATTCAATAAGATCATTGCTGATCTGATCCTAACCTCAAATCTAAATTCATGTCCAATTTCCTGCCCGCTCCCCGTAACCCCTAATTCCCTTTACTTCTAGGAAACTGTCTATTTCTGTTTTGAATTTATTTAATGATGTAGCTTCCACAGCTTCCTGGGGCAGCAAATTCCACAGACCTACTACCCTCTGAGTGAAGAAGTTTCTCCTCATCTCAGTTTTGAAAGAGCAGCCTCTTATTCTAAGATTATGCCCCCTAGTTCTAGTTTCACCCATCCTTGGGAACATCCTTACCGCATCCACCCGATCAAGCCCCTTCACAATCTTATATGTTTCAATAAGATCGCCTCTCATTCTTCTGAACTCCAATGAGTAGAGTCCCATTCTACTCAACCTCTCCTCATATGTCCGCCCCCTCATCCCCGGGATTAACCGAGTGAACCTTCTTTGTACTGCCTCGAGAGCAAGTATGTCTTTTCTTAAGTATGGACACCAAAACTGTATGCAGTATTCCAGGTGCGGTCTCACCAATACCTTATATAACTGCAGCAATACCTCCCTGTTTTTATTTTCTATCCCCCTAGCAATAAAAGCCAACATTCCGTTGGCCTTCTTTATCACCTGCTGCAGCTGCATACTAACTTTTTGATTTTCTTGCACTAGGACCCCCAGATCCCTTTGAACTGCAGTACTTTCCAGTTTCTCGCCATTAAGATAATAACTTGCTCTCTGATTTTTCCTGCCAAAGTGCATAACCTCACATTTTCCAATATTGTATTGCATCTGCCAAATCTCCGCCCACTCACCCAGCCTGTCCATATCCCCTTGTAGGTTTTTTATGTCCTCCTCACTCTCTACTTTCCCTCCCATCTTTGTATCATCTGCAAACTTTGATACGTTACACTCGGTCCCCTCCTCCAAGTTGTTAATATAGATTGTAAAGAGTTGGGGACCCAGCACCGACCCCTGCGGAACACCACTGGCCACTGGTTGCCAGTCCGAGAATGAACCATTTATCCCAACTCTCTGCTTCCTGTTAGATGACCAATCCTCCACCCATGCCAGAATATTACCCCCAATCCAGTGATTCTTTATCTTGAGCAATAATCTTTTATGTGGCACTTTGTCGAATGCCTTCTGGAAGTCTAAATACACTACGTCCACTGGTTCCCCTTTATCTACCCTGTACGTTATATCCTCAAAGAACTCAAGCAAATTTGTCAGACATGACTTCCCCTTCGTAAAGCCATGCTGACTTTGTCCTATTAAATTATGTTTATCCAAATGTTCCGCTACTGTCTCCTTAATAATAGACTCCAAAATTTTACCCACCACAGATGTTAGGCTAACTGATCTATAATTTCCAGCCTTCTGCCTACTACCCTTTTTAAATAAGGGTGTTACATTAGCAGTTTTCCAATCTGCCGGGACCTTTGCCGAGTCCAGAGAATTTTGGAAAATTATTACCAAAACATCCACAATCCCTACTGCCACTTCCCTCAAGACCCTAGGATGGAAGCCATCAGGTCCAGGGGATTTATCCGCCTTGAGACCCATTAATTTACTGAGTACCAAATCCTTAGTGATTTTAATTGTATTTAGCTCCTCCCCCCTAGAGCCCCCGGTTTGTCCAGTGTTGGGATATTCTTAGTGTCCTCTACAGTAAAGACTGAAACTAAATATTTGTTCAGCATTTTTGCCATCTCCATGTTTACAACCATTAATTTCCCAGTCTCATCCTCTAAGGGACCTACGTTTGCCTTAGCCACCCTTTTTCTTTTTATATAACTGTAGAAACTCTTGCTATCTGTTTTTATATTTTTTGCTAATTTATTTTCATAATCTATCTTCCCTTTCTTAATCAATCCTTTAGTTACTTTTTGCTGTCTTTTGAAGACTTCCCAATCTTCTATCCTCCCACTAAGTTTGGCTACCTTATATGTCCTTGTTTTTAGTCGGATACTATCCTTAATTTCTTTACTTAGCTACAGATGGCTGTCATTTCTTTTACACCCTTTTTTCCTCAGTGGAATATTTTTTTTTTGAAAGTTGTAAAATAACTCCTTAAATGAACACCACTGTTCATGTACCGTCTTACCCTTCAATCTATTTTCCCAGTCCACTTTATTCAATTCCGCTCTCATACCATTATTCAAGCTCAGTACGCTTGTTTGAGAACCAACCTTCTCACCCTCTAATTGGATATGGAATGTAACCATGTTATGGTCACTCATTCCAAGGGGATCCTTAACTCGGACATTATTAATTAATCCTGGCTCATTACACAGGACCAGGTCCAAGGTTGCTTGCCCCCTTGTAGGATCAGTTACATACTGCTCAAGAAATCCATCCCTAATACACTCAATAAACTCTTCCTCAAGGCTGCTCTGCCCAATTTGATTTGTCCAGTTAATATGATAGTTAAAATCCCCCATAATTATAGCTGTTCCCTTATTACATGCCCCGACTATTTCCTGATTAATACTTCTTCCAGCAGAGTTGCAACTATTAGGAGGCCTATATACTACGCCCACAAGTGTTTTTTTCCCCTTATTATTCCTTATCTCTACCCAAACTGTTTCATTGTCCTGATCCTTTGTCCCAATATCATTTCTCTGTATTACAGTGATTCCTTCCTTTATTAACATAGCTACCCCACCTCCCCTTCCTTCCTGCCTGTCCTCCCTGATTGATAAATACCCTGGCATATTTAATTCCCAGTCGTTGTCACCCTGCAGCCATGTTTCTGTAATGGCCACAAGATCATACCCATACGTAGTTATTTGTGCCGTTAACTCGTCCATTTTGTTACGAATGCTACGTGCATTCAGATAAAGAACTTTCAAATATGTTTTGTGACACTTAGTTCCTGCTTTTTCCTTTTTTAACACTTTACCTTTTACTCCATACCTTCTGTCCCTTCCTGACACGCTTTCCTCTGTCTCCCTGCTCAGGTTCCCAACCCCCTGCCACAGCTTTGATGCTGGGTTAATCGCCTTACGCCTTCTAGTTTTTATTTTATCTGTCGTGCCTAAAGTACACTTTCCGCTGCTCTACGCTTTCACTTGTTCTTGAACAATTAAAGCCTTATCCCTGGTATCATCTCTTTTGCAATCTTTCCAAGGCTCTTACATCCAAGACTTCCAAAACCAGACACAATAACCTAGATTTCCCGGTGCCCCGTTCTGTTGGATGAAGTGCAATGGATGTGCATTTCCTCCTGCCCCTAACCCTGCCACTAACTGACCCTTTAGGTTTCAGTGGGCTCCCAATGGAGACCCACCATTGCTGCATTTTTTCTATCTAAAGGATGCATTGCAGAAAGTTACCAAGGCTTCTTCGGCAGCATTTCTCAGACCCGCGACCTCTACCACCTTGAAGGTCAAGAGCATCAGGCGCATGGGAACAATACCACCTGCACGTTCCCCTCCAAGTCACAAACCATCCTGACTTGGAAATATATTGCTGTTCCTTCATTGTTGCTGGACCAATATCCTGGAGCTCTCTACCTAACAGCATTGAGGGAGCACCTTCACCACATTGACCGCAGCGGTTCAAGAAGAAGGCCCACCGCCTTCTCAAGGACAACTAGGAATGGGCAATAAATGTTGGCCTTGCCCAGATCCCGAGAATGAAAATAAAAGCATGACACATATTGATGTAATACACTTGAGTCACACTATGGGCTCGATATTGCCAGGGCTGCGGGTTCGCGGCGGGGGGGCTATTGGGCGCGTGGGTAATGCGCCCAGTGAAATCAGTCTGCCCCGCGCGCGATCGCAGCCTAATTGGATCCACTTACCCGGTCTTCCGGGTACCCCGCTGCTGATCTGCGCGTCCGGCGGGCTGCGCATGCGCAGTAAGGTCTGTTAGCTGGAGGAGCTCTATTTAAAGGGGCAGTCCTCCACTGACAGATGCCGCAACAAATAGGGAAAATTACAGCATGGAGCAGCCCAGGGGGAGGGCTGCTCCCAGTTTAATGATGCCTCACTCCAGGTATCATTGGATGGGGTGAGGAGGAGGGGGAGGACAGAGATCTTCCCCCAGGCGGGCAGGAGGAAGCGGCCTGCCTCTGCCACCAGGAAGGCCTGGCTCGAGGTGGCAGAGGAGGTCACCTGCACCACCAACATATCGCCCACCTGCATACAGTGCAGGAGGCACTGCAATGACCTAAGTAGGTCAGCCAAAGTGAGTACACTTACTCTTTCCCCTGCACTCCGTCTGCCACATCACCGCCCCCACCCCACACCTCCTTCTGCACTGCCAACACTACTCTGTCACATCACCCCTAACACCCACTCAAACCTCATCCTCATCTTACCTGCACTTACTCACCTCGCCAGTACTCATCCCACCACTACCACTCAACCCAATCCTCATACAATCTCATGGCTCTATCTCATACTCACCCTCTGATGCATCTCTTTCATGGTCAGCCTCACTCAACCTGCCACTACCTGTGCTGCAGCCACAGGGCATGCATCACATATGTGCAGTAGGCAGCGTAAGGCAAACGTGTTGTGAGCATGAAGGGGATGCACAAGGGTGTTTGAGGGTTTGTCATGGTTTTTACTTATATTTAATTTCTGACCAACTCACATCACATATTATATTGACACCACTACTGCCACGTCTTTGCGAATCTTGTCTGGTTTGTGCAATAATGCCCTTTCCTGAGGATCACTATGAAGACCCACACCTGATGCCACCCATTGTGTCACTGCAGAGTGGGTGTAGGTGTATTTGCAGGGCTCTTTTGTGCAAACGACTGAGAGACGTCGGCGATGTCCCCGGTGGCACCCTGGAAGGATGCGGAGGAGAAGTTGTTGAGGGCAGTGGTGACGTTGACAGTGACAGGTAAGAAGATGGTGCTTGGGCCAGCCGGGAGCAGCTCGGCATGAAGGAGGCTGCAGATGTCCACGACTACATGTCGAGTGTCTCTGAGCCTCCGTGTGCACTGCTGCTCAGAGAGGTCCAGGAACCTGAGCCTCGGTCTGTGGACCCTGTGGCGAGGGTAGTGCCCTCTGCGATGCATCTCTCTCTGCCTTTGCCCTCCCTCCTGCTGTGCAGGTGGATGTGTCACAGCACTGTGTTGTGGAGCTCCACGTGTCAGAGGTGGACGGCTTGGCTGGCGAGTCTGGTGATGCTGTTCGCCCTCCGAGGAGGTCATGATTGCAGCTACGGCGGCCCCCCATCCAGAAGATGTGCATCTGAGGGGGTCCACAAGGTAGGTACATGTCTCTGGACCCCGGGTAAGTGTGCAAGTTGGTGAATTTGATTGTCAGGAGGAGGGTGGTGGAGGCCAAACTTTGTCCCAAGTGACAGAGTGGCCTCCTGCAATGAGTGAGGGTCTCCCCCCACCCACCTGTCAAATGGATCTTTGCAGCTGCCACAGGCTGATAGCTGCAATTGGGAGTGTCCATTTCAATTGGGAGTGCTTCCCCCAGTCTGAGAAAAAGTCCCAGTTGTTTCTAAAATCCCACTCCTCCAGACATATTCCCTTAATCAGGTCTGTTAATGACCTGAAATAGCAATGTCTTTAATTGCCTGCGGGAGTCCCACATGCGAGGGCTGCGCGCGCACGTCAGCGCGTCTGTGGGGAACCCGGAAGTGGGCGGGTTGGACCCCGATTTTTGGAGCCCCCCCACCAGGAACGCACCCGATAGCGGGTGCTAAAATGGAGGCCTATATTTCTGCTTTAGTTCCCTTGACCATACTGGGAGTTTGAGAAAAGAGGATGATACTGTGTGCTGCATTCCTGAGAAATTCCAAGAAATTGTAAAGCTGAGCATTCAATGTTATAGGGAGCTGCTGAGAATTATGGATTTTGGGATATCTGGTATATCCATGATTATGTAAACTTATTTTGATAAGAAAGTGCCCCTTATCAGATCACTGACATTTCTCGGGCTAGATAAGCCCTCGATTGTCTTCATTCTTCCGCTCTTTAGTGTCTGAATCCACTTTGTCCTCCCTTTCCCATGGTGATTCCTCCTGCTCCTGCAGTTGGACTCCTCTCACCTGTGCATTAATATGCAGGATGCAGCAGGTGATGTTTGTGTTTGAGCATATTGTGTTGAAGAAAATATTAATAGCTGTTCTTCTACATACCTTAATTATTTACTTAAGTTACAAAATGTTCTAGTTAATCACAGCCTTCAATTCTGATAATCAAAATGACCATTTTTTGACTAATCATGAGACTAACTGGAAGGTACAGTTCCATTTTTTTGGTGGGTGAGTAATCCAGGGCATTTTAACTGTCCACTGCCCACCTGCCTGGTTTCTGCTG